>NC_091282.1:1014994544-1015302044 GCF_032444005.1 Ranitomeya imitator
CCGGTAATTCAATTGCTGGCTTTTGCCATCTCCTTCCCAAACCCGACAGGATATGAGACATGCAGTAAACCATTTCATATCCCTTATCTTTTTACATATTCCGCACTACTAATGTTTGAAGTGTCTGTGCGAAAATATGGGTGCTGTTAAAATAAAGGGTTAAATCACAGAAAAAACTGGCGTGGGCTCCCGCGCAATTTTCTCCGCCAGAGTGGGAAAGCCAGTGATTGAGGGCAGATATTAATAGCCTAGAGAGGGACCATGGTTATTTGCTCCCCTCTGGCTAAAAACATCTGCCCCCAGCCACCCCAGAAGAGGCACATCTGTAAGATGTCTCTCTTCCTACTCCCGAGTAGAGGTGGGATATGTGGTAATGAAGGGTTAATGTCACCTTGCTATTGTAAGGTGACATTAAGCCAGGTTAATAATGGAGAGGTGTTAGGCTAGGTTCACATTGCGTTCAGTGGCAACGTTAAACGGAGTACGTTACACCGCGGTGTAACGTACTTCGTTAACGCCGCCATTGAATGCAATGCCGGACACATCACCTAGCGCACGCCCAGAATGGTGATGCGCAGTCATTGAGTGACGGACTCGAGACGCGGGCTGCAGCGTTTCCGGGTCTGTCACTGCTAGCGCAGATGGAGCTAGCAGAAGCTCCATCTGCGCTAGCGTGATGTAGCGCTGGCACTTGTGTTAGCAGCAGCCCGTTAGCGTATGTGCTGAACGGGCTGCTGCTAACGCAATGTGACCCTAGCCTTAAAAAGACACCTATCCATTATTAATCCAATAGTAGTAAAGGGTTAAAATACTTTATTCCTAATGTGTGTGTATTATTAATGAAATAAAGACACATGGTGTTGTAATAGTTTATTATACTCTCAATCCAATTGAAGACCCTTGTCACCTGAAACAAAGTTAAAATAAAAAAACAACAATACCCCATACCTCTCCGGCATTACAGTCAAGTCCCACGCTGTAAATCCATCTGAAGGGGTTAAATAATTTTACAAGCAGGAGCCTGCTAATGCAGCTGTGCTCCTGCCTGGAAAAACTGGGGAATGAATGGAATGCAGGGGAACTTAGCTACCTGGACTTGTGGTGCTGCACCCCCTGCTGGCATAAACTCATATGAACATAAGGATGAATGACCTCGGGGAGATCAAAATATCCAACACCGCGGAGACACCATCACGTGTTTCTCAACGCAGTGATCCATAACACTGCCCCCATCCCTTATGGGAAATATGCAAATGCATGTAGAAAAGCCGCGGAGACACCATCACGTGTTTCTCAACGCAAGCAATAAATAGCCAGGTCTTTCACCGGGAAGGAACAACCACGGGAAGGGCAGCATCCAAAAATGAAAACCACCTATGCCAAAACATGGTATCCATCCACAGACAGCTGTTTCGGGGTATTTGCCCCTCATCAGTGTGGAGAAGGAAACTGGCTATTAGGAGCAGTGCCTCGTAAAAGGCACCTTAACCATAACCCCAACACACCCCTAACCCTAATCCCAACCCTAACCCTAACCCCAACACACCCCTAACCATAACCCCAACCACACCCCTAACCCAACCGTAAACGTAATCCAAACCCTAACCTCAACTCTCGCCCCAAAGCTAACTTTAGCCCCAACCCTAACCCTAATAGGAAAAAGGAAATGTAAACTTTTTTTTAATTTTATCCTAACTAAGGGGGTGATAAAGGGGGGTTTGATTTACTATTTATATCAGGTTTTTATGTTTTTTTTAATCAAGTACTTTTTATTAAGAAATATATAAAAAATGTAATACAGTCTGACACAAACTTCAGACAGATACCAAAATTACAAAGCAGATTGATACATTTTCATTTAACATGAACTAGCCCCTTTACCCAGTACCCCCCCTCCCCAAACCCCATCCAAATATCCTTTATTATCAAACTGGTACAACTCCTCTTGATAAATTTATACACCACTTTACAAAAACTCAGCCGCACAAGTACAATTTCTGCAGAGGTAATTAACAGACTCCCAACCGACTCTGCTACAGCTCAACTGTCGCCACACATTTTCAAATTTTGTATGTTGACCTCTCTTAATGTAAATATTCCTTTCCATGAGGATTATTTTATTCACAAATTCTTTATCGACTGGCATTTTTTCATTTTGCCAATGCATCACAATAAGCTTCCTAGCAGCATATAGCAATCTTGCAATAGCCAGTTTCACACATTCATCCGTAGCAATATCATCCATACATCCCAGGAGTCAGCGGATTACGCACAATATTTACCCCCATCACTTCTTGAATCAGATTGAGCACTTTCACCCAGAAGGGCTGAAGGCGAGAATACGAGCACATCGTGTGTACAAGGTTGGCTCCTTCCTCAGAACACCTTGGACATTTTGAGTCTCCTCTCAGACCTGCCTTCATCATCTATAACGAGGTCCTGTAAACTCTATAGACTAAATATAGCTTCAACACCCTTTTAGCCTCACTTAAAGAAACCTTGGGAATATATTGTAATGTCAACTCCCACTGAGACTCCGATAAAGGACCCAGGTCCGCCATCCATTTTTCCCCTCAACATTAACGGATGTCTCAGTAAAAAAGTGTCCAACAGACCCCTGTACATCAAAGTGATGAACCCCCTCAAATTCCTCCGAGGTCCTATGAGATACAACAAACAGGTTTTTATGTTTGGCAGCTGGTCTCAGCAGGCACTGACAAGCCACCTCCCTGCAGGACTCAGAAGCACCTCGTGGCCATCTTGGATCCAGGGGCCTGCAGGGAGGAGACCCTCAGAACAACGCGATCACATCACGTTGTTATGAGGGTCTCAGGGAAGCACGCAGGGAGCCCACTCCCTGCGCCATGCTTCCCTATGCCACTGGAACGCTGCGATCTTGTTTGATCGAAGTGTTCCGAGGGTTAAAGTGCTGGGAGTGGTCCATGATAATCAGCTGACACCTGGCCGCGATCCCCCGTGAGCGTGACTGATCGCATATGACGTACTATCCCGTCGATGGTCATACGGGCCCAGGTCACCTTGACGGGATAGTATGTCTGATGTTAGAAAGGGGTTAAAAATGTTGCAGTAATTTTTCATTTTTTCAAGGACTTTTACAAAACAATTTTTTTAGGGACCTATATTTTGAAGTGACTTTGGGGGTCCTAAATAATGGAACCCCCCAAAAAATTATACCACTTTAGAAACAGCACCCCTCAACATATTCAAAATTGCTCTCAGGTAGTTTATTAATGTTTCAGATGCTTTCAAAAATTAATGCAAAGTGGCATAACCGAAATGAAGAAATTTATTTTTACCATCAAAATGTTAACTTCTGAACAGGCCGCTATAGCCGGCAGACTAAAGCCATTATTTGGCCATGACCTGCTATTGCAAACATCAGGACCACACAAATAAGATCTCAGGGTGCCGATGGGGGTTGAAGAGTGAGCCCCCACACTACGTTAACCATCTAGATGCTGTAGTCACTATTGACAGAAGCATTTAAGGGGTTAAACAACTATAGTTGGTAGCAAAACAAATTGTAGCTGATGCAGCAAATTGTCAGCTATAATGTATAGCTGACAGCTACAGAATTGTCACTCGTTGGGGGATGATAGTCTCTTATAATGCACGTCAGTAAAAAGATGTATTGGTGGTCACTAAGGGGCTAAAGTAAAATTTGTGAAAAAGTTAAAATGTTCATTTTTTCCCATCCACGTTCCATTAATTCCTGTGAAGCACCTGAAGGGTTAATAAACTTCTTCAATGGGGTTTTGAACACCTTGAGTGGGTGCAATTTTTTGAATGGTGTCGGTTTTGCATATATTCTGTCCTATATGCCTTTCAAAAGGTCTCTTCAAATGTGAGGCAGCCCCTAAAAAAATGGGTTTTGTAAATTTTGCTATAAAAATGAGAAATCATTGGTCAACTTTTAAACCCTTCTAACTTCCTAACAAAAAAAAAATTATGTTTCAAAAGCTATGCTGATATAAAGTACACTTATCAAAAAAATAAAGGGAACACTTAAACAACAGAATATAACTCCAAGTAAATCAAACTTCTGTACAATACTCAAGTTACTTACCGGTAGCGGTGTTTTTCAGGAGCCCATGACAGCACCAACGAGAGAGGGGATCCGCCCTTCGGGGACAGGAAACCTACAAACATAAAAGGGCGGTACCTCTCTCCCGCATCAGTTGGATTACAGAGCATGAGAGGACCTCCTTGGTTAGTAGCACATAAATATTTTATACATATTACCCTGTGACTAAACTTAAAATTTTATATAAATAAGTGGTGATAAGCCATACCAGCATAAAGGGAGGGAATATAAGGGTGCTGTCATGGGCTCCTGAAAAACACCGCTACCGGTAAGTAGCTTGAGTATTTATTCATTCGCCATGACAGCACCAACGAGAAAATTACAGAGAAAAAGAGTCTTAGGGAGGGACTACTGCTTCCAGCACCCTTTTACCAAACGTGAGATTGGAGGAGCCACCCAGATCTAGTTTATAATGCTTGAAGAAAGTAGATGGAGATGACCATGTGGCCGCCTTACATATGTCCTCAATCGACACCTCCGACCTTTCCGCCCAGGATGTCGCCATGGCTCGAGTGGAATGAGCTCTTATACCTTCCGGAATCTCTAGGTCACCTGCTGAATAACCCAAAGATATCCCTTCTCTAATCCATCAACCTAAGGTGTTCCTGGACACCCTAAACCCTTTCCTGACTCCCTGAAAGGATATGAATAAAGAACGATCTTTTTTCAAATGGTCTGTTAATGCAATATATCTGAGCAGACATCTTTTTACATCTAATGAATGAAGTTTAAGTTCTTTTTGATTTGTGGGATTAGGACAAAAAGTGGGGAGATTTATCTCCTGTAGTATGTGGAACTTTGACGCTACCTTTGGAAGGTAAAGAGGATCAGTTCTTAATACTACCCTATCGTCTCTAAACTGAATGTATGGAATCTGTCTAGAGAGGGCTTGTAGATCACTAACTCTCCTTGCTGAAGTGAGAGCGACCAAAAGAGCTGTTTTAAAGGACAGGACTTTTATAGGAGCAGATTCAATAGGTTCAAAGGGGGCTTCAGTTAAAGCTGTAAGTGCCAAGTTTAAATGCCAAGGGGCTAGTTTTTTCTTAACCATGGGTCTCGACCTTGCCGCTGCTTTGATGAATCTAGCTATCCAGTAATTGCTAGCTAAATTACAATTATATAGCGCCCCTAAAGCTGACACATGGGTCTAGCTACGAGCACCCTTAGAGTCCATCTCTAGACCTCTCTGCAGGAACTCCAGAATCTTAGAAATACTGACTTTTTGACCAATCACTGATCCTGAAACAGTCAAGAATTTTTTCCAGACTTTAACATAAATATTTGTCGTAGAAACCTTCCTACTTTTTAGTAAGGTATTAACCAGTCCTTGTGAAAACCCCTTCTTTTCCAGTAGTGTCCCTTCAAATTCCACGCCGCCAGATGTAAATTGGACACTCGTGGATGGAGAATTGGACCTTGGGAGAGGAGGTCTGGAAGTTCCGGGAGAATCCAAGGCTGGGCAATGGACATCTTCCTCAGCCAAGGAAATCACGGCCTTCTGGGCCAGAATGGCGCAATTAAGATTACCCGAGCTCTGTCCTCCTGTATCTTCGTCATAACAATCGGGATCAAGTTCAATGGGGGAAAGGCATAGGCTAGATTGAAATGCCATGAAATTGAGAGGGCGTCCACCAAGTACGGATTTTCCCTGGGGTTTAGGGAGGAAAGCTGGTGTATTTTTTTGTTCTCTTTGCTGGCGAAGAGGTCGATGTCTGGGCACCCCCATAAAAGTCTGATCTGATTGAAGATGGTCTGATTGAGAACCCAATCCCCTTGTCTGAGTTTTCTGCGACTTAGATAATCGGCAATGATGTTGTGTTTTCCCTTTATATGAAGAGATGTGAGTGACAGTAAATGACTTTCAGCTATCTGAAAAATACGACCCGCCACTTCCATTAAAGATCTGGATCGAGTTCCCCCCTGATGATTGATGTAAGCTACAGTTACCTGGTTGTCTGAAAATAGCCTGACGTGTCGGCCCTGTAAGGATATAAGGAAATAACTTGGAGCTCGTTCTACCGCCAATATCTCTTTAAGGTTGGAAGATAAGCTTTGCTCAGAATGTGTCCAAACCCCTGGGCCCACATATCACCCATATGGGCTCCCCAGCCCCTGGGGCTAGCATCTGTGGTTACTACTCGAGATATATGGTTTATCCAGGGAACACCTGTACGCAGGTTAGGTATGTGTAACCACCAACGTAAGGATTGTATATAAGCATCAGACAAGGAAAAACTACTATTAAGGTGACCATCTAAATGACGTGTATTGCCCAGTATATCCCACTGTAGAACTCTGGTGTGGTACTGGGCCCAAAGAACCGCCGGGATACAGGACGTGAGTGAGCCTAATAGTGACATTGCCCCTCTTAATGTGACCAATGGATTGTTAACGACCTTGAGTGTTTGCCGTCAAATTTTTTCCACCTTTGTGTCTGGTAGACAGTATTCTTGCAACCTGGAGTCTAGGAGGAGACCCAGGAATTCCTGCACTCTTAAGGGTTGTAAACGTGATTTTTTTAAATTAAAATCCATCCCAAACCCTGCAAGGCTAAAATTACTTTCGCTAGTTGGGCCGAGCAGTGTGATTCGGAGTGTCCTATAACCAACAGATCATCCAGATATGGAACCACTAGAATATCTTATTCATGAAGGTGAGCCATGACCTCCCCCATTATTTTTGTGAAAAAACGGGGGGGCAACTGCAATTTCAAAGGGAAGTGCCCTGAATTGGAAGTGTTTTACTGTCCCGCACAGTGAAACTGCTACCCTTAAAAACTGTTGGTGGTCTGTATGTATCGGGACGGGATAATAGGCATCTTTAAGATCTAAGACGACCATGAAACACTTGTCAAACAATAGCTTTATTGCCGTTTTTACAGACTCCATTTTGAATGATTGGACCCGTAAGAATTTATATAGGCCTTTAAGATTGATAATAGTACGAAAAGAATTGTCTGGCTTCTTAATCAAGAAGAGGGGGGAATAAAACCCTTTACCTCTTTGTGCTTCAGGAAATTTCACCAATACACCTTTCCATTGAAGTTCCTGGACCTCATACTCTAATGCCAGCTGCTCTGCAGGTGAAGAACGGATGGGTGTTAAAAGAAACTTATCCTGAGGAATTTTCTGAAAATCAAATTTTAGTCCTGACTTAATAATGTTTAGGACACATGGGCTATTGGAAATATTTAACCAAGCCGGATAGTAGGCCAAGAGCCTGCCTCTCACCCGGTCCGGCAGTCATTGTGGTTTTTTGTTGTCCCGAAAGGAGTTGAACATAAAGCCTCTACCTTCATTCCTATTGGTGTCATATCTAGACCTTTCTCTATTAGTTCTTGTACGGTCAAGCCATCTTCTATTAGTACCCCGTCTATAGGAGGGTCTTTCCAAGTAAGGGAATCGCATTTTACTATCTCCCGCTTTCTCCAGTAGTTCATCTAGAACTGGACCGAACAAATGGGCCCCTTCACATGGAATGCTGCACAGCTTTGATCTGGCCTGCATGTCCCCCGCCCAACATTTTAGCCAAATGGCTCTACGGGCAGCATTAGAAAGGGCCGCTGACCTGGCTGCCAGCTTCACAGAATCTGATGATGCATCCGAAAGGTAAGCTGCTGCTCCTTGAATCATAGGAAGAGAAGATAAGATCTCATTCCTAGGAGTCTTGTTTTTAAGTTGATCCTCTAAGCCAGAGGTGTCAAACTGCATTCCTCAAGGGCCGCAAACAGGACATGTTTTCAGGATTTCCTTGTACTGCACAGGTGATAATTTAAATCACCTACACACATAATGATTACAGCACCTTGTGCAATGCTAAGAAAATCCTGAAAACATGACCTGTTTGCAGCCCTTGAGGAATGCAGTTTGACACCACTGCTCTAAGCTGTCTAGCCATACCATCAGAGAACGTGCTGTTCAGGTGGCTGCAATTGACGGCCTGAGAGCTCCTGCTGATGTTTCCCAAGCTCCTTTAAGGAACACATCGGCTCTCCTGTCCAACGGGTCCTTTAAAGTCCCCAAATGGCAGAGAGGATTTTTTGGAAGCCTTGGCTACGGCCGCATCGAGCTTTGGGGCTTTATCCCATGCTGAAGACGCTGCCTCCTCAAACGGATATTTTCTTTTAAATGACGGCGGAAGAGAACCTTTCCTCTCAGGTTTCTTCCACTCTCGTATAATAAGGGAGTTTACTTTGTCAACTACAGGGAAACATCTACGAGATTTCCGGTCTAGTCCCTTAAACATGACATCTTGCATAGATCTCTCTTACGGGGTTTCTTCAACACCCATAGTCTTATTTACTGCTTTGACCAGCCGGTCTATACGGTCAAAAGAGAAACATGAATAACCGGACTCTGTCTCTGAAGATGATGAAGAATGAGAATCTGATCTTGGCTTCCATGAGTCACTGTCTTCAATTGAAACCGGGCATCTGGGTTCTCTTCCCCTAATTTCTCTTTCTTGAGAAAGGGATTTGACCGAACCTCTGACCTCCTGTCTGACCATCTGCCTTAGGCTGGGTTCCCATTGCGTTATGGGACCGCATTTAACGGACAGCGTTGCACGGCGAAATTAACGCCGTGCAACGCGTCCGTTAACGCGCCCATTGAAGGCAATGGGAACACGCTTCACTAGCGCGTGCCATGTTCGGCACGCGCTAGCGACGCGCCGGTTTCCTGGCGCGCCGCGGACGCTGCGAGAGCGGGGACGTTACCGCGACCCCGACCGCAGCCCCATAGAAAACATTGCGTTAGCGCAATCCGCTAGCGCTAAACGGATTGCACTAACGCAATGTGACCCTAGCCTTAGGCTGGCAGCAAAGTCTGGTGTCTCTTCCGCTATAAAACGCTGAATACAAGGTCCGCATAGTTTCTTTATGTGGTTGTCCGGGAGAAGAACTCCACACTCAGCACATTCCCTATGCTGTTTTAGTGGACCGTTTTTTCTCGATAGACAAGGAGAGAGGGAACATAAGGGGAGACACATATCACCAAGTGAACTTTCTCGGAGATCACTTACCCCTATACAGTAACTGATTGGTACCGTAGATTGCGGGGGGGTCCTTCACAGCCGATGCGTCATTACGGCTTGAGGATTTACCAGGCTTAGATCTCTGACCAGTCCTTTCACTTCCAGAGTGACTACTGCCACTAGCCCGCTGCTGGATAGCCGATACTTGGGGTTCCTCCAAGGGCTGACACTGCCACTCTGGAAAGTGCTGCAGTGCTCTTTGCTCCCGAGACCCCATTTTTCAATATGGATAAGAAGCATGTGGCAGCCCATAAGAATTTCTTAAATAGCTGGCTCCCCCTCAGGTACCTCCCCCGGATGGGGTCAGCAGGCCAATTCGAGTGAACTGCCTGGTACGTAGTACATGGGAGCCCCAAACCCCCCCCCCCCCCCGAGACCGCACCCTCTTCAGGCCTATATTCCCCCCCTGCTGCGCCGCGTGTCGCCCCTGCATCCTACCTTTTAGCGCCATGTCGCCCACAGGACCCCTCAAGCGCCACTGTTCCCCCGTGGAGTTCCACAGAGCCGCCATATTCACCGCCGTGGCCCCGACCGCGCATGCGCAGCGCGTCATCGAGCCGCGCCAACAGACATGACACTAGAGCCCGCTCCTTCCTGCGCGTCTTTCTCACTGCGACCGCGCCGTGCCAGGAACATGTTCAGCGGAGTGCGACACGCCCGGTACCGGCCGGAAAGAAACACCAGCCCTACAGTCCCAGAGAACAGGGCCTCCCACGCCATACAAACCTGTACCTGCGGCGATGGGACACTCCAAGTCAGCACTCCCCCTGAAGGCTACTTTTTCCTGCTGTTGACTACCCCCACAGCCCTCTGTGGTGTGGCACCTTCAGTACTCCAAACAACACCGAGGAAGGGGAGTTCCCGCCTCCTGCACCAGTTTGCCGGGTCTGGGCACAGTCTTCTATATTCACCTTTCTTCTTAAAGGTATGCCTGCAGGGTCCCATGTCAGGGACAGGAAACCAACTGATGTGGGAGAGAGGTACCGCCCTTTTAGGTCTGTAGGTTTCCGGTCCCCGAAGGGCGGATCCCCTCTCTCGTTGGTGCTGTCATGGCGACTGAATAAATCAAACTGTTCACTTAGGAAGCAACACTGATTGACAATTTCACATGCTGTTGTGCTAGACAATAGACAACAGATGGAAATTGGCAATTATCAAGACACACTCAATAAAGGAGTGGTTCTGCAGGGCGGGACCACAGACCACATCTCAGTACCAATGCTTTCTGGCTGATGTTTTGGTCACTTTTGAATGTTGGTTGTGCTTTCACACTCGTGGTAGCATGAGAAGGACTCTACAACCCACACAAGTGGCTCAGGATCGCACATCAATGAGAGCTGTGGCAAGGTTTGCTGTGTCTGTCAGTGTAGTGTCCAGAGGCGCTAACAGGAGACAGGCCAGTACACCAGGAGATGTGAAGGGGGCCGTAGGAGGCCAACAACCCAGCAGCAGGACCGCTACCTCAGCCTTTGTGCAAGGAGAAACAGGAGGAGCACTGACAACCCTCCAAAATGACCTCAAGCAGGCCACAAATGTGCATGTATCTGCATGCTGTTAGAAACCGATTCCATGAGGATGGTCTGAGTGCCCGACGTCCACAGATGGGGGTTGTGCTCATAGCCGAACACCGTGCAGGACGCTTGGCATTTGCCACAGAACACCAGGATTTGCAAATTCGCCACTGGCGTCCTGTGCTTTTCACAAATGAAAGCAGGTTCACACTGAGTAGGTGACAGAGTCTGGAGACACCGTGGAGTGATCTGCTGCCTGCAACATCCTTCAGCATGACCGGTTTGGCAGTGGGTCAGTAATGATGTGTGGGGTAGCATTTCTTTGGAGGGCCACACAGCCCTCCATGTGCTTGTAAGAGGTAGCCTGAATCCCATTAGGTACCGAGATGAGATCCTCAGACCCCTTGTGAGACCATATGCTGGTGCGGTTGGCCCTGGGTTCCTCCTAATGCAGGACAATGCCAGACCTCATGTGGCTGGAGTGTGTCAGCAGTTCCTGCAAGATGAAGGCATTGAAGCTATGGCTTGGCCCGCCCGTTCCCCAGACCTGAATCCGATTGAACACATCTGGGACATCATGTCTCACACTATCCACCAACGTGACGTTGCACCACAGACTGTCCAGGAGTTGGCAGATGCTTTACTCCAGGTCTGGGAGGAGACCATCCCCCGCCTCACCAGGAACATGCCCAGACGTTGTAGGGAGGTCATACAGGCACATGGAGGCCACACACACTACTGCGCATCATTTCCTTGTCTTGTGGCATTTCAACTGAAGTTGGATCATCCTGTAATTTCATTTTCCACTTTGATTTTGAGTGTCTTTCCAAATCCAGGCCTCTGTGGGATAGTAGTTGTGATTTAAGTTGATAATTTTTAGGTTTTATTTTTTCTCAACACCTTCCACTATGTAATGAATAAAGATTTACAACTGGAATATTTCATTCAGCGATATCTAGGATGTGGGATTTTAGCGTTTCCTTTATTTTTTTGAGCAGTGTAGGTCACGTGGGAAATGATTTATTAACTTTGTGACATAAGTCTTATTTAAGGGCGTAACAATTAAAAGTTTGAAAACTGCAAAGTGTACAAAATTATTGCCAAATTTTTTATTTTTTCACAAATAAAAAAGAAAGTCATATTAAACAAGTTTTATAACCAACATGAAGTTCAATATGTCATGAGAAAATCTTAGAATCGGTGGGGATCTGTTGAGGCGTTCCAGATTTATTACCACATAAAAGTGACACTTGTCAGAATTATAAAAATTGGCCTGTCAGGAAGGTGAAAACATGCTTCATGGTGAAGGGGTAAAAGGGTGCCAACACTTTAAGCTATGACTGTATACAAATATGAGGGATCCCTACTCTCCTCTTTCTATGTATCACATGTTCAGAAGCAGTAACAGAAAACATTATACAGCAATACTGAGCAATGTAACTGTGAATGAACAGTGTTGCTGCATATCAGGCACTGAGGGGAGACAAATATGAAGGTCTGTGCTCCTCGCCTTCACTCTACTCCTCCCCACTAATTACATAGGCTTCAATAGGCAGTTGTACTTTTAGATCTCAGTAAGCTGGAAGTTCGGAAAGATTTTTAGATGTTTTTCAGAGCAATTTATGATTTCAGAGGGCAAGAGAAGAACTGACTCATTTCTCTTGGATAAGATGTATTTCACAGTTTTATATTTGCTTGTACGATGAACTACTGGTTTATGTAATGTTTGTTAAACATTTAAAATGAAGCAAATTCACAGCTAGTCTGGTTTGAAAGTATTCTACTCATGGCTACATATTTTTAAGGTTAAGATGTCCAAACGATTTAGTCCATTTCATCAGTCATAGTTGCCTGCAGGTTGACCTACGTTTGGCCAGATGAGACAGATGAAAAGCAGCAGGACAACTGTATGATTAGTGGAGTCCTATCTTCAGAAGTAGCATCTTTTTAGCAAATTAAAAATATCCATCCATGTGCTATTATAAAAATATATTCAAGTACTTTATTACATTTGTTTTTAATCTATATGCACATTGAAACGAACAATTATAAATAAAACATTGATTTGTTACAAGCATATAAAATGTGTCAGACAGGTTGCACACATATTAGCATTTAATGTAAAGGTCTCAAATTCCTTCTGTACATGCCGCCTATTTAGGTGAGGATATGGGCCAATGCAGAAGTGTTTGAGGCCATAATCATGTGTAGTCACTTTTCTTTTGTAAACTGCAGTACATCCTATTTTAGGGGTTTCTAATAGGTTTGCTTCCACTGTGCTTAATGTAGAGTAGCCAAATCTATTGCGCTTTAAGAACATATATAGAAGCATGTTTTGGTGCAATTTTCTTTTCACACAAATCTGTTTCTGCTATTTATTCTAGCATCAGACTATATCTGACAATAGATGCAGCTACTTTGAGAAACTCCAACTAGCCACTGGGCAACTGACATGCGAAAACCGCAGCGACTTTGGCGCAGTTTGCAAAATGACTTCATAGCCACATGGTTTTGCAAGTAAAATGATTGCAAAAATTGTGCAGCCATTATGGCTCTATTCATCAATGACCATATGATTTTACAAGAAAACAGCACATTTACCCACAAAACTATGAGGCCATTAATAGTTAACTTGCAAATTATGATGAACTGTACAGCCGCAGGTCCATGTTGCCCTAGTCAAAAACAGTGGTAATAAACACCATAAGCATAACATTAGTTGGCAGCCCCAATACTGGGAATTTACACCAATAGAGCACTTCATGTAAATCAGGACATGAATGCTACAGCCAGGACAATCTTGTGCGTTTGTAACTGCACTACAAGAAAATAAGCAACATTTTGCAGACATTTTCACTTAGCTTTCTATGTGATTATGGTCTATGAAGTGATGTGCAGACATTAGCAATATGAACAGATGCCATGTAGCATCATAAATTATACAATGATAAAAAGCTAAAGGCTTCATACTACAATCATAATTTAACCTTAGTGCAAATAGGGACATACAGTAAATATCAAAACAGACAATAAAAAGGGCACATATTGACTTCAGGTAGTTACACATTTTAGGAAGGTCCATAAAATGATCACCAGCTGAAAAATGAATTTAATTCAGTCCTTGTAGTTATGCTAAAACCTTGGATGACATTCAAAGGTCAAGAAAGTCTGACGTACGAAGGAGGTCGAGAAAACTCTTCTTCTGTTTCTGTGCAAGATTCAGTGAATTGTACAGGAGCATTGAATATCCGGTCATCACCTCCTAAATGATGAAAGCCCAATATGACAATCAATATGCTGATCACTATACTCTACATACATTTAACAAGGCTAGAGAGATACACTTTGGATACAACGGCTTATGATCCTTTATCATTACAAAAACAAACAATTTATATATTAGAGTATGGTGACCCTTCCTCCCTCCCCCATGACAATCTGCTGGTAATTCCTTATAAAAGGTCAATGTCATTTTCATTTGTTTTGTAAACATTCTTCCAACTGAAACAAGAAAGTCGATATTTTGCATGTAGTACTCAGTTTCAGGTGTCCAGCAGAAAGTATTATTTCAACATGATTTGCAGGCAATGAAAGTAAAATGTTCTCACCACGAAAGGTGCACACCAGTTCCAGAGTCTGGGGCTGCTCATGGTTAGGGTGCAACCATTCCTGAGTAAAGAATGGAATGAGGAATTAGATAAAAGGATTTGTACATATTTTGGCAGTGGAGGATGGGACTTTTCTTTTCTGAAATATTAGCTTCCTGTAACTGTATAAAAACATTTATACAAATTGAGCCAGATTTACTAATCTTGTGGCACAGTGGCTTATGTTGGATGAGAAGTTTGGTACATCTTTACATACTGTAACTTTAACCATCTGTTAGTTTGCCTTCCAAAACGTTGGTGCATGTGGCGCATCGTAAGCCATGCCTCTTTCTATACATGCACGCGTTATTGTTTTAGTCAAGGGAGCATGGCATGAGCAGTAGCTCAATTTAAACCAGAATTTTTCTGTTGTAAATTTGCCCCACTGAATCTAGATTGCCACTGCCCAGCCTTACTCCACTCTCTACTAGGGGCAATTCTACTACTAGACATACTCACCATTCCTGTAATGTTGTCATAGCACATACACTGTGGTAAACTTCTGCACCCCATCAACGCTATGCACAGGACTACACAAAGACTGAAGAATGATGCCACAAGCATAGCTATATTTGCCCCTCGAACAAGCTGACCAAGTATGAACTTCTAAGAAAAACAAGTAAAATACATGGAATCACTAATCTCATGTGTTGGCATGTACAGTAGTCACATTTTATGTTAAAATATACATTTTCATTATGGACATACGTTTACAGTATTTAGATTATTCACAACTAATTTTTGGACTTTCAAACAAAGACTTGTCAATTAAATCTTAAAAATATGTTTGTTTAAGGACTTACCAAAGCTTTAAAAGATACCCATTATCAAGGAAGCCTCAACGTTCAGCTCTTATCAGTGGCGGCAGAGGACACCAGTCGAAAGTACTTATATGCAAAGCTGGCCATCTACTCGTAGTGGCTGGGTCAGGGTACGACTGCATATTCGCCTCCTGTGATTTGTGTAAGAGGCGGATGTGTAGTACCTGCGACGGCCGCTACAAGTAGACTGCCAGCTCCACAAGCAAGTTCTTCCGGCTGGCAGTCAATGCCACTGTTGACAGCTGATCGGTGGTGGTGCCGGACCCCGGCTGATCAGACATTGATGACCTATCCTGAGGATAGGTCAATGTAAAAGTAGTGGACAACCTCCACTAAAAGCAGCTCTGTATCAATGCAAAAATCCATCTACTATATGTACTCCATTTAAAGGAAGTTATCCCACAAAATATATTTACAATAGCAATTTGCTTGATTGTTTTTATTAGTCCCATAGACTTTGACACTCCATCCAATCTCCTCACCACCAGTCGCGCAGTATGGAGAAACTGTTGTTGCAGGTGCCGGTAGAGGAGCACAAAGTAAACATATATTTATCACTTTTCCTATGGCCAGGTGATAAATGTGTTTCTTGGGATAAAACCTTCAACTGTAAATAGGACAAAGGGCCTGATTCATTAAGACTGGTGTTGGGCACTCTTATTATGTGTGTGCTGAAGCAAATAGCACTCAATACATTAACAGGCTAATTCACAACTCATGTGCGCCTTTACCAAAAGAGTTACTGCAGTCAAGGAGTAGAGTAACATTTTGGAGCAAGATGTGCCACAACTTTTCATGAATTTGTTAGGCAGGCTTTGTCATGCCCCAGCTATTTTCACTTTGGTAGAACCCATGTGAAAATATCAGAAGACGTAAAATTTTTGACAAACTATGATGCACAAAAATTTTGCAACATCTGAAGGCATTTGGCCCATAGACTTTATAATGGGTGTTGTTCTAACTGCACATAAGCATGTTGTGGTAGTGGCTATATATTTATTATATTATTTTTACAGCTACCAATATATAGGACGATTAGTTCTTGTTTTAGGGTGAATGCACTAATAAACATCATAAAATATGTAAAGTACACTTACTGTGTGAACAATGTGAACAGGTGTATGCGAGAATACCTCATCATCATCCTCTCCATATGACAGTGTTAGACATGCATAGACAATAATGATCACGGTGGTGAAACAAGAAAAAACTGCAGATGCAATAAGTGCATTCACCTATGGATTATAAAAATGGTAAGTCAATAATATGCAGAACAGGCAAACAAGGTCATTATAATAAACCGCACAATCTACTGAACTTCCAACAGATAATATGGTCTTACTAGAATAGGATTTTTCTTCTGGGATGAAAATAAAGCCAGTACACCAGGAACAGCCATGATCTAGAAACAGAAGTGGAGGAATTTACATTAGAGTACACATTTCTTTATGATCATTTTAGACATTTGTGAACCATCACAGCATTTTTCTTTGAAAGCAAGTTCATATGTCGGAAACAGCTAGCACGTGGACACATTGAAAACACTTTTTTTTTTTGCTATGGGATTTCAATTAAAACATTTTGCACTGTGTTCCTTCTATAACCTCTCTGTTTCACTGAAGAACGAGTTAACTAAGAATCCAGTCAGATGGTTTTAAACTCGTCAGAACAATTTTCATCTTTCTTCTGAGCTTCTGTCTACTGATTTAGCTCACCTTTTCATGTGATCATAAACCAGAACAGAGCAGCTCAGAAGGAAAATATTTTTCCATGAGAAATGAGAACCAGTGACAATGCTTCAGAAAAGAGATTGGACTTGTCTTCATGGCGCAGGAGCAACCTGGAAGTTTAAAGTAGACAAATTTGGAAATTAAGAAAAATACCATTCCAGCCCATAGTGGGGCTCTCGTTTTCCCCAATGTAGATTCTTTACGAAAAGCTCCATCCATGAAGCCACAAACGACAGTCACACCAGCACATGCAATTTGAAGGATGCCTAGTACCACCATGCTCCGCTGGTTAAATATAAAATAACGATAACGATCCATGCCAAGATGTTCTTATGATGATGTTCAGAATTCTCTTTCTTTCTATAAAAGGAAGAGGATGATTAATTAGAAATCCTACCTACAGAAAAGAAAAAAAAAAAACAAATATGCAAAATGACTTCTGTGTAAAAATTATGCTAACCATTGAGAAGTCAGACTGCATGTAAGGAAAGTAACAGGCACACATTAGAATACATTACCACTAGTGATGAGCGCAAGTGCTCGTCACTCGAGTTTGATTGGGTATGCACCGAGTATTGTGGGTGATCGAGTGAAATGTCCCCTTGGTCGTATGTTTTGCGGCCATTAGACAGCCACAAAACATGTAGTTATTGCCAGTGTATGACAGGCAATCCCGACAGGTTTTGTGGCAATCTAACGAATGCAAAACACACGGGCGCAGGGACTCAAACAAGCCACTTGAGCACTGATGCTACTCTGTGCATATCCGAGAACCACTGGCAAAGTAACAAGCACTTGCGCTCGTCACCAATTACCACCCCTTTAAAACTAAACTGCACAGCCCTTAGACATCACATTGGATGCATGCAGCAAGACACCGCATTGTTATGATCAGGTGACCTTGGAGCAGCATGAAAACTTTCAGTGGAGTAGGTGGTAACTATACTGACCGCAAATCCTGATCTTAACACCGCAACTAGAAGTAGCCGTGGGGTGTGCCTAACAAATCCTAGACACCTCGACACAGCCGGAGGACTAAATACCCCTATAGATGGAAATAGGAATTCTACCTTGCCTCAGAGCAGAGCCCCAAAGGATAGGCAGCCCCCCCACAAATATTGACTGTGAGTAGTAGAGGAAAAGACACATGCAGGCAGGAAACAGGTTTTAGCAAAAGAGGCCACTCTAGCTAAAATAGGAAAGGATAGGACAGGATACTAAGTGGTCAGTATTAAAATCCTTCCAAAAATATCCACAGCAGAAAATACAAGAAACTCCACCGCCTAACTAAAGGTGTGGAGTGTATATCTGCAACTCCAGAGAATCCAACAAGACTGAGAAAACACTGACACAGTCTAAGCTGGACAAGAGAAAACAAATGAATAGCACAGAATATAAGCACACAGCTTGTGTGCCACAGAAAAAGAAACAGACACTTATCTTTGCTGAATTGGCAGCTAAGCAGGAGAAGCCAGACAAAGATCCAACACTTCCCAAGAAACTGACAACTGGCAAGGACCAATGAGTCCTGCAAACCTAAATACCCCAGTCAGAATTGCAATCAGTAGGTACACCTGTCCAAGACTGCAGCCCAGGGACAACTGCATTACCACCTACAACCACCGGAGGGAGCCCAAAAGCAGAATTCACAACACCACATCTGCAATTGCCCTTACTTTTCTGAGACCAGTACTGCTGACTTGCCTGCACAGTCATTAACCCCTTTCTGACATTAGACGTACTATCCCGTCGAGGTGGGGTGGGCCCCTATGACTACTGACGGGATAGTATGTCATATGCGATCGGCAGCGCTCACAGGGGGAGCGCTGCCGATTGCGGCCGGGTGTCAGCTGCCTATTGCAGCTGAAATCCGGTACTATGTGCCAGGAGCGGTCACGGACCGCCCCCGGCACATTAACCCCCGACACACCGCGGTAAAAGATGATAGCGATGTGCCGGCGGTACAGGGAAGCATCGCGCAGTGAGGGGGGCTCCCTGCGGGCTTTCCTGAGCCCCCGCAGCAATGTGATGTGATCGCGTTGCTGCGAGGGTCTTACCTCCCTCCCTGCCTGCTCCAGCCCCGGATCCAAGATGGCCGCGGATCCGGGTCCTGCAGGGAGGGAGGTGGCTTCACAGAGCCTGCTCAGAGCAGGCACTGTGAAGCCTGCAGTGCTGCATGTCAGATCGGTGATCTGAGAGTGCTGTGCACACTGTCAGATCATCGATCTGTGATGTCCCCCCCTGGGACAAAATAAAAAAGTTAAAAAAAAAAAAAAAAGTTTTCCAAATGTGTAAAAAAAAATATAAAAAAAATATTCCTAAATAATGAAAAAAAAATTATTCCCATAAATACATTTCTTCATCTAAATAAAAAAAAAAAAATAAAAAAAAATAAAAGTACACATATTTAGTATCGCCGCATCCGTAACGACCCCACCTATAAAACGATATCACTAGTTAACCCCTTCAGTAAACACCGTAAGAAAAAAAAAAACCCGAGGCAAAAAACGCTTTATTATCATACCGCCGAACAAAAAGTGAAATAACACACGATCAAAAAGACGGATATAAATAACCATGGTACAGCTGAAAATGTCATCTTGTCCCGCAAAAAACGAGCCGCCATACAGCATTATCAGCAAAAAAATTAAAAAGTTATAGTCCTGAGAATAAAACGATGCAAAAATAATTATTTTTTCTGTAAAATAGTTTTTATTGTATAAAAGCGCCAAAACGTAAAAAAATTATATAAATGAGGTGTCTCTAATCGTACTGACCCGAAGAATAAAACTGCTTTATCAATTTTACCAAATGTGGAACGGTATAAACGCCTCCCCCAAAAGAAATTCATGAATGGCTGGTTTTTGGTCATTCTTCCTCACAAAAATCGGAATAAAAAGCGATCAAAAAATGTCACGTGCCCGAAAATGTTACCAATAAAAACGTCAACTCATCCCGCAAAAAACAAGACCTCACATGACTGTGGACCAAAACATGGAAAAATTATAGCTCAAAATGTGGTAATGCAAAAAATATTTTTTGCAATAAAAAGCGTCTTTCAGTGTGTCAATCATAAAAATCCGCTAAAAAACCCGCTATAAAAGTAAATCAAACCCCCCTTCATCACCCCCTTAGTTAGGGAAAAATTAAAAAAATGTATTTATTTCCATTTTCCCATTAGGGCTGGGGTTTAGATTACATTTACAGTTGGGAATAGGGTTGGGATTAGGGTTACCGTTGGAATTAGGGTTAGGGGTGTGTTTGGATTAGGGTTTCAGTTATAATTGGGGGGTTTCCACTGTTTAGGCACATCAGGGGCTCTCCAAACGCGACATGGCGTCCGATCTCAATTCCAGCCAATTCTGCGTTGAAAAAGTAAAACAGTGCTCCTTCCCTTCCAAGCTCTCCCGTGTGCCCAAACAGGGGTTTACCCCAACATAAGGGGTATCAGCGTACTCAGGACAAATAGGACAACAACGTTTGGGGTCCAATTTCTCCTGTTACCCTTGGGAAAATACAAATCTGGGGGCTAAAAAATAATTTTTGTGGGGAAAAAAAAAAGATTTTATTTTCACGGCTCTGCGTTACAAACTGTAGTGAAACACTTGGGGGTTCAAAGCTCTCACAACACATCTAGAGGAGTTCCTTAGGGTGTCTAGTTTCCAAAATGGTGTCACTTGTGGGGGGTTTCTACTGTTTAGGTACCTTAGGGGCTCTGCAAAAAACACAATGTGACACCTGAAGACCATTCCATCTAAGTCTGCATTCCAAATGGCGCTCCTTCCCTTCTGAGCCCTCCCATGTGCCCAAACAGTGGTTCCCCCCACATATTGTGTATAATCGCACTTAGGACAAATTGGGCAACAAATTTTGGGGTCCAATTTCTCCTGTTACCCTCGGGAAAATACAAAACTGGGGGCTAAAAAAAAATAATTTTTGTGGGAAAAATTTTTTGTTTTATTTTTACGGCTCTGCATTATAAACTTCTGTGAAGCACTTGGTGGGTCAAAGTGCTCACCACACCTCTAGATAAGTTCCTTAAGGGGTCTACTTTCCAAAATGGTGTCACTTGTGGGGGGTTTCAATGTTTAGGCACATCAGTGGCTCTCCAAACGCAACATGGTGTCCCATCTCGATTCCAGTCAATTTTGCATTGAAAAGTCTAACGGCGCTCCTTCGCTTCCGAGCTCTGTCATGCGCCCAAACAGTGGTTTACCCCCACATATGGGGTATCGGTGTACTCAGGACAAATTGTACAACAACTTTTGGGGTCCATTTTCTCCTGTTACCCTTGGTAAAAAAAAAAACTAATTGGAGCTGAAGTAAATTTTTTGTGAAAAAAAAAAAAAGTTAAATGTTCATTTTTATTTACATAGTGGATGCGTTCCTGAAACGGAAAGTACTTGCAAGCAGCATAATACAAAGAATAGCAGGTTTACCCAGAATCCTTTGCAGTAGGCGGAGCTATGCAAATCATCTCTTTCCACCCCTGTCTAATCCACAGCGCTTGGAATCGCCAAGCGTGCAATGCTGCGGATTAGTTTCTAAATTTACACAGCCAACCAATTCCTACCTGTGGACACGTGTTTCGGGCTTTAGGCCCTCATCAGCACAGGGCTGGAATTGGTTGGCTGTATGGAGTGGGGCTCGGTGAGCAAGCGATACATACATGCTAGCCACCTTAGGGAGAGACCCAAGTTGGGCTAAATGTAGCGGGATGAAAGAGACCGAAAAGCCCTCTACTTAAAGGAAATACATAGTGGATGCGTTCCTGAAACGGAAAGTACTTGCAAGCAGCATAATACAAAGAATAGCAGGTTTACCCAGAATCCTTTGCAGTAGGCGGAGCTATGCAAATCATCTCTTTCCACCCCTGTCTAATCCACAGCGCTTGGAATCGCCAAGCGTGCAATGCTGCGGATTAGTTTCTAAATTTACACGAAACACGTGTCCACAGGTAGGAATTGGTTGGCTGTGTAAATTTAGAAACTAATCCGCAGCATTGCACGCTTGGCGATTCCAAGCGCTGTGGATTAGACAGGGGTGGAAAGAGATGATTTGCATAGCTCCGCCTACTGCAAAGGATTCTGGGTAAACCTGCTATTCTTTGTATTATGCTGCTTGCAAGTACTTTCCGTTTCAGGAACGCATCCACTATGTATTTCCTTTAAGTAGAGGGCTTTTCGGTCTCTTTCATCCCGCTACATTTAGCCCAACTTGGGTCTCTCCCTAAGGTGGCTAGCATGTATGTATCATTTTTATTTAAACATTCCAAAAATTCCTGTGAAGCACCAGAAGGGTTAATAAACTTCTTGAATACGGTTTTGAGCACCATGAGAGGTGCAATTTTTAGAATGGTGTCACACTTGGGTATTTTCTATCATATAGACCCCTCAAAATGACTTCAAATGAGATGTGGTCCCTAAATAAAAATGTGTTGTAAAAATGAGAAATTGCTGGTCAACTTTTAACCCTTATAATTCCCTAACAAAAAAAAATTCTGGTTCCAAAATTGTGCTGATGTAAAGTAGACATGTGGGAAATGTTACTTATTAAGTATTTTGTGTGACATATCTCTGTGACTTAATTGCACAAAAATTCAAAGTTGGAAAATTGCAAAATTTTCGCCATATTTCCGTTTTTTTCACAAATAGACGCAGGTAATATCAAAGAAATTTTACCATTGTCATGAAGTACAATATGTCACGAGAAAACATGTCAGAATCACTGGGATCCGTTGAAGCGTTCCAGAGTTATAACCTCACAAAGGGACAGTGGTCAGAATTGTAAAAATTCTTTACCCCCAAGGGTGGTTTGCACGTTAATGACCGGGCCAATTTTTACAATTCTGACCACTGTCCCTTTGTGAGGTTATAACTCTGGAACGCTTCAACGGATCCCAGTGATTCTGACATGTTTTCTCGTGACATATTGTACTTCATGACAATGGTAAAATTTCTTTGATATTACCTGCGTCTATTTGTGAAAAAAACGGAAATATGGCGAAAATTTTGCAATTTTCCAACTTTGAATTTTTGTGCAATTAAGTCACAGAGATATGTCACACAAAATACTTAATAAGTAACATTTCCCACATGTCTACTTTACATCAGCACAATTTTGGAACCAAAATTTTTTTTTGTTAGGGAATTATAAGGGTTAAAAGTTGACCAGCAATTTCTCATTTCTACAACACCATTTTATTTTAGGGACCACATCTCATTTGAAGTCATTTTGAGGGGTCTATATGATAGAAAATACCGAAGTGTGACACCATTCTAAAAACTACACCCCTCAAGGTGCTCAAAACCATATTCAAGAAGTTTATTAACCCTCCTGGTGCTTCACAGGAATTTTTTGAATGTTTAAATAAAAATGAACATTTAACTTTTTTCACAAAAAATTTAATTCAGCTCCAATTTGTTTAATTTTACCAAGGGTAACAGGAGAAAATAGACCCCAAACATTGTTGTACAATTTGTCCTGAGCACGACAATACCCCATATGTGGGGGTAAACCACTGTTTGGGCGGATGGGAGAGCTCGGAAGGGAAGGAGCGCCGTTTGACTTTTCAATGCAAAATTGACAGGAATTGAGATGGGACACCATGTTGCGTTTGGAGAGCCACTGATGTGCCTAAACATTGAAACCCCCCACAAGTGACACCATTTTGGAAAGTAGACCCCCTAAGGAACTTATCTAGATGTGTGGTGAGCACTTTGACCCACCAAGTGCTTCACAGAAGTTTATAAATGGAGAGCCGTAAAAATAAAACAAAAATTTTTCCCACAAAAATTATTTTTTTAGCCCCCAGTTTTGTATTTTCCCGAGGGTAACAGGAGAAAGTGGACCCCAAAATTTGTTGCCCAATTTGTCCTGAGTGCGATGATACACCATATGTGGGGGGGAACCACTGTTTGGGCGCATGGGAGGGCTCGGAAGGGAAGGAGCTCCATTTGGAATGCAGGCTTAGATGGAATGGTCTGCAGGTGTCACATTGCATTTGCAGAGCCCCTAATGTACCGTAACAGTAGAAACCCCCCACAAGTGACACCATTTTGGAAACTAGACCCCCTAAGGAACTCATCTAGATGTGTTGTGAGAGCTTTGAACCCCCAAGTGTTTCACTACAGTTTATAACGCAGAGCCGTGAAAATAAAAAATCTTTTTTTTCCCCACAAAAATTATTTTTTAGCCCCCAGTTTTGTATTTTCCCAAGGGTAACAGGAGAAATTGGACCCCAAAAGTTGTTGTCCTATTTGTCCTGAGTACGCTGATACCCCATATGTTGGGGTAAACCCCTGTTTGGGCACACGGGAGAGCTCGGAAGGGAAGGAGCACTGTTTTACTTTTTCAACGCAGAATTGTCTGGAATTGAAATCGGACGCCATGTCGCGTTTGGAGAGCCCCTGATGTGCCTAAACAGTGGAAACCCCCCAATTATAACTGAAACCCTAATCCAAACACACCCCTAACCCTAATCCCAACAGTAACCCTAACCACACCTCTAACCCTGACACACACCTAACCCTAATCCCAACCCTATTCCCAACTGTAAATGTAATCTAAACCCTAACCGTAACTTTAGCCCCAACCCTAACTGTAGCCTTAACCCTAGCCCCAACCCTAACTTTAGCCCCAACCCAAACTGTAGCCCTAACCCTAACTTTAGCCCCAACCCAAACTGTAGCCCTAACCCTAGCCCTAACCCTAACCCTAGCCCTAACCCTAACGGAAAAATGGAAATAAATACATTTTTTTAATTTTTCCCTAACTAAGGGGGTGATGAAGGGGGGTTTGATTTACTTTTATAGCGGATTTTTATGATTGGCAGCCGTCACACACTGAAAGACGCTTTTTATTGCAAAAAATATTTTTTGCGTTACCACATTTTGAGAGCTATAATTTTTCCATATTTTGGTTCACAGAGTCATGTGAGGTCTTGTTTTTTGCGGGACGAGTTGACGTTTTTATTGGTAATATTTTCGGGCACGTTACATTTTTTGATCGCTTTTTATTCCGATTTTTGCGAGGCAGAATGACCAAAAACCAGCTATTCATGAATTTCTTTTGGGGGAGGCGTTTATACCGTTCTGCGTTTGGTAAAATTGATAAAGCAGTTTTATTCTTCGGGTCAGTACGATTACAGAGACACCTCATTTATATCATTTTTTTATGTTTTGGCGCTTTTATACGATAAAAACTATTTTATAGAAAAAATCATTATTTTTGCATCGCTTTATTCTCAGGACTATAACTTTTTTTTTTTTTGCTGATGATGCTGTACGGCGGCTCGTTTTTTGCGGGACAAGATGACGCTTTCAGCGGTATCATGGTTATTTATATCTGTCTTTTTGATCGCGTGTTATTCCACTTTTTGTTCGGCGGTATGATAATAAAGCGTTGTTTTTTGCCTCTTTTTTTTTTCTTACGGTGTTTACTGAAGGGGTTAACTAGTGGGCCAGTTTTATAGGTCGGGTCGTTACGGACGCGGCGATACTAAATATGTGTACATTTATTGTTTTTTTTTAATTTAGATAAAGAAGTGTATTTAGGGGAATAATATATATATATATTTTTTTCATTATTTAGGAATATTTTTTTTAATTTTTTTTTTTTTTTTTTTTACACATTTTGAAATTTTTTTTAAAACTTTTTTACATTGTCCCAGGGGGGGACATCACAGATCAGTGATCTGACAGTGTGCACAGCACTCTGTCAGATCACTGATCTGACATGCAGCGCTGCAGCCTTCACAGTGCCTGCTCTGAGCAGGCTCTGTGAAGCCACCTCTCTCCCTGCAGGACCCGGATCCGCGGCCATCTTGGATCCGGGGCTGGAGGAAGCAGGGAGGGAGGTGAGACCCTCGCAGCAATGCGATCACATCGCGTTGCTGCGGGGGGCTCAGGGAAGCCCGCAGGGAGCCCCCTCCCTGCGGGAAGCTTCCCTATACCGCCGGCACATCGCGATCATCTTTGATCGCGGTGTGCCGGGGGTTAATGTGCCGGGGGGCGGTCCGTGACCGCTCCTGGCACATAGTGCCGGATGTCAGCTGCGATAAACAGCTGACACCCGGCCGCGATCGGCGGCGCTCCCCCCGTGAGCGCCGCCGATCGCGCTGGACGTACTATCCCGTCCGTGGTCATGGGGGCCCACCCCACCTCGACGGGATAGTACGTCCCATGTCAGAAAGGGGTTAAAGAAGTTGTCCACTACAATTTTTTTTTTTTTCCATAAATCTTGCTATTATGTGCCACTGAA
The DNA here is from genome assembly GCF_032444005.1 of Ranitomeya imitator. Classification (NCBI taxonomy): domain Eukaryota; kingdom Metazoa; phylum Chordata; class Amphibia; order Anura; family Dendrobatidae; genus Ranitomeya; species Ranitomeya imitator. Next base: position 1,015,020,651 of record NC_091282.1, read on the forward strand.
AACATCCACTGTGTTTTAGCAATATTACCTTTAATCATGCTGTAGCACCACATCTTCAGTGTTGGATCCAGCTCTCATGGGGTTAATCGACAACTTCCTTTCTCCTGAATAGTGTTGAGCATTCCGATACCGCAAGTATCGGGTATCAGCCGATATTTGCGGTATCGGAATTCCGATACCGAGTTCCAATATTTTTGTGATATCGGGAATCGGTATCGGGATTAAGATTAATGTGTAAAATAAAGAATAAAAATAAAAAATACTGATATATTTACCCTCGGACGCGCCCTGGTTGTCACCGCTGCAACCGCCATGCTTCCGTTCCCAAGAATGAGAGCGTTAAGGACCGTCGATGACGTCGCGGCTTGTGATTGGTCGCGTGAGCGGTCACATGACCTGTCCCCTCCCAGGCTATGAATATCAGCCCGCAGCTGTCTGCGTAGCTATTAAAATAGGGGGACCCCCCCCGAAAAAAATATGAAGTGGTGTCCCCTAATATTTTATAGCCAGAAAGGCTACGCAGACAGCTGCGGGCTGATATTTATAGCCTAGAGGGGCCATGGATATTGCCCACCCCCCACCCCGGCTACAAATACCAGTCCGCAACCGCCCCAGAAATGGCGCATATGTGAGATGCGCCAATTCCGGCACTTAGCCCCTCTCTTCCCACTCCCGTGTAGCCATGGGATATGGAGTAATAAGGGGTTCATTTCACCTTGCTACTGTAAGGTAACATTAAGTTGGGTTAATAATGGAGAGGCGTCAATATGACGCCTATACATTATTAATCCTATACACTGTTCCAAATTATTATGCAAATTGGATTTAAGTGTCAAAGATTTAATTGTTTTGTTTTTCAAATAAACTTGTGGATGGTAGTGTCTCAGGGCTCAATAGATAACTGAAATCAATCTTAAACATGTGATAATTAGTTTTCCAGGTGATTCTAATTAAAAGAAAACTACTTAAAAATGATGTTCCACATTATTAAGCAGGCCAAAGTTTTCAAGCAATATGAGAAATAAAAAGGATCTCTCTGCTGCTGAAAAGCGTGAAATAGTGCAATGCCTTGGACAAGGTATGAAAAAATTAGATACTTCACAAAAACTTTGTGATCATCATACTGTGAAGAGATGTGACTGAAACAGAGCACAGACAGAGTTCATGCAGCTAAAGGCATAATGAGGAAGGTTTCTGCCAGATAAATTCATTGGATTAAGAGAGCAGCTGCCAAAATACCATTACAAAGCAGCAAACAGTTATTTGAAGCTGCTGGTGCCTCTGGAGTCCCTCGAACCTCAAGGTGTATGGTCCTTCAAAGGCTTGCTGTGGTGCATAACCCTACTATTCGGCCACCCCTAAACAGTGTTCATGACCAGAAACGGTTGCAGTGGGCCCAGACATACATGAAGACTAATTTTCAAACAGTCTTGTTTACTGATGAGTGTCGAGCATCCCTGGATGGTCCAGATGGATGGAGTAGTGGATGGTTGGTGGATGGCCACCATGTTCCAACAAGGCTGCGACGTCAGCAAGGAGGTGGAGATATCATGTTTTGGGCCGGAATCATGGGAAACAGCTGGTGGGGCCCCTTTAAGGTTCCTGAAGATGTGAAAATGACCTCTAAAGTAAATAGCGTTTCTGACTGACAACTGTCTTCCATGGTCTAAAAGCAGAAACGTGCCTTCAGGAGCAAAATCATCTTCATGCATGACAATGCACCATCTCATGCTGCAAATAATACCTCTGAGTCATTGGTTGCTATGGGCATAAAAGGAGATAAACTCTGGGTGTGGCCACCATCTTCCCCTGACCTCAACCCTATAGAAAACCTTTGGAGTATCATCCAGCACAAGATCTATGAGGGTGGGAGGCAGTTCACATCAAAACAGCAGCTCTGGGAAGCTATTCTGACTTCATGCAAAGACGTACAAGCAGAAACTCACCAAAAACTCAAGAATGCAAGAATCATGAAGGTGATATCAAAGAAGGGGTCCTATGTAATGTAACTTGGCGTATTAGGATGTTTTGGAGTTAAATAGCTTTTTTGTTCCGTGAATGACCTCCTAATGCTGCAAATTCCACAAATGAGCATTTAAAACATATCAAATGTTTAGAAATTCTACTGTGCCTAATTTGGAACAGTGAATTTTGAGTTTTTATTCATTTTGGAGATTATACTGTTATCATTGCGAGGTTTCTTCAATAAAATTTAATGTATAATCTAACGGGTGATCACTTATTAGACTGTCATTTGTATTGCCAGTATACATTTGGCCCTCGCCTTTTTGGTGGGACCCAGTTGCTATTGTGACCCTATTTATTTTTGTCTTTATATATTCACCTGCATAGGTGCTCTCCATCTATTGCTGCATTACGACCATCTTATTACTCCACGGTGGGGTGGCAGGATGTGGGGTGTTTTTCTCCCCCTTTTCATGTTATGTCATGGTTACGCTTATTCATGTCCTATACCCTTTTTAATCTTTTTGTCTCAATAAAGATTAATCGTTTTATATATTAACTATATGCTCCCGTTTCTCCTTTTTTCTTGGGACTACCATATATACTAGTTCGTTTTTCCCAGATTTCGGTTAATATGTACTCGGTATTTTTGTTGGTTTTATCATTGGGAGGTTTCTTCAATAAAATTAGATGTATACTCTAATGGGTGATGACTTATTAGACTGACTCATTTGCACCGACCATTTAGGAAAATCCGAGAAAATTGTCATCTGCATAATAATTTGGAACATAGTGTAGTAGTGGAAGAGTTAAAAAAAAAAAAAAAAAAAAAAAAAAAAAAAAAAAGCCAGAAAAAAGTATTTTAATAATCTTAATTTAAACCATACTCGACCGCCTGCAAAAAACTAATAAACCGTATACTCTGTCCGCCGTAGTGCAATTAATAACGAGTGTCCCATGACCATCTCCCCTATAGAACAGTGACATCGGGTGATGTCACTGCTCTATAGGCCCTCCAGCGACACACTGACAGGAGACAATGGCTCCTGCAGTGTATAACTGAGGTTACCTCAGTTCAGGGTCTCACTTTATGGAAAAAGCTGGGTGGTAACTTTCTCACACAGCAATGCCAAAAGTGAGACTAGGGACTATTTTCTCACAGGGGTGTAGGAATACATTGTGGGGAGTACATTATGGAAGGATACCTTCCATCAATGTATTCCTGTAGCCCCTGGGGAGAGCGGTCGCATCAGCTGATGCTGCTGCTGCTCTCCATGGGAGATCGTTGAGGGACACTCGTTTTAATTGGATTTCTGCGGATCAGGGAGTACAGTGTTTGTTATTTTAATATTGTTTACAGGTAACACTGGCTTCGGGGATCAAAGTGACAAGTGATGGTGAGTATGTACTCTATATTATATGTACTGTATGCGGCGGTGCGTGTCGCACGTGTGTATTTGTGATTTTTTTTTTTTACGTTCAACACAGCCGGATGATGGGACTACTATGGTCTCATCATTGGCTAATGTTACTAACTGTCACTGTAGCAGGCAGAGCCCGATGGGACTTGTAGTCCCATCGGACGATGCCTGCACACAGAGAGACACACACACCAAATGACCCCCACCTTCCGCAGATCCACCGCGCAGACCCCCACCTGCCGCATATCTCAGCACATGAGTGCGGGAGGCCCGCAGATCCCAGCCCCGCAGACAACCCAGCCGGCAGCCCAGCCCCACCCCGCAGGCAGCCCAGCCACTCTTGAGTGACTGCTGTCTGTGGAGGCTGGGTCACACCTGCTGCTGACGTCACGTCAATTTCCAGAGTTTGGAAATTGACGTGACATCGGCGGAAATTAGCGGCGGCTGCAGCCTGGGGATCACATGACCCGGACTTAGCCGCCGCCATAGCGCTACTCACAGGTGAAAACGGCAACAGAAGGTATTTATAAAATTCATTAGGGGCCCTGGGGGGGGGGGGGGGGGGGGATACACAGGGGATTGGAGGCGGGAGGGGAACACAAACTTTATTTTTAAGGGGAAAGAAAAAAAAAATTCATTCCTTCTTTCCAGCGAACACTGCTGGGAAGAAGGGATGAATTCTGGCTTCAGCACCACACGCGGGGGGGACAGCGCTTAATGTAGCGCTGTCTCCTGCATGGCACACAGACTGCACACGGACAGCATCCGTGTGCGGTACGTGTTTCACACGGACCCATTGACTTTAATGGGTCCGTGCGCTCCTACGAACACTGACATGTCTCCGTGTTTTCCAAACGGACACACGGTCTGTGAAAACACGCTGACATGTGCAGAGACACATTGATTTTAATGTGTCTACGTGAGTCAGTGTCTCCGGTACGTGAGGAAACTGTCACCTCACGTACCGGAGCCACTGACGTGTGAAACCGGCCTTAAAACACAGACATACCAAGGACACTATTCAGTTAAAATATATAAAAAATGTGCACATGTATAAAATCAATAGTCACGGTGCCCTGTGAGAAACAGTGGATACCACTAAATTAAGAAAACAGCCAAAACAAGCAGGAACATGGACAGCCAGAAAAGTATCAAGCAGGAAGTAGAATGCCTTTATTAAATAGTGGCAAATAATTAAAATACAAAAATATGTGCATGTATCAGGATGAAAAAAACAAAAACAAAACAAAAAAAAACCCATATGAATATACGAGAAACTAGATAACAGCAGACCCAATTATTTGCAAATATATTCCCCAATAGTGTAATCCAAAATATTGAACAAATTCATAGGGATAGAAATAAAAAAACTCATGATAAACCGTACAAAACCCCCCCCCCAAAACAATGTGGTTTAGTGTATAAGGTTTAAAAAAAAAAAAATGTGCCGCAAGGTGCAAGGCAAGGAATTTAATAGACCAGTATATGGTCTCGCCACATCCAAATAATCCAACAACAAATAAATGCTGCGTGCAGGGAGGAAATATCAAAATAAAGAAGTATATACCTTTAGGCTATATGCACAAGTTCCGGATTTTGCTGCGGATCTGCAGAGGACCTGCAGCTGTGGGTCCGCAGTAGCTTTCTATGCGTTTACAGTACAATGTAAACCTATGGAAAAAACGCAATCCGCAGTGCCCATGCTGTGGAAAAAAAAAAAAAAAAAAACACGTGGAAACTCTGCGGGTTACATTCCGCAGCATGTCAATTCTTTGTGCGGATTCCACAGCGGTTTACACCTGCTCCATAATAGGAATCCACAGGTGTAAAACCGCAGGTGGAATCAGCACAAATTCCGCATAAAAACCGCGGTAAATCCGCAGTAAGACGCAGTGCCTTTTACCTGCGGATTTCTGAAATCCGCTGCGGAAAAATCCGCAGCCCAAAAAAAAAAAAAAAAAAAAAAAAAAAAAAAAATTATGTGTGCACATACCCTTAAGGGTTGCCACATCCCATGATCGCGCACCCCGACGTGCGTTTCGGAAAACTTCCTTCGAAATGCACGATCAGGGGACGTGGCGACCCTTAAAAGGTATATACTTTTATATTTTGATATTTCCTCCCTGCATGTAGCACTTTTTTTGTTGTTGGATTATTTGGATGTGGCGAGCATATACTGGTCTATTAAGTTCCTTGCCTTGCACTTTTTTTTGACTTATTTTTTCTTTTTTTTTTTTTAACCTTCTACACTAAACTACATTGATTGTGTTTTTTTTTTTTCTGCCTGGTTTATCATGATTTTTTATCCCTATAAATTTGTTCAATATTTTGGATTGCACTATTGAGGAATATATTTGCAAATAATTGGGTCTGACGTTATCTAGTTTCTTATATATTCATGTGATTTTTTCGTCCTGATACGCACACATTTTTGTACTTTAATTACTTGCCACTATTATTTAATAAAGGCATTTTATAGTCTACTTCCTGCTTGATACTTTTCTGGCTGTCCATGTTCCTGGTTGTTTTGGCTGTACTCTTGTGTAAGTGCAGAGGAAACATTCCCATTATGATATAGGCCGGTTACTAAAAGCTGTTTTTCTCACCAGCACAGAACACGTTGGGTGTCGTCTGAACGGATCACTTTGGTACTAAAATCGATAGAACAAAATAAAACTTACCGTAAATACCGGTCACAATCAAGACTCCTTTCCCCACATACTTTTCTTTTTTCAGAGCTTTTCAACACTATTCTGCAGTCTTAACTCTGAAAGGCGCTACCGAACAAATCCCCTTAATGGCCGCTATGAAAACACGGCATGAGGTGTGTCCAGGTATTAGTGTACGTTTGTTTTATGGATAGTTTATGAGCAAGACTGACTCAAAACAGCTTTGGCATAATTTACATTAGGTGACAGCATTCCATGTACATATCTATCAGTTTCATTTTTCTTCTTAGTTTGAGTAATTTTGCAAATAAAGGGAAAGCAGAAGGGGATGCAACGAAATTTCCCTCCGCCACTGACAGCACTCTGCCCAACTTATTCCAAAACTCCCCTCTACTCTACAGGGCCAGAATAAGCTTTGTTTCAATTCAGCAAGTTAAACAGCTTAAGGGTAATGATTTATTGTGATATTGACTCATACATGTAAAAGCCGATGTTTGACATTTATAAAGCATAACAGCGTATTAAAGTGTGCTTAAGGTTGGGTGATAACTTTATACACACACTGCTAAAGACCGCAGGAGCAACAGAAATGGTGCAGCTGTGGAAGAGAACATGTTTCGTGAGGCTAACCATCATGTAAAGCGCCATTTACAGCATTATGGAACCCGATTCATTAAGAGTGGAGTTTTGCACCAGTCAGTCTTAATGGAGCACTAGTGCAAGACGCTTCTAATTCATTAACAGTCACCACTTAATGAATTAGACAACTACTACAACTAAATTTTTTTTTGCTAGGAAGTTATAAGGGTTAAAATTTGACCATCGATTCTCATTTTTACAACAAAATTTACAAAACCATTTTTTTTTTTTTAAGGAACCACCTCACATTTGAAGTCAGTTTGAGGGGTCTACATGGCTGAAAATACCCAAAAGTGACACCATTCTAAAAACTGCACCCCTCAAGGTGCTCAAAACCACATTCGAGAAGTTTATTAACCCTCCAGGTACTTCACAGCAGCAGAAGCAACATGGAAGGAAAAAAAAATGAACATTTAACTTTTTAGTCACAAAAATGATCTTTTAGCAACATTTTTTTTTTTTTTTCCCCAAGGGTAAAAGGAGAAACTGGACCCTGAAAGTTATTGTACAATTTGTCCTGAGGAGGGAGAGGGAATAATTTGTCCTGAGGAGGGAGAGGGAATAATTTGTCCTGAGGAGGGAGAGGGAATAATTTGTCCTGAGGAGGGAGAGGGAATAATTTGTCCTGAGGAGGGAGAGGGAATAATTTGTCCTGAGGAGGGAGAGGGAATAATTTGTCCTGAGGAGGGAGAGGGAATAATTTGTCCTGAGGAGGGAGAGGGAATAATTTGTCCTGAGGAGGGAGAGGGAATAATTTGTCCTGAGGAGGGAGAGGGAATAATTTGTCCTGAGGAGGGAGAGGGAATAATTTGTCCTGAGGAGGGAGAGGGAATAATTTGTCCTGAGGAGGGAGAGGGAATAATTTGTCCTGAGGAGGGAGAGGGAGAGGGTGTGTGTACCACTGTTTGGGCGCACGACAGGGCTCAGAAAGGAAGGAGAGCCATTTGACTTTTTGAATGAAAAATTGGCTGCAATCTTTAGCGAACACCATGTCGCGTTTGGACAGCCCCTGTGTGCCTAAAGATTGGAGCTCCCCCACAAGTGACCCCATTTTGGAAACTACACCCCCCAAGGAACTTCTCTAGATGCATAGTGAGCACTTTGAACCCCCAGGTGCTTCACAAATTGATCCGTAATAATGAAAAAGTACTTTATTTTTTTCACAAAAAATTTTTTAGCCTCAATTTTTCATTTTCACATAGGCAACAGGATAAAATGGATCCTAAAATTTGTTGGGCAATTTCTCCTGAGTACACCGATACCTCATGTGGGGGTAAACCACTATTTGGGCGCACGGCAGGGCTCGGAAGGAAAGGAGCGCCATTTGACTTTTGAATGAAAAATTAGCTGCAATCATTAGCGGACACCATGTCACGTTTGGAGAGCCCCTGTATGGCTAAACATTGGAGCTTCCCCACATGTGACCCCATTTTGGAAACTAGACCTCCCACGGAACTAATCTAGATGTGTGGTGAGCACTTTGAACCCCCAAGTGCTTCACAGAAGTTTATAAAGCAGAGCTGTGAAAATAAAAAATAATTTTTCTTTCCTCAAAAATTATTTTTTGGCCCACAATTTTTTATTTTCACAACGGCAACAGGAGAAATTGGACCCCAAAAGTTGTTGTCCAGTTTGTCCCGAGTACACCGATACCCCATATGTGGGGGGGGGGGGGGGGGAACCACTGTTTGGGCGCACGTCGGGGCTCAGAAGGGAGGGAGCACCATTTGACTTTTTGAACGCAAAATTGGCTGGAATCAATGGTGGCGCCATGTCGCGTTTGGAGACCCTGATGTGCCTAAACAGTAGAAACCCCTCAATTCTAACTCCAGCACACCCCTAACCCTAGCAATATCCTTAATCACAACCCTAACCCCAACACACCCCTAACCACAAGCCTAAGGCTGGGTTCACACTGCGTTCTGGCAGTCCTTTAGACGGACTACGTTACACCACGGCATAAACGCGGTGTAATGTAGTCCGTTAAGGCCGCCATTAATTCCTATGTTGGACGCATCGCTAGCGCATGCCCACAATGGGCGTGCGCTAGAGATGTGCAGTCAAAGGCTGGAGTCACATTCAGCGTAAGACAATACGGTCCGTATATTACGGCCGTAATACGCTGAAAAGTCCCCAAAATAGTGGTCCGTAGCTCCTCCGTAGGCAGGGTGTTTCAGCGTTTTTTGCGCATGGCATCCTCCGTATGTAATCCGTATGGCATCCGTACTGCGTGTTTTTCTCGCAGGCTTGCAAAACCGACATACAGCTATACAAGGGATCCATGTGTAAAGAAAAAAAAAAAAAAAAAAAAATTATATATATCAGTAGACATATATGTATATATATTATTACTTCAAACAGCGCTAGATAGCAAAAGCCAGTAATTGAATTACCGGCTTTAAAGCCATCTCCTTCCTAAACCCGACATGATATGAGACATGGTTTACATACAGTAAACCATCTCATATCACCATTTTTTTTTTTTTGCATATTCCACACTACTAATGTTAGTAGTGTGTATATGCAAAATTTGGCCGTTCTAGCTATTAAATTAAAGGGTTAAATGGCGGAAAAAATTGGCGTGGGCTCCGCGAGAGTAGTAAAGCCAGTGACTGAGGGCAGATATTAATAGCCTGGAGAGGGTCCATGGTTATTGGCCCCCCCTTGGCTAAAAACCATCTGCCCCCAGCCACCCCAGAAAAGGCACATCTGGAAGATGCGCCTATTCTGGCACTTGGCCACTCTTCCCATTCCCGTGTAGCGGTGGGATATGAGGTAATGAAGGGTTAATGCCACCTTGCTATTGTAAGGTGACATTAAGCCAAATTAATAATGGAGAGGCGTCAATTATGACACCTATCCATTATTAATCCAATACTAGTAAAGGGTTAAAAAAACCACACACACATTATTAAAAATTATTTTAATGAAATAAAAACAAAGGTTGTTGTAATAATTTATTCTACGCTCAATCCTTCTGAAGACCCTCGCTCTGTAACAAAGTAAAAATAATAAACCAACAATATACATACCTTCCGAAGATCTGTAACGTCCCACGATGTAAATCCATCTGAAGGGGTTAAAAATTTTTGCTACCAGGAGCTCTGCTAATGCAGCGCTGCTCCTTGCTGCAAAACCCCAGAGAATGAAGGTAAAGTAGGTCAATGACCTATATTTACCTTCATTTGCGGTGAGGCGCCCTCTGCTGGCTGTTCCTGGAGGGTGGGAACTTTCCTAGAAAGCTCCCAGGCTCGAGTTCATATGAGGGTGCCCTCTGCTGGTTGTCCTCATATGAACTCGAGCCTGGGTGTTCTGTCCCCACATGAGGCGAATGGAGGTGTGGTTGATTAATAAGTGTTGTGAGAGAGAAACGTACCTCCGTATTTCTTCGATGTGAGGCAGACAGGACCAATGCTGCTCAGCGTCCAGAGAGATGATGCACTCCAGGGATTGTGTAATCCAGACTTGTTTATTTTGTAGATCTGGACATACAGCGTATAACTGGTAATACAGAACTTCTCCAGAAATGCAGGGTAGACAGGGTACAGTAAGATGTAGCACCAAATGTGTCTGCAAGTGTGAGCAGCATGAGAGAGTGGTCGAAAGACTGATGCCTTCCTAAGCCCAGTTCAAAGCACGTCCTCTCACAACAGAAAGTAAACTGGAAATGGCTGCCAGAGGAAGAGAAGATTTGACCCCTGAACCGGATGTAAGACATGCCCACAAGAAATACATGAAAAACAAGCTGCCATACAGAAAAAGGCCATTGGGTGGCAGCAGAGTAAAATATAACAACATACATGGAAACTAAGGAACATACATGGAACAGCACACTCCCCGTCTGAAATTCCGTAAGGGATTTCCCTATATCAATGTCCTTAAAAAGTCCAACAACCTAGAAAGTGAAACCAAACATGCATGTAATGCAATAATAACTTTAAATAAGACATTAAGTCAGTTCCTGAGATAATCCAATGGAAAACCCATCTTCGGATCAGAGAAGCCGCACTAGGCCAAACTATCTCTGACCCACTGTAATCCAATGGGTAAAGTACTAGTGCAGTGTTCTGTTCATAGTTTATCCTACCGGAATGTCCTCGATTGGTAGTACCAGTACGAGCTCGTTGATTGGCCTCTGAAATGTCTTAGGTTCACCTTTCCTAAGGACTTTCAGCTCCACCTTCTGGACCTTACCGTCTTCACTAGGGAAAGTCTTTTTAATGATTCCCATAGGCCAGTCAATCCTTTGAGCTTGTTGTTCCTTCATTAACACAATATCTCCTTCCTTCAAGTTCGGTTTACTCTGTCACCATTTTCTTCTTCCTTGCAGAACCACAAGATACTCCTTTCTCCATCGGTTCCAGAAGTAATTGGCGAGGTACTGTACGCGTTTCCACTGCTTCTGGTAGGAGTTTGCGTGAGTAAACTCTCCACTGACTGTTAGCGGGTTCCCGATCTTTTGGGTAAGAAGAGTAGCTGGCGTAAGAATAGTTGGCGTTTCAGGATCCATTGACACTGGGACAAGGGGTCTTGAGTTGATTATGGCAGAAACTTCAGCCAGAAGAGTAACCAAGGTCTCATGCGTAAGTCTTGAAGAGTTTATGTCCATAAGCATAGAGTTCAAGATGTTGCGTGAGATCCCTATCATCCTTTCCCAGGAACCTCCCATGTGAGAACTATGCGGAGGATTGAAGATCCAGGTGCAACCTCTTTCTGCCAGTTGATCCTGAATTGGCTTGATGTCAATATCCAGCTCTCGACATGCACCGATGAAGTTGCTTCCGCGGTCGGACCTTAACTGTTTGACTGGTCCTCTGATCGCTAGAAACCGCCGAAGGGCGTTAATCAGGCTGGATGTGTCCATAGATTATATCACTTCTATGTGAACGGCACGGACACTCATGCAAGTGAATAGTGCGGCCCAACGTTTGCTGTTGGCATGACCTCCACGAGTCCTGCGTGCAGATACCATCCATGGCCCAAAGACGTCTAGGCCAACGTAGGTGAAAGGCGGTTCGGTGCTCAGTCTGTCGAAGGGTAGGTCGGCCATTTGTTGATGTACCCGTTTTCCTCTAGTTTTGCGACATTGCACACAGCGATGTATTGATCCCGCTACATGTCTTTTCATGCCTATGATCCAAAGTCCCGCAGACCGTATCTTGCCTTCTGTGATCTGCCTGCCTTGGTGTTCAGTTTTTTCATGAAAGTGCCGAACCAATAGATCGGTGATGTGATGTCTACTGGGAATGATGCAAGGATGTTGCTCTGAAAACTCTAGCTTGGCTCGACTTAATCGACCACCGACTCTCAGCAAACCGAAGCTGTCCATTAGTGGATTCAAATGGGCAATAGGGCTTTTCAGAGGGATCTGCTGTTTGTGGTATAAGCATTCCCATTCGGTACTGAATACACTCTGCTGGACATAAAGTATTATAAGGGACTCGCAGTGAGAAATGTCCTCAGCAGAGAGTGGTTTTTGGCAGACGTGCCAACCATGACAGTCTTTATCTCCATGGGAATTGTGGTAAGATCTCGCAATGTGGACTAACCTTGCCATAGTCTTGACAAGTTTCATCCAATTGGAAAAGCGTTCGAAACGCTGGCAACCGAGGGTGGAGGTTGGTTTAGCATTCGTGGCCAGAGCACAGACTTCGGAGCGGACTTCTGGATCATCGTCCGGATCCTGGATGCTGAAGACTTCCTGGACACATTCACTTCCCTTCTGTTCCAGCAGAAACTTTGGACCTGAAAGCCAAGAAGAGTTATCAAAGGAATTTACAGACATAGGTCTAGTGGCATGGTCGGCTGGATTAAGTTCAGATGGGATATAGTGCCACTGTTCAGGTTTGGAAGACCTTCTTATTCTCTCAATGCGGTTACTGACGTACACGTAGAAGCGCCTTGTTTGGTTGTAGATGTAACCTAAGACAACTTTACTGTCACTGTAGTATTGTACGTCATCTATGTGAGTGTCCAGCTCATGCTGAATAAAGTCTGTGAGTTCTACTGCAAGCACAGCCCCACAGAGTTCCAGCCTTGGAATAGTATGGTCAGGCTTGGGAGCCAACTTAGCCTTGCCGAAAACGAAACCAACATGATCTTGATTGTCGGATCCCGTCACCTTCAGGTAGACAACAGCTGCAATGGCCTCCGTGGATGCATCCGAGAACACATGGAGTTCCGTCTTAGTGCTAGCAGCAAGTGAGATTCCAGCGTAGCATCTCGTTATATGGATTTTATCCAAGGCACACAAAGACTGCTTCCAGGTTTCCCATTTTGGTTCCTTATCAGGAGGTAGAGGGGTATCCCAGTCCTTGACAGTTTCGGATAGCTGTCTCAGAAGGGATTTACCTTGTATGGTAATTGGTGCTACGAATCCCAGTGGGTCATACAGGCTATTTACCACTGACAGGACACCACGTTTAGTGAATGGTTTGTCTGCACAGTTGATTTGGAATCCGAAGGTGTCGGCTGACGGGTTCCACCTCAGGCCTAAGCTTCTCTGCACAGGCGGACGGTCTAGTCCCAGGTCTATGTCCTTGAATCCAGGTGCGTGATCACTTGGCTCAAAGGCTCTCATGACAGCCGGGCTGTTTGAAGCAATTTTGTGCAGTCTAAAGCTTAGCTCGGTACAGCATATGTTGGGTCCTTTTGAGTAGGTCGATTGCCGCTTCTTCTGTAGGTAGAGACTTTAGTCCATCATCTACGTAGAAGTCTTTCTCTACAAAGTCTCTGGCGTCTGTTCCATACTCGGACTCTCCTTCTTGTGCGGTTCTCCGCAGGCCATATGTTGCCACTGCGGGTGAAGGGCTGTTCCCGAATACGTGCACCCGCATGCGATACTCCACCATCTCTTTGCTGGGGTCATTGTCTTTGTACCACAGGAACCTGAGGAAATTCCTGTGGTCCTCTCGAACTATGAAACAGTGGAACATCTGTTCCATGTCGGCGGTGATGGCAATGGGCTCTTTCCTGAACCTCATCAACACTCCTACTAAGTTGTTTGTCAGATTAGGACCTGTGAGGAGGACATCATTGAGAGATACGCCTTGATGTTTGGCGCTTGAATCAAAGACAACTCTAATTTGTTTAGGTTTCTTCGGGTGATATACTCCAAATGAGGGTAGGTACCAGCACTCCTCGTTTTCCTTTAAGGGAGACGCTGGCTCCGCATGGTTGTTATGGAATATTTTGCCCATAAAGGTGACAATGTGTTCTTTCATCTCCGGTTTATTGCTTAGTGTGCGCTGGAGAGAGTTGAATCTGGACAAGGCTTGTTCACGATTGTTCGGGAGCCTTACCCTGGTAGTTCGGAAGGGTAAGGGAAAAACCCAGTGATTGGTCTCGTCCCTAAGGAACTCATTGTCCATTATCCTGACAAATTCCTTGTCTTCCATAGATGGGGCTACTTTGTTGTCATCCTTAGTGGTACGAAACACAGATTTTCCCAAGTCGTCTGCATAGGGAGAAGGGATAACATCAGGCAGCTGTACAGGATCTTGAAGCTTTTCCTTCACCTCATAGTGATGAGGACATGGTTTGCAGAAAGTAGTGCGCCCGTCCCGGCGTACGTAGGTTTTAAAGGAATGGACTCCTGTTTGGTCCAAGCATACATTTCCTATGACTACCCACCCCAAGTAAAGTCTCTGGGCGTAGGGGGCATAGTCAGGACCATTACACTGTTGGCGGACCTTATGTATCCTCAAATTGTCTCTGCCGAGCAGAAGTAGGATTTCAGCATTTGTGTCCAAAGGTGGGATAACGCTGGCTAGGTGCCTTAAGTGTGGTTGGTGGAAAGCAGCTTCCGGGGTAGGGATCTCATCCCTTTGGTCTGGTATTTGATCGCATTCGATTAGCGTAGGTAGGGGTATTTCTACGTCTTCATTGACAGGAGAAGCGATGAAACCTTGTGCTCTTCTGCCGCTAGTCTCTATGCGCCCCGAGCAAGTATTCAGAGTGTAGGGCGTTGCTGGTCCCTTGATTCTAAAGGCTTCAAAGAACTTAGGTCCAGCTAGGGATCGATTGCTCTGATCATCAATGATGGCATACATTTTTACAGCCTTCTCTGGTTGCCCTTCCGGATAAACTCTGATTAGGCATATCCTGGCACAGCATTTAGCACTTTGATTCTCCCCACATACCTCTGAACATGAGCAGGAAACAGCTGTGGTGGACTTGGTGTGATTCTGTGGCTCCCCGCCATGGTTTGTAGCGGGACTAGAGGTAACTGCAACTGCTGGTTCGCCGGTGACTGAGGCTGAGTGCAAGGCTGATGGGTGTCTGTCGCTGTGACACTCTTCACACTTAATGGCAGATTTACAGTCCTTGGCCATGTGTTCTGATGAAGCGCAGCACTTGAAACATACCCCAAGTTCGCTGAGGATTTTCTTGCGCTCCTGCATGGTTTTGGACCTGAAGCCTCTACATTTGTTCAGTGAGTGTGGTCTTTTATGAATGGGACACTCACAATTGAAAGACTTATCCCTCGACGGAATAGTGTTCTGCTTATCGGCAGGTACTGCAGGAGATGGCAGGTTAGTCTTTCTGACGCTTACACTGTTCCTTGAGTCCTTGCGTCTATGTGTGACACTCTCATACCTTGATGAAGGTGTTGCTAGAGCTGCAGTGTTAGACTCCAGGAAGTCGAGGCTAGGGTCGTTCCTCATTTGGGCTTGTTCGTCAATGAACTTGCAGAACTGAATGAACGGAGGAAAGGTGACGTCATGTGACCTTTTATACCTGGAGACGCACACTGCCCACTTCTCTTGCAGACTATGTGGCAGCTTTGAGACGATTGGGTTCACCCCATGGGCAGTGTCCAGGTAGCACAGTCCTGACAGACGAGGGTCTCTTTTAGCAAGTTCCAGCTCCATAAGCAGATCACTTAAGTCCAGAAGCTTGTGGGCTTCCTTAAGGTTGATCCTTGGAACGTTCTGCAGTCTCTTGAATAGGGACTTTTCTATGGCTTCAGCGCTGCCATAGGTTCTTTCGAGTCTCTGCCAGGCAGCAGCGAGACCTGCTTCAGCTTGCCCCACATAGACAGTCCTAAGACTCTTGATACGGTTTGTGGATTCAGGGCCCAACCATTTTACCATGAGGTCGAGCTCCTGCTCCGCGGATAGGTTGAGATCAGCAATGGCGGCCTTGAAGGTTGCTTTCCAGGCTCTGTAGTTCTCTGCACGGTCATCGAATTTTGAGAGGCTAGTGCTGATTAGCTCCCTGCTCACCATGAACCTGGCAAACTCGGACATGTCTGATCCTTCACTCCTTGTTACCGTAGTAGCTTGTGGTGCCCCTCGGGCATATAAGCTGTGTGGCGTGGAAGGGTGAATTGTTCCCGGGTAGAATGATGTTGCTGCAGGGTTGAGCTGTGGTTTAACCTCTGGAGATTCCGATGACTGCTGCTTGAACTGTGGAGGCGGGCTGGAGTGTGCCTTGTGGTCGTCTTGCGGTGATGACTGCTCCTGAGGGGGTGCATCATGGCGTTGGTCTTGGGTCTCTGTAGGGGCTGCAGGAGATACTGGCACCATAGGTTGGGCTGACTTGGACGTTTCCGCAATGTTGGGTTGAACGTCGTTGGAGGAGGTGTGCGCTGCAGGTATCTGTTTCTGCACGTAGTCTCTGGTACGAACAACTGGGTCGTCTTCTTCCTGTGGTGGTAGGCAAACCGGGTCGAGGTTTTGCTTCAATGCTTGCTCGAGTATTTTTACTTCGGCTAATGCGATTTCTTCCTCCATTTCTGTTTGAAGAATCTTTGCTCGAGCCTCTGCTTCTGCTCTCTTCGCTTCTGCTTCTGCTCTCTTTGCTTCTGCCTCTGTTTGAAGAATCCTTGCTCTAGCCTCTGCTTCTGCTTTCTTTTCTGTGTATGAACGTCTTAGTTTGGACCGCTCTGCGTTTAAACGGGCCTCTAAAATTCTGTCGCTGAGGGCTGAAGTTCTTGAGCAGGATGATTTATATGACCGAACAGAGTGTTTAGACGAGGCTGACCTGTGCGATCTAGTTTCTTGCAGATGGGCGATACGAAGCTCCGCTTTATCTTTGGCGTCTTGCACGGCGGCGTCCCTTTCTCTGTCTGTGGAATCTGCCTTGCTTAACTCTGATAGGGCTTCGTCGATTTTAGAGTCTTTTAGGAAGGCAGAATACTTTGCGGACAGTCTCTTGTATCTGCCGTGAGCCGTGTCTAGCTGTCTTATAGTGTCCTGTAAACTCGCTGCATCATCTTTGTGGTGTTGGACGCTTGACATGAGGGAGGCGACTCGTTCCCATAGGTCGTCCAAGTTGTCATTGAACTCATCCCTTGTGGAACAGTAATTCTCAAGGACCTTTAATGTTGGCTTGATGGAACGTACTGGTCGTGCATCTGGGTCTGCTGCGGAAGCAGGCTCTGCTTCCTGATCTTCATAATGGACAGTATCGGGTTGTATTTGCTCTGTTTCAGCATTGTGGAACTGCGTAAGGTCCTTTTCGGCCATTTTGATTTAAGGTGCAATGCCCCTTTAAGAAACTGAACCTTTGAATTGGGGGCTGGAAATTGCGGTGCAGCTTAGTTGCGACCCCCTATTAAGATTCCCAAGGTGTTTTTGGAGAATTGTGGGGTTCTGCAGTTTGACAATCTGCAGCGATGTGGTATAATACACGGAGAGTCTTTATGCACAATGTGGTCTGAGGTGATGCTGCAGGAGATTTCTTAGCAGAGCGGGGCTGCAGTATGTGAGCAGGCAGAGCATGGGCACATGGATAGGAATATAAGGATGATTGTGGCCGGGCTTCAAGGCAGTCTTTCGACTGTTCTGTCCCCACATGAGGCGAATGGAGGTGTGGTTGATTAATAAGTGTTGTGAGAGAGAAACGTACCTCCGTATTTCTTCGATGTGAGGCAGACAGGACCAATGCTGCTCAGCGTCCAGAGAGATGATGCACTCCAGGGATTGTGTAATCCAGACTTGTTTATTTTGTAGATCTGGACATACAGCGTATAACTGGTAATACAGAACTTCTCCAGAAATGCAGGGTAGACAGGGTACAGTAAGATGTAGCACCAAATGTGTCTGCAAGTGTGAGCAGCATGAGAGAGTGGTCGAAAGACTGATGCCTTCCTAAGCCCAGTTCAAAGCACGTCCTCTCACAACAGAAAGTAAACTGGAAATGGCTGCCAGAGGAAGAGAAGATTTGACCCCTGAACCGGATGTAAGACATGCCCACAAGAAATACATGAAAAACAAGCTGCCATACAGAAAAAGGCCATTGGGTGGCAGCAGAGTAAAATATAACAACATACATGGAAACTAAGGAACATACATGGAACAGCACACTGGGAGCTTTCTAGGAAAGTTCCCACGCTCCAGGAACAGCCAGCAGAGGGCGCCCTCACTGCAAATGAAGGTAAATATAGGTCATTGACCTACTTTACCTTCATTCTCTGGGGTTTTGCAGCCAGGAGCTCCTGGCTGCAAAATATTTTAACCCCTTCAGATGGATTTACATTGTGGGACGTTACAGATCTTCGGAAGGTATGTATATTGTTGGTTTATTATTTTTTCTTTGTTACAGAGCGAGGGTCTTCAGAAGGATTGAGCGAAGACTAAATTACTACAACAACCTTTGTTTTTATTTCATTAAAATAATTTTTATTAATGTGTGTTTTTTTTAACCCTTTACTAGTATTGGATTAATAATGGATAGGTGTCATAATTGACGCCTCTCCATTATTAATTTGGCTTAATGTCACCTTACAATAGCAAGGTGGCATTAACCCTTCATTACTCCATATCCCACCGCTACACGGGAATGGGAAGAGAGTGGCCACGTGCCAGAATAGGCGCATCTTCCAGATATGCCTTTTCTGGGGTGGCTGGGGGCAGATGTTTTTAGCCGGGCTATTAATATCTGCCCTTAGTCACTGGTTTTACTACTCTGGAGGAGAAAATTGTGCGGGAGCCCACGACAATTTTTCCCGCCATTTAACCCTTTAATTTAATAGCTAGAACGGCCAAATTTTGCATATACACACTACTAACATTAGTAGTGTGGAATATGCAAAAAAAAAAAAAGGGGATATGAGATGGTTTACTGTATGTAAACCATGTCTCATATGTCGGGTTTAGGAAGGAGAAAGAAAAAGCCGGCAATTGAATTACCGGCTTTAAAGCTATCTCGCGCTGTATGAAATAATATATATACATATATGTGTCTACTGACATATATATACCTATTCTATGTGTACACATTTATTCTACCTATTCTATTGTAAGCTGTCAGTGTGATTTTACTGTACACCGCACTGAATTGCCAGCTTTTCTCTCTTAGGGTATGTTCACACGTTCCTGATTTCCATCCTTTTTTTTTCAGGACTGTTTTTTAAAAAACTGCAGCTCTTGGCAGAAAACGCAGGTCCTTTTTTTGATGCGTTTTTTGATCCTTTTTTTGATCCTTTTTTTTATGCAGTTTTCTATGCAGAGTCTGTGTTTTCTAGGAAGTTTTTTAGGGTTAAAATGGCTGAAAATACCCTAACCCTACCCCTAACCCTATTCTAACCTTAGTGGAAAAAAAAAAAAATTCTTAATTTTTTTATTGTCCCTACCTATGGGGGTGACAAAGGGGGGGGGGGGGGGGGGGGGGTGGGAGTGTCATTTACTATTTTTTTATTTTGATCACTGAGATATAACCTATCTCAGTGATCAAAATGCACTTTGGAACTGCGCATTCGCCCGCCATTTTGCAAGATGGCGGCGCCCAGGGAGAAGACGGCCGGACGGACACCGGGTCGCCGGGTAACTATAAGGGGGGGAGATTAGGGCACGGGGGGGGGGGCATCGGAGCACTGGGGGGGGCATCGGAGCACGGGGCGGTGGGATTGGAGCACGGGGGGCGGGATCGGAGCACGGGGGGGCAGCCACACTCCGCCCACGCACTTCCACCCGCTTCCCCGCACTTCCTGCTGCAGCGGTTCTGCACCACAAACCGCAGTAAAACCCGCAGATATTTTTTTCATCTGCGGGTTTTACTGCGGGTTTGACCTCACAATGGAGGTCAATGGGTGCAGAACCGCTGCGGCTCCGAAAAAAGAAGTGACATGGTACTTCTTTTTTCCCGCAGCTATTCAGCGCGGCTTTTTTTTTTTTATTTTCCGCATTGTGGGCACAGCAGTTCCTGTTTTCCATAGGGTACAATGTAATGTACCCTGCATGGAAAACAGCTGCGGACCCGCAGCGGGAAAATCACGGCAATTCCGCATGAAAAAAAGGATCGTGTGAACATGGCCTAACACCGCTGCGTATTTCTCGCAAGTCACACTGCTGGTCCGTGTGTAATCCGTATTTTTGGGACTTTCATTGGTGTTTTTTTTGCGCAATACGGTGACAAACGCAGCATGCTGCGATTTTCTACGGCCGTAGAAAGCCGTATAATACTGATCAGTAAAATACGGCAGATAGGAGCAGGGGCATAGAGAATAATTGGGACGTTTGTTAGGCGAGTTTTACGGACGTATTTTATGCGCTCATACGTCCGTAAAACCCGCTAGTGTGACGCCGGCCATTGAGTGATGGACCCTGAGACACGGGCTGCAGTGTTTCCGGGTCCGTCACTGCTAGCGCAGATAGAGCTAGCAGATGCTCTATCTGCGCTAGCGTGATGGAGAATGTTGGCACTTGCGTCAGCAGCCCATTCACGTATGTGGTGAACGGGCTGCTGTTTTACGCAATGTGAACCCAGCCTTACCCACCCTAACCTTGAGGCTGTGTGCACAAGTTGCTGATTTTTCGCATTTTTTTCGCTATAAAAATGCAAAAAAAGAGCATACATTATGCATCCCATCATTTAGAATGAATTCCGCAATTTTTGTGCACATGATGCATTTTTTTCCGCGAAAAAAAACCGCATTGTGGTAAAAAACAGAGCATGTTCATTAGTTTTGCTGTTTTTTTTGCGGATTTACCACTATAAAATGCATTGGTAAATGTCTGGGAAAAAAAAACGCACCAAAAACGCATGCAGATTTCTTGCAGAAAATTTCAGGTTTTTCTCAGGAAATAACGTGTGCACATAGCCCAACCCTAAGGCTATGTGGCCACTTTGCGGATTCGTGTGAGGATTTTTCCGCACCGTTTTTTTAAAAGTCCGCAGGTAAAACGCACTGAGTTTTACCTGTGGATGTACCGCGGATTTCCAGTGTTTTTTGTGCAGATTTCACCTGCGAATTCCTAGTGAGGAACAGATGTAAAACGCTGCGGAATCCGCACAAAAAAAATTTGACATGTTGTGAAAAATACAACGCAGTGTTTCCGCGCGGTATTTTCCGCACCACGGGCACCTCGGATTTGGTTTTCCATAGGTTTACATGGTACTGTAAACGTGATGGAAAACTGCTACGAATCCGCTGCAGATCCGCAGCCAAATCCACACCGTGTGCACATAGTTTAATTCTAACCCTAATTGCAACCCTAACCCTAGTGGAAAGATAAAATATATTTTCTTTACTTCATTATTTTCCCTACCTATGGGGGTGATAAGGGGGGGGGGGGTATTTACTTTTTTTTTTTTTTATCACTGTGATAGAACCTATCACAGTGATCACAATGTACCTGGAATGAATCGGCCGGTAGGACGATTCGGCGGGTGCACTGAGCCTGCGCCCGCCATTTTGGAAGATGGCGGCGCCCATGGAGATGACGGACGGACAACGGAGCTCGGTAGGTAAGAGGGGGTGAGATCTGACAGCGGGGGGAGCGGAGGACAGCAGAGGAGGAGATCGGTGGCAGATTGCGGTCTCCAGCTATGGCCGATGATATTGCAGCATCGGCCATGGCTGGATTGTAATATTTCACCAATTTTCATTGGTGAAATATTACAATTGCTCTGATTGAAAGTGAAACAGTTACTTTCAACAGCCAATCACAGCAATCGTAACCACGGGGGGTGGGGAGGTGAAGCCTCCCTCCCTGGGTTCAAGCACAACTCCTCCTGTACCTGCAGGGCGGGTGAAATTACAATGAACCCTTTCACCCGACCTGCAGGAACACGATCATTCGGTGACGCAGCATATGTGTCACAGGACGGATTGGCACCGACTTTCATGACGCATACGCTGTCACAGGTCGGGAAGGGATTAAATTGGTCAGATTCATGGAGCTTTTCTTATAAGTTGGATAAATAAATGCTGCTCTATAGGTATGGGATGCCATAATGCAAAAGAGACAGAAGTTTAAGAAAGGGATTGTTTCAGTTAGTTTATGTATTTATAGAGTTTTTCTATGGAATAGAAATGTACAATAGTACCATACTAATGATGTTCTATAGCAGGGGTTGGCAATTTTCTCAAGATGCCACACGATGGACCGTGACTGTTGTAGGCCGACAAACCAAACTTAATTTGGTTCTGTCATTATTGTTTTATATAGTCATCGCTTAACATTCATAAATTAGTAGAATTAAGCATGTTGCCATCTGTAACTGCCAGTACATGTTATCATAGGGCTTATTGTAACCTCTATTCTTTCCTGTAGCAGTTAAAACCATATAATTTACTGCTTTTCATAAGTCATAATGCTCCTTTTAATCAGCTCTTGTACCTTGATGAACAGCTCCCACAACAATATCCCAAGCAGTAGCATGCCGCCACAGTTTCTTACTAGTACTGAAAGTTAAAAACAAAACCCTCACCTAACCTACTTTTCCCAATGCTTTGCGTCTGTCTGAGCAGTATACTGGGCTCTGTACAGCTGGCACAATGCAGGGACATCCTAGCTCTCAGACACACAGACTCAATGGTAGAACAGGGCATTGATGGATTCCTCATTGTATTCACTGTTACCTGCATCCCGCGGATACAGTTACAAATAATATTGAGACATCGGGCAGAGGGCAGCCGTATGGTCCGGGAGCCAGACAGGAACATACAAAGAGCCACATGCGACTCACGGACCAGGCTTAGCTCAGGTCTGGTCTAGACCGATGACCATGGGATAAGTGGTAATTCTGTTCTTTGTGAAAGTGATCTATATCTTTAATAAGTCTTCAATTTGTTCTTGCAGTCTATTTAAAAGATCAAATAAAAAAGCGGTTTTTAATTTATATTAAAAATGCTGGGGAAAACAAAAATGCATCAGCTGGTCTTGATGAATCACGGACAATGTGTATAAATTTGGCACTTTATACTCTCCCGCATACACATATGATACGCCATTTTTCACTCTTGGCTCAGAATCTGCAAGTGCGACTCCAGCCTTGCGCTGGCCATATGCATTAGGCCCTCATCACGTCCGTGTTTGCAGCATGTGTGGCATCTGTTTTGTTCATGAATCTCACACATACCTATTTAGGCTATGTGCACACGTAGGAAATGTGGTGCAGAGTTTTCTGCACAAAATTTGCATCTCCTGGCAGAATCCGCAGCTGTGGATTTGCCGCGGTTTTTATGCGGATTTTCTGCAGTTTTTGCCACTGCGGATTTCTATCATGGAGGGGTGCAGAAACGCTGCAGATCCCCACAAAAGAAGTGACATGCACTTTTTAAATCCGCAGCAATTCGCACTGATTTGTCCACACCATCTGCACAACTTTGTACTGTAAATCACAGTGCGGATCTGCAGAGTTTCTGCGCGGAAAAATCCGCTGCGGATCCGCAGCAAATCCGCATTGTGTGCACATAGCCTTATACCCATGCTGCTTAGGCATGCGTCTGCATTTTTACATGGACCGTGCATCTGTGTCAATCTCATGGTCCATTTTTTTTTCCCAGCAGCCCGGATGGCGGGGGCCAATACAAGTCTGAGTCTGTGAAAGACACATACAGTGCACGGCTGGCATCATGGTACCATACATGTGCTGTACGTGTTTGACAAGGCAAAGTATAGGAGAAGCTCTGTAAGTTCAATCTTTCTTCATCCATACCAGAAAAACACAGATGACACCCGTACGTTTTTTTCAGCTACCGGTTTTATCCGGCCATGTGAAGGGGCCTTACATAGCTCAGGCATACCTTCACACAGAACAGGCTCAGGCCATGGCAGTCCAACTGCCCGAACCTTATGTCCCTCAACTATGTCAGGGTACAGCCAGGAGACCCCTATACTATTACACGGTACGCCAAGCCCACCCAAATCAGCTGTTTGAGCTGAAATTTTATGTAATGTGTATGGGGGTGTACGCTGTTGTCACACGCTGCGCTCACTATGGCGACTTGTGCTACGTATGGCATTTTTGTCCACCAGCTCCTCTATAGGAAAAAATAAGATACCATACAAAATAAACCCGCCTGTAACATGGCATTTGTGGGAGAAAAGTGTGCGCTAAAGCCCAGTCAGAAGAAACTGTGCAGGCCATTAACTGTATACCAACATGGCGCACAGATGCCACATGGGCACCCAACACAGTGTGCACAGGACATAGCATGGGCCCAGTCACACTACACACCTGAGACAATTCTCTACAGCCCCTATACAACCCTGCAGACACATGGCCTCCGTGTACGTGCCCCCACAGCGTGTACCACACACATGGCCTCCGTGTACGTGCCCCCACAGCGTGTACCACACACATGGCCTCCGTGTACGTGCCCCCACAGCGTGTACCACACACATGGCCTCCGTGTACGTGTCCCCACAGCGTGTACCACACACACACATGGCCTCCGTGTACGTGCCCCCACAGCGTGTACCACACACATGGCCTCCGTGTACGTGCCCCCACAGCGTGCATCACACACACACATGGCCTCCGTGTACGTGCCCCCACAGCGTGTTAAGCCAGTCTCACACGTCCAGATTATTCCGGTACCGGAGTTATCCGTGTCCGTGCGCTCACGTAGGCCATCCGTGTGGGATCCGTGTGATGCCCGTGAGTATGTTTTTAGGGTCTGTGTATTGCAACAATTTTTACAATTTTAACCCTATGACAGGAAAAACGCACACGGACAGCATCCGTGTGTGGTACGTGTTTACACGAACCCATTGACTTTAATGGGTGGTGTGATCCCTGCAAACGGACACACAGTCCATGAAAACACGCTGACATGTGCAGAGACACATTTATTTTAATGTGTCTACGTGAGTCAGTGTCTCCGGTACGTGAGGAAACTGTCACCACACGTACCGGAGCCACTGACGTGTGAAACCGGCCTAACACACACATGGCCTCCGTGTACGTCTCCCCGCAAGACACATGGCCTCCGTGTACGCCTCCCCGCAGCATGTAACACACACACACGGCCTCCGTATACGTCTCCCCGCAGCGTGTACCAGTCACACACATGGCCTCCGTGTACGCCTCCCCGCAGCATGTAACACACACACACACACGGCCTCCGTATACGTCTCCCCGCAGCGTGTACCACACACATGGCCTCCGTGTACGTCTCCCCGCAGCGTGTACCACACACATGGCCTCCGTGTACGTCTCCCCGCAGCGTGTACCACACACATGGCCTCCGTGTACGTCTCCCCGCAGCGTGTACCACACATGGCCTCCGTGTACGTCTCCCCGCAGCGTGTACCAGTCACACACATGGCCTCCGTGTACGTCTCCCCGCAGCGTGTACCAGTCACACACATGGCCTCCGTGTACGTCTCCCCGCAGCGTGTACCACACACATGGCCTCCGTGTACGTCTCCCCGCAGCGTGTACCACACACACGGCCTCTGTATACGTCTCCCCGAGCGTGTACCACACACATGGCCTCCGTGTACGTCTCCCCGCAGCGTGTACCACACACATGGCCTCCGTGTACGTCTCCCCGCAGCTTGTACCACACGCATTGCCTCCGTGTACGTCTCCCCGCAGCGTGTATAGGACGTGACCACAGTACACACAAGTACAAGCAGGAAGGAAAGACAAAGAAATCACACGGCGTAGATCGCTCACAGGACACACAGCGCCCTCCACCTCAGGAGCGACTTTTACCGGTCTCACAGCGTCCTGTGCAGCTCCCAGCCCGGCATCAGACACCTTCCTGAGTCTGCAGACAGTGCACTGTGACTGCGCATACAGGGAATGCCACAGGATTAGCTCGGGCTGTTAAATGCTGGGAACCACCCCCAGACAGGTGAATGGAGCCTCCCTGGTCCGTACCTGTGTCCTACAGCAGGGCGCCTCCCATTGTGTGTGGGGGTGGGAAAGGGTCAGAGCTAGAGCTCGAGCCCTCGCTTCTGTTTAGCACGGAAACTATAAAATGAAATAACTGATCGAGTAGAGACTGAAATATATTATCCGTGGGATAGAGAGGGGGTGATCTAAAGATGCCGGATATAGAAAGTAATACAGAGGGATGTTGTGACGGTTACATGTGCACAAGGGATGATGACTGGTATAGATAATCATAGATACCATATTTTTATATCAAGACTAGTGATGAGCGAATATACTCGGTATTCGATATTTCCCGAGCATGCTCAGGGGTCCTCTTGAGTATTTGTAAGCGCTCAGAGATTTAGTTTTCCTTGCAGCAGCTGAATGATTTAATCTTAATGGAGCGCCCCCACGTCAGGGTACTCGGATCCGGGCCCTTCTGTAGTCAATGGGGATGTGAGGACAGTATTTTAGATCAGTATTGTAGTATTCAGTCACTTTGTGTTGGTAATATGTGGTCTGGACATGGTGTTGCGGTATTTGTCCCTTGTATGTGCTATTTGGTCACTTTGTTGTGGTAATATGTGGTCTGGTCATGGTGTTGTGGTATTTGTTCTTTGTATATGATATTATTTGGTCACTGGTGGTAATATGTGGTCTGGACATAGTGCGGTGGTATTTGTTCCTTGTATGTGATATTATTGGTCATTTTAAAATTTAAAAATAAATAAAAATATACCTAAATTGTATTGCATATTTTAACAAATATTTAATAGGTTACAGTAGAGTAGGGCCCGGACAAAAGTGTCTACCGTGTTATGGTGGCGGCTTAAAAAAATCTTTTGGCCAAAACAAAAGCTGCCGACTATATGTATGATCTGGTGATGGGAACTGTTAATGTGCGATAGGTGAGAAGTGGAGTTTTTCCAAGAGAGAGCTGTGGGACTGTAGACAGTTCGAGGGGTGGAGGCGGGGCTGGGGTGGAGCCTGTCTCAAGGGGGCCCCCAAAATTTTGCCAGCATGGGGACCCGAAATTTCTAGTGGCAGCCCTGCATGTAATACACAGTGGTGATATCAGGATGACTGGTACATGTAATACACAGTGCTGATGTAAGGATGACTGGTACATGTAATACACAGTGATGATATCAGGATGACTGGTACATGTAATACACAGTGATGATATCAGGATGACTTGTACATGTAATACACAGTGATGATATCAGGATGACTGGTGCATGTAATACAGAGTGGTGATATCAGGATGACTGGTACATGTAATACACAGTGATGATATCAGGATGACTTGTACATGTAATACACAGTGATGATATCAGGATGACTGGTGCATGTAATACACAGTGGTGATATCAGGATGACTGGTGCATGTAATACAGAGTGGTGATATCAGGATGACTGGTACATGTAGTACACAGTGGTGATATCAGGATGACTGGTACATGTAATACACAGTATTGATGTAAAGATGACTGGTGCATGTAATACAGAGTGGTGATATCAGGATGACTGGTACGTGTAATACAGAGTGGTGATATCAGGATGACTGGTACATGTAATACAGAGTGGTGATATCAGGATGACTGGTACATGTAGTACACAGTGGTGATATCAGGATGACTGGTACATGTAATACACAGTATTGATGTAAAGATGACTGGTGCATGTAATACAGAGTGGCAATGTCAGGATGACTGGTACATGTAATACACAGTGGTGATATAAGGATGACTGGTACGTGTAATACAGAGTGGTGATATCAGGATGACTGGTACATGTAATACACAGTATTGATGTAAAGATGACTGGTGCATGTAATACAGAGTGGTAATGTAAGGATGACTGGTACGTGTAATACAGAGTGGTGATATCAGGATGACTTGTACATGTAACACACAGTGGTGATATCAGGATGACTGGTACATGTAATACAGAGTGGTGATATCAGGATGACTGGTACGTGTAATACAGAGTGGTGATATTAGGATGACTGGTGCGTGTAATACACAGTGGTGATATAAGGATGACTGGTACGTGTAATACAAAGTGGTGATATCAGGATGACTTGTACATGTAATACACAGTGGTGATATCAGGATGAGTGGTGCGTGTAATACACAGTGGTGATATAAGGATGACTGGTACGTGTAATACAGAGTGGTGATATCAGGATGACTGGTACGTGTAATACACAGTGGTGATATCAGGATGACTGGTACGTGTAATACACAGTGGTGATATCAGGATGACTGGTACGTGTAATACACAGTGGTGATATCAGGATGACTGGTACGTGTAATACACAGTGGTGATATCAGGATGACTGGTACGTGTAATACACAGTGGTGATATCAGGATGACTGGTACGTGTAATACACAGTGGTGATATCAGGATGACTGGTACGTGTAATACACAGTGGTGATATCAGGATGACTGGTACGTGTAATACACAGTGGTGATATCAGGATGACTGGTGCGTGTAATACACAGTGGTGATATCAGGATGACTGGTGCGTGTAATACACAGTGGTGATAGAAGGATGACTGGTACGTGTAATACAGAGTGGTGATATCAGGATGACTGGTACGTGTAATACACAGTGGTGATATCAGGATGACTGGTGCGTGTAATACACAGTGGTGATATAAGGATGACTGGTACGTGTAATACAGAGTGGTGATATCAGGATGACTGGTACGTGTAATACACAGTGGTGATATCAGGATGACTGGTGCGTGTAATACACAGTGGTGATATAAGGATGACTGGTACGTGTAATACAGAGTGGTGATATCAGGATGACTGGTACATGTAGTACACAGTGGTGATATCAGGATGACTGGTACATGTAATACACAGTGATGATATCAGGATGACTTGTACATGTAATACACAGTGGTGATATCAGGATGACTGGTGCGTGTAATACACAGTGGTGATATAAGGATGACTGGTACGTGTAATACAGAGTGGTGATATCAGGATGACTGGTACATGTAATACACAGTGGTGATATCAGGATGACTGGTACCTGTAATACACAGTGGTGATATCAGGATGACTGGTACCTGTAATACACAGTGGTGATATCAGGATGACTGGTACGTGTAATACACAGTGGTGATATCAGGATGACTGGTGCGTGTAATACACAGTGGTGATATAAGGATGACTGGTACGTGTAATACAGAGTGGTGATATCAGGATGACTGGTACATGTAATACACAGTGGTGATATCAGGATGACTGGTACATGTAATACACAGTGCTGATGTAAGGAAGACTGGTACATGTAATACACAGTGATGATATCAGGATGACTGGTACATGTAATACACAGTGATGATATCAGGATGACTTGTACATGTAATACACAGTGATGATATCAGGATGACTGGTGCATGTAATACACAGTGGTGATATCAGGATGACTGGTGCATGTAATACAGAGTGGTGATATCAGGATGACTGGTACATGTAGTACACAGTGGTGATATCAGGATGACTGGTACATGTAATACACAGTGATGATATCAGGATGACTTGTACATGTAATACACAGTGATGATATCAGGATGACTGGTGCATGTAATACACAGTGGTGATATCAGGATGACTGGTGCATGTAATACAGAGTGGTGATATCAGGATGACTGGTACATGTAGTACACAGTGGTGATATCAGGATGACTGGTACATGTAATACACAGTATTGATGTAAAGATGACTGGTGCATGTAATACAGAGTGGTGATATCAGGATGACTGGTACGTGTAATACAGAGTGGTGATATCAGGATGACTGGTACATGTAATACAGAGTGGTGATATCAGGATGACTGGTACATGTAGTACACAGTGGTGATATCAGGATGACTGGTACATGTAATACACAGTATTGATGTAAAGATGACTGGTGCATGTAATACAGAGTGGCAATGTCAGGATGACTGGTACATGTAATACACAGTGGTGATATAAGGATGACTGGTACGTGTAATACAGAGTGGTGATATCAGGATGACTGGTACATGTAATACACAGTATTGATGTAAAGATGACTGGTGCATGTAATACAGAGTGGTAATGTAAGGATGACTGGTACGTGTAATACAGAGTGGTGATATCAGGATGACTTGTACATGTAACACACAGTGGTGATATCAGGATGACTGGTACATGTAATACAGAGTGGTGATATCAGGATGACTGGTACGTGTAATACAGAGTGGTGATATTAGGATGACTGGTGCGTGTAATACACAGTGGTGATATAAGGATGACTGGTACGTGTAATACAAAGTGGTGATATCAGGATGACTTGTACATGTAATACACAGTGGTGATATCAGGATGAGTGGTGCGTGTAATACACAGTGGTGATATAAGGATGACTGGTACGTGTAATACAGAGTGGTGATATCAGGATGACTGGTACGTGTAATACACAGTGGTGATATCAGGATGACTGGTACGTGTAATACACAGTGGTGATATCAGGATGACTGGTACGTGTAATACACAGTGGTGATATCAGGATGACTGGTACGTGTAATACACAGTGGTGATATCAGGATGACTGGTACGTGTAATACACAGTGGTGATATCAGGATGACTGGTACGTGTAATACACAGTGGTGATATCAGGATGACTGGTACGTGTAATACACAGTGGTGATATCAGGATGACTGGTGCGTGTAATACACAGTGGTGATATCAGGATGACTGGTGCGTGTAATACACAGTGGTGATAGAAGGATGACTGGTACGTGTAATACAGAGTGGTGATATCAGGATGACTGGTACGTGTAATACACAGTGGTGATATCAGGATGACTGGTGCGTGTAATACACAGTGGTGATATAAGGATGACTGGTACGTGTAATACAGAGTGGTGATATCAGGATGACTGGTACATGTAATACACAGTGGTGATATCAGGATGACTGGTGCGTGTAATACACAGTGGTGATATAAGGATGACTGGTACGTGTAATACAGAGTGGTGATATCAGGATGACTGGTACATGTAATACACAGTGGTGATATCAGGATGACTGGTACCTGTAATACACAGTGGTGATATCAGGATGACTGGTACCTGTAATACACAGTGGTGATATCAGAATGACTGGTACGTGTAATACACAGTGGTGATATAAGGATGACTGGTACATGTAAAACACAGTGGTGATATCAGGATGACTGGTGCATGTAATACACAGTGGTAATGTAAGGATGACTGGTACATGGAATACAGAGTGGTGATATCAGGATGACTGGTACATGTAATTCACAGTGGTAATGTAAGGATCACTGGTACATGGAATACAGAGTGGTAATGTAAGGATGACTGGTACATGTAATACAGAGTGGTAATGTAAGGATAACTGGTACATGTAATACAGAGTGGTGATATAAGGATGACTGGTACATGGAATACAGAGTGATAATGTAAGGATGACTGGTACATGTAATACAGAGTGGTAATGTAAGGATGACTGGTGCATGTAATACACAGTGGCAATGTAAGGATGACTGGTGCATGTAATACTAAGTGGTGATATAAGGATGACTGGTGCATGTAATACAGAGTGGTGATATCAGGATGACTGGTACATGTAATACAGAGTGGTAATGTAAGGATGACTGGTACATGTAATTCACAGTGGTAATGTAAGGATGACTGGTGCATGTAATTCACAGTGATGATATCAGGATGACTGGTACATGTAATACAGAGTGGTGATATCAGGATGACTGGTACATGTAATACACAGTGGTGATATAAGGATGACTGGTACATGTAATACACAGTGGTGATATCAGGATGACTGGTGCATGTAATACAGAGTGGTGATATCAGGATGACTGGTGCATGTAACACACAGTGGTGATATAAGGATGACTGGTACATGTAATACACAGTGGTGATATCAGGATGACTGGTACCTGTAATACACAGTGGTAATGTAAGGATGACTGGTGCATGTAATTCACAGTGGTGATATCAGGATGACTGGTACATGTAATACACAGTGGCAATATCATTAATGTAAAGCGCTGCGGAATATCTTGGCGATATATAAATAAAATTATTATTTCTGGTACATGTAATACAGAGTTATAATGTAAGGATGACTGGTACATGTAATACAGAGTGGCAATGTCAGGCTGACTGATACATGTAATACACAGTGGTGATATAAGGATGACTGGTACATGAAATACAGAGTGGTGATATTAGGAAAACTGCTTTTATTTTGGAGGAAGCTGGTTGACTGGTCTGGTCACATGATTCTCCACTAGCATTCATTGCATGGACAGAAGTGCTGGTCAGTTTGTGGGGAAGGTCGCACTAAGAAGTGAAAATTGCCAACGTCCTTACCTGTGAATCAGTGAGTTCATTCTGTCATTCAAACAGGAAAGTTTGTAGCACTTTTTCCATCTGTCTTTTTCTGAGCTCCTTTCAGCTGATTTATGGCCACAGACAGAGCCGGACTGGCCATCTGGCAAATGCCAGAAGGGCCTGTTTGGTCGTGGGCCACCTTGTTTGCTATATGGTTATCAGAATCTGCATCCTCAAGAATCCCATACTGTTAACAGTTGTGATGGAGCACAAAGTCGCTGGCTCCGTCAGCTACCCCAGGAGACTGCGAGCGTCCCTTCTGTCTATGACCTGCCGGAGGCCAGCGCCAACAAGGGATGTCAGGGGTGCAATGACTTCACTGCATCATGCTGTCAGCATCCACTGCGAGAATGGAGAGAAGAGGAGTCAGATGCTGCAGATGAGGTGTCTGGATTAGGTGAGTATAGGGGTTTTTTGTTTATTTTTGGAACTTCATAGTATATAAGAGGCTGTGCGGTGGACCACCATACTATATAGTGTACTGTTGGGGGGACCATCATACTACATAGGGGGCTGTTGGGACGGCCACCATACTATATGGGGGACGGTGGGGTGGACCGTCATACTATATAGGGAGCTATTATGTGAACCATCATACCATATAAGGTCTGTTGGGGCTACCATCATACTACATAAGAGCTGTGAGGTGTACCATCATAATACATAGAGGGCTGTTGGAGGATCATCATACTATTTAGGGTTTTGCAGGGGGACAATCAAACAGTATTGGTCTACAGGGAATCTTCATAGTGTATGGGGGATCTATCATACTTTGTGAGGGAACCATCTTACAGTGTAGGGTGGTTGTGGTGGATATCATACTGTGTGGGGTGGCCGTGGTAGACATTATACTGTCTGGAGGTCTATGGGGTACATTATATTATGTTGGGGCTGTGGTGACCATCATACTGTATGGGATGATTATGGAGGACATCATACTTTATGGGGGCTGTGAGGTCCTCATACTGTACGGGGGGCGTTGATGGACGTCACACTTTATATAGAGGCCTGTGGTGGACATCATACTTTTTGGGGGTCTCCGGTGCCTCTCATACTGTA
Source organism: Ranitomeya imitator (assembly GCF_032444005.1). NCBI lineage: Eukaryota > Metazoa > Chordata > Amphibia > Anura > Dendrobatidae > Ranitomeya > Ranitomeya imitator. Next base: position 1,015,053,897 of record NC_091282.1, read on the forward strand.
TATTGGGGGCTGTGGTGGATACCATACTGTCTGGGAGGCTGTGGTGACAATCTTACTGTGTGAGGTGCTGTGCGGCATCATACTTTGTGTACAATTTGAGGGGGAATCATACTGTCTGGGGTCATCATATTTTGTGGAGGCATAAGACCCTAAGCAGGTCATGAAAGGGGTAACATAGTAAGTGAGACCACTTAGGGGCTTCAGTAGGGTAAAATAACTAAGTGCTGCAAGAAATGTCTTCTCTATTTCTTAAAATGTTGTGAGATAAGCTCTTCTGTGACTTGATAGGACTTTTTCTATGGGGCGTCTGTTATTTCTATGTATGCCCCTACTCAGGAGCATTATTACAATAATAATTATTATTATTATTCATTTTTATAGCGCCATTTATTCCATGGCACTTTACATGTGAACGGGGCAAATATAGACGAGTACAATAAACATGAGTAAAACAAGGCACACACAAGTACAGGAGAGAGGACCCTGCCCGCGAGGGCTCACAGTCTACAGGGGATGGGTGAGGGTACACTAGGTGAGGGTAGAGCTGGTCATGTGGCGGTTCAGTATACTGGGGATCACTGCAGGTTGTAGGCTTGTCGGAAGAGGTAGGTCTTCAGGTTCCTTTTGAAGGTTTCCGTGGTAGGTGAGAGCCTGATGTGTTGGGGTAGAGATTTCCAGAGTATAGGGGAATCACGGGAGAAGTCTTGGATGCGGTTGTGGGAAGAAGAGATGAGAGAGGAGTAGAGAAGGAGATCATGAGATGATCGAAGGTTGCGTGTAGGTAGGTAACGGGAGACCATGTCACAGATGTATGGAGGAGTCAGATTATGAATGGCTTTGCATGTCATTGTTAGTGATTTGAACTGTAGCCTCTGGGCAATAGGAAGCCAGTGAAGGGCCTTGCAGAGAGGAGAGGCTGGGGAGTAATGGGGAGACAGGTGGATTAGTCAGGCAGCAGAGTTTAGGATGGATTGGAGTGGTGCCAGAGTGCTAGTGGGGAGGCCAGAGAGTAGGAGGTTGCAGTAGTCGAGGCGGGAGATAAGGGCATGTACTAGTGTTTTTGTGGTTTCATGGTCAAGGAATGCACGGATCCGGGAAATGTTTTTGAGTTGGAATCGGCAAGAGGAGGCAAGAGCATGGATATGTGGCTTGAAAGAGAGGGTAGTCAAGGATCACCCCGAGGCACTGAGGGTCATTATTATAAGGAGGCACAATAGGGGGATCTTTATAATTTAGGGGAAGCAAAGAGTCATTAATATAAGCAAGCACAGAAGATATTTTTATTATAAGGAGGTACAGGGTCATTATTATAAGAGCTCAAGGGGGTCATTATTTTAGGAGGCACAGAGGAATTATTATAAGGTATCACAAGTAGAAGGAGGAAGGTCCTGGAAAATCAGTAAAGTGAAGCTGTCTGTGTGTTACATTTTACAGTGAAGAGTTATGGATGGAATAAGAGGTGATGGTGTTCTGGACTGAATGCAAAGGAAAATGGAAACTGAATGATAATCAGCGAGACATCACTAGTGAGAACCTGCAGAATATACATATACAGGTGTTTCTCACAAAATTAAAATATCACCAAAAAGTTAATTTATTTCAGTTCTTCAATACAAAAAGTGAAACTCATATAGAGTCATTAATTATATAGAGCCTGTATATGGTCTGCAGAGCACTAGCGCAATACTTATATTACCATTATATGGTCACTGTATGGTGGTAATATCAGTCCCAGTACAGTAATTTTAAGTAGTTGTCCAAGCCTGAAGTTAAGGTGTGCAGTGACTCTATGTGACTGAGGACTTCTGAATCCTAACAGAGCTCACATGCTGTGAGAATTCTCTAGTGCTGGCACTGGGAGCTGATGATCATGTGCAGTGGCGTAATTTGATTAGCATGGGCCCCAAAACAAAAGCTCTAATGGGGCCCCCAATTATTGCAAGTCTTTCATAGCATTGGTCTTTTTATATAGGGCAAAGGGACTTTTGGGGCCCCCTAGGCTCCAGGGCCCTGCTGCGATTGCAACCCTCGCACTTATTGTAGTTACACCCCTGATCATTTACTGCAAGCATGTGATTTGCATACACGTGGTAACTTGCTAACTTGATGTGCATGGCCTCGCTCAATACAAGCGATATTAGTGAAGCCGAGTACAATTAGAATGTAGCCGGAGGTGTGAAAATCGCATAGTGGTCACAAGATGGCCGCTCCCAATTCAGGCACCGGAGAATCCTCACAGTGTGTGCTATGAGGATTCAAAAGTTTGAAGTTAAATAGACTTTATCCTCAACCCCTTTAACGATCAGTATGGTGGTATTATCAATACTGTATATGTCGGTAATATTTGCATTTGGCTTGTTCGTATTTGTCTGTAATATTGCAGTATTATTATTTTGATATTATAATTATTTAATCTTATATAGCAATATTATTGGTGTTATTAGAAATATTGGTCTTGTCAGAAATCTTGATTTCCTCCAGGCCGGGTAATATTAGTAATATATCCCATCTAGGGCTTGGCGGTTGGGACAGTATGGGCCTGTGTGATTTCAAATGCCAGGGCTGAATTTCAGCCCCAGTCCATCGCTAGTAGGTGTTTTTTTTAGCAACAAAACGCACTTCAGTTTTTTCAAAATATCAGTAATTTACTATCTTCATTTACCATTGGCAGATATTTTCGTATGATATTAATAATCTCTATGGGAACTATATTGAGTGGAAAAAGTAATAACATTTTTAGTGTTATTGGTTTGGGGTTTATCTGACAATAGGTTCTGTCTTTTTATTTTTTCCACAGTTGCATCAGCTTTTTTCAGAGTCCGTTTAGAGTAACCTCTATGTTGTAATATATGGATGGTTTTATTGGCCTCTATATTATAAGGTGATGGCAGGGAAGAGTTTCTTTTCATCCTAATGAGTTCACCAAAGGTGATATTCTTAATTACGTGGGGTGGATGGCAAGAGCTAGGTTCCAAAATGGAGTTGCTCTCTGTGGATTTTTTAAAAGGAGAAATAATGATAAGCCTTGTATTTGTATTCCAAGTTAGAGTAATATCAAGGTAATTAATAGACGTTGCAGAGAGTTTATAAGTAAAAGATAAATTAAATTCATTGTCATTGATACATGCAATGAATTTAAGAGCTTGTATCTCAGAACCCTTCCAAATAATAATGAGTTCACCTATATAGCGACCATAAAAATCAATAAGGTTGTGAAAAACATTTTTTTTTCAGGAAACAAAAAAGTTTCCTCCCAAACCGCGGTCACTAAGTTAGCACGGGAGGGTGAGAATTTCCCTCCCATGCTAAATCCTTTGGTTTGAAGAAAGTACCTGCAAATGAAAAATAGTTATGAATTGAGCAAGAATGAAACTGCTCGTATTAAAACTTCCTGTATCTCTTTTTTGTATGAACTATATTCATCAAGAAAAAATCTCAGGCTAGTGATATAGCCACATCGTGTGGTATGGAAGGGTATAGACTGACAACATCACAACTCAGCCACTTGTGAGAACAGTGCCAAGGATATTTGTCCAGTGTAGTAATGAACAATGGATAGATTATCTTGCGTACACATATTATTCTGATTTAAATGAATCAACTCTTTTTCTGTCAAGTCTTGAAATTAATCTAGTACTCGAGGTCGAGACTGGATCGGATAGAAGAAGGGATTGAGGGTTTGAAATTTGTCATTTAAGGAGTCCTATACGTTGATATATTCTGAAGCCAATCCCCTCAATACGCTTAATTGCCTAAGTTCTGAAAAAGAAAAAATGTTATTTTGCAGAGATAAATCGGAGCAATCATGAAATGTCCATGGAAAAGTCATATCTGAAGCAGAGTAATTGGAAAAATGGCATTTAAGCGTTACATTTCTGGAAAATGTATTTAAATCCAGAAGGAGAAAAGCCGAGTCCTTTTGATTGTAGCGTGGTTTGTGCTGACGAAAGAATATGGCTGGAAATGTTCCATATAGGACATGTTAATAGCGATTCCTGTTCCGCTGTGGATACCTTGTTGCATTTATGTTTTCTCCACACCATTCTCCTCCGTTTTTTTGGAGTATCATATCCTGGGTTTGTCTTCCCAAACCCAGAATCGTCTGATAGATCTTCTTTGGCAAAATATTAGTTGGAGGAGGCTGTAGACATATTGAGATTGGTAAAGCTGACTTGCCTCCCTCTGTTAAATTTTGGTCTACAGAAAGATCTATTTTTCAAAATAGACGGCCGTGGTCTATTATTTTTCCACTTGTAGACCTCATTACCTTCATAATCTCTGGTGTCTCGCTCAAATTTTGTCTTTTTTTTAGACTAGATATAGAATCTTCCAACACTTGTAGATTTTTAACCATTTTGTGGTTACTTTTATTAAATTCTTCCAAGTGGTAATAGATCTTAAGGGAAGATTGAATCTTATTTATGTCTTCCTTGACTCTATTCAATTCAGCTTCCCCATGCTTGACAATGAGTTCCATAAGCGAGATGCAGCAGGATGATAGAATTTAGTTTCAGCCATTTTGGAAAGTCTCTGTATAAAGAAAGGTGAAAACTGAAGTACGTTTTGTTGCTATAAAAGCACCTACACTAGGGAATATTCTTTCACCCAGTTATTTTTCTAATGAAACACTCATATAAACCTACCTGGTTATCTACATAAGTTTTTTTCAGATGTGGACATACTCCCTGCAAAGCATGTTCTCATGTAGTTCATAATAAACAAAAATTTAAATCTATCATTACAAACAAAGAACTTTCTATTAATAATGTTATAAATTGCAATACAAAAGGTGTTATTTATATAATTGAATGCGAACAATGCAATATCCAATATACGGATTGTACCACCGGACCTTTGAAAACCGCATAAGATGGAATTCTCGCTCTGTGTGTAATAAACTCTCCTTCATTCATGACTTCTTCCTTTCTAACTTAATCTCCTGGTTCTTACTGAAACCTGGATCCAGCAGTCAGACACCACCGCTGCTGCTGCTCTTTCATATGGTGGACTACACTTTTCTCATACCCCAAGATCAGACAACAGAGCAGGTGGAGGCGTTGGTCTGCTCCTTTCACCCAAATGTACCTTCCAAATTATCCCCCAAGTACCCTCACTTGTATTCCCTTCCTTTGAGGTCCATGCTGTCAGACTCTACGTCCCCTTCTCCATGCGAGTGGCGGTGGTGTATCGTCCTCCCAGCCCCTCTCATGAGTTCCTGGATCACTTTGCCACCTGGCTTCCACACTTTCTCTCCTGTGACACCCCCACCCTTATCATGGGTGATTTTAACATCCCCATTGCTTATCCCCTTACCCCATCTGCTTCTCACCTTTTATCTCTAACCTCCTCTTTCGGCCTCTCGCAGCATACTAACTTGCCAACACATGAAGATGGAAACTCCCTTGACTTGGTCTTCTCCCGGCTTTGCTCAGTGGACGATTTCACAAACTCCCCTCTCCCGCTCTCTGACCACAACCTTCTTTCATTCTCTATCAAGAACTGCCATCCCGCTCAGGTCACCCCCACTTTCCACACTTATAGAAACATACAGGCCATTAACACCCAGAAACTTATGAAAAACTTGCAGTCCTCATTGGCCCCAATTTCCTCCATCTCATGTCCTGATTCTGCTCTGAAGCATTACAATGAAACCCTGCAAAGTGCCCTGGATGAAGCTGCACCTCCTATACATAGAACAACTCAGCACAGATGGCGACAACTGTGGCACACGCTGCAAACATGTTTCCTGCAGCGATGCTCCAGGTGCGCCGAACGTCTGTGGAGAAAATCTAATCTACCCAAAGATTTCATCCATTATAAGTTCATGCTAAAAACATACAACTCTGCCCTTCACCTCCCCAAACAAACCTATTTCAACACCCTCATCACCTCACTGTCAAATAACCCTAAACGTCTCTGACACTTTCCAGTCCCTACTCAACCCAAGAGAGCAGGCCCCAACCACGGATCTCCGCGCTGACGATCTGACTAATTACTTCAAAGAAAAAATTGACCACATTCGACAGGAAATCATCTCCCAATCTCTTCATACCATGCACTGTCCTCCCACCCACTGCATCTAGTTAACTCTCTGACTTTGAACCAGTTACAGAAGAAGTAGTCAGGCTCCTTGCATCTTCTCGCCCGACCACTTGCACCAGTGACCCCATTCCGTCACATCTCCTCCAGTCCCTTTCCCCGGCTGTCACCTCTCACCTAACAAAAATATTCAACCTTTCTCTCACTTCCGGTATTTTTCCATCCTCATTTAAGCATGCCATCATACATCCATTACTTAAAAAACCATCCCTCAACCAAAACTGTGCTGCTAATTATAGACCTGTCTCTAATCTTCCCTTCATCTCTAAACTCCTCGAACGCCTGGTCCACTCCCGTCTTACCCGCTATCTCTCAGATAACTCTTCTCGACCCTCTTCAATCTGGCTTCCGCTCTTTACACTCTACTGAAACTGCCCTCACTAAAGTCTCTAATGACCTACTAACAGCTAAATCTAATGGTCACTACTCCATGCTAATTCTCTTGGATCTCTCTGCAGCATTCGATACTGTGGATCATCAACTCCTCACTATACTCCGCTCCATCGGCCTCAAGGACACCGTTCTCTCCTGGTTCTCCTCCTCTTCTCGTTGTATACTGCCCCTATTGGACAAACAATCAGTAGATTTGGTTTCCAGTACCATCTCTATGTTGACGACACCCAATTATACACTTCTTCTCCTGATATCACACCGACCTTTTTAGAAGGATCTCTGATGAATTCCAGCGACCTTGAGCTACATACTTATCCAGATGGGCCCCCCACCCTTCTGGTCCTGCGTCAGTAGTGACTAATTTAGATGGTGTTATTGACCATGAGACTCCTCTGGACAGATGGGTTCTATTTAACCACCAGTGAAGTGACTCCAGCACATCCTTAGATAGAGTAATTTTTGTATTTAAATGACCATGGCAACGAGATTGCGCATGGAGTGTCTGGTGCTGTAGGGCTCTGGTATGGTATTGAGCCCATTGTACGGCAGGAATGCAGGAGGAAAGTGAGCCCAAGAGAGACATGTTATCTCTAAGGGACATTTGAGGTTTTGCCCTTGCCATAGAGATTTTTGAAATTATTGTTAATTTTTTGGATTCTGGTAAAAAGCATTTTTGACTTAGAGAGTCCAAAACTAGTCCTAGGAAGGACTGACGGGTTTCCGGATGTAGTCTGGACTTTTTGAAGTTCACTATCCAACCCAAAGCCTGTAACGATGAAATAGTATTAGTCAATCGCTCTTTACACTGAGAGGCTGAATCTCCAATTATTAAAAAATCATCTAGATAAGGTACAATTAGCGTCTCCTGATGACGCAAATAAGCCATCACCTCGAGCATAACTTTTGTGAAAACCAGAGGAGCCATGGACAGGCCGAACGGCATGGCTGTAAATTGAAAGTGACGGATCAGGCCTTGTAGGACTACCGCCACTCTGAGGTACTGTTGATGCTCCGCATAAATGGGAAGATGGTAGTACGCATCCTTCAAATCTAGACCTGCCATAAAGCACCTAGGAAACAAAAGTTTAATCGTAGATCTTATTGATTCCATTTTAAACGTATGATTGTACAGAAAGGAATTTAGTCTTTTTAGATTAATTATAGTACGAAAAGTACCATCTGGTTTTGGAACCAGAAATAAATGGGAATAAAATCCCCTCCATTCCTGATTTTTTGGTACTTCTACGAAAACATTCTTAGCCAGAAGGCTTAGAATTTCTAGTTGAAGCGCTTTTTGCTGTTACGGCGCTTTCAGTGATGTGATAATGAAAGTATCCTGCGGGAATTTAAAGAATTCTAATTTTAATCCAGATTTTACTAGGCGGAGAATCCACTGATTTGAAGTTACATGTTTCCATTGATGGTAAAAAAAAACTTCAGTCTTCCACCCACCGGAATTTCATCATTGATGGTATCTGCCACGTTTAGATGTTTCGGGATTACCGAATAAGGCACCTTTCGGTTTCTCCTTCGTTTCCCAACGCTCTCTTTGCGGCTCGTACGGCCTTCTCCTATTAAATGGCCGTCTCCTAAACGCTCTCCTAAAAGAAGGAAGAAACTGTTTAGGGAATCCCTTCCTTCTTTCTCCTGCTTTATTAAGGAGGTCATCAAGAACCTTCCCAAACAGGAACTCACCCTGGCACGGGATTGTACATAATCTTGATTTAGATTGTGCATCGCCTTTCCATCCCTTTAACTAAAAAGCACGTCGGGCTGCATTGACAAGGCCCGCTGATCTTGCTGCCAGCCGCAAGGAGTCCACTGAAGCATCTGTTAAGAATGCTGTAGCGCTTTTAATTAAAGGAATTGCTTGCAAGATCTTTTCTCTTGCCACTTTACCCTTAATCTGCTGCTCCAGCTGGTCAATCCATACCAATAGTGACCTAGCTGTGCAAGCACCCGATATGGCGGGTTTAAAGGCCCCTGTATTTGTCTCCCATGACCTTTTAAGAGCTTCAGTCTTGCGGTCCAATGGGTCGAGTAAGATTCCTGCATCTTCCACAGGGAGGGACGATTGTTTTAAGGTGGATGCCACCGCCGCGTCCACTTTTGGCACCTTGGACCAGATCTCTAACTCTTCGTCACTGAAGGGGTAACGCCTTTTTGAAGAGGAGGGAAGGAACCCTTTCCCCTGCTTGTCCCATTCTTTTTTTACAAGATCTTTCACGGCGGAGACAACTGGGAAAGTTCACCGTTTTTGTGACCTAGGTCTGTGAACATAATTTCCTGGGCCGATTTGACCCCCTTAGTGTCTGGACAACCCATGGTATTCCTTACTGATTTTATAAGGTTATTTATGCTGTCCAGCGGAAAACATGTTCCGCTCTCATCCTCAGAAGAACCAGATGATGATTCCGAGGTATTAGAGCAGGGGTCCCCAACTCCAGTCCTCAAGGCCCACCAACAGGTCATGTTTTCAGGATTTCCTTTGCATTGCACAGGTGATGCAATTATTACCTGGGCAAGACTAAGGAAATCCTGAAAACATGACATGTTGGTGGGCCTTGAGGACTGGAGTTGGGGACCCCTGTGTTAGAGGATCGGATTAACCCCTCTTCTGACTCTGAACTAGAAGGAAGGATTTCGATCCTTGAGACTGGATCTCTTGTCTAATTATGGCCCTGATGTTAGTGGTGGTAACTGCAGCCTCATCATTTAGGGTTTGCTGTATGCAATCTTGACACAACCTCTTTGGATATGAATCCGGCAAGGGTTGTATACACAGGGCACATTCTTTATGTTTTGTTTTACTGGTCCTTTCAGCCTATGGGGAGAGGGTAGAGAAGGAAGGGATCAGCTTATAGGTAGAGGATTAAATACACTCACCCAGTGAAGCATTCATTGTACTGGTCTTGGAGGAGGGGACGCTGTGCGGCTTCTAAGTAGATCTGATTCTCTACTCCTTCTAACATGAGTGTCAGACTCCATAACAGGGCGACCACTCTTCTTTCCTGCTATAGACTTTGAGGCTTTAGCGCTGCTGTCTTTTCCAGCGCTCACCTGCTCCACCGCTGGTGGATGCTCCTCATGCGTTGGGGACGACATTCCGAGCACAATCGCTCTGTGTCCCGGCTCCATTTTTAAAAGGGCGGTGATTTCCGCGCTCCAGGCCGCGAACCGGAAGTGCTTTCACTACTTCCGGTTCAAGCAGGGCAGAGCGCACTTACCCGGAGACGCTGCCGCCGGCCTCTAGAAGCGCCGCTCCTGCGTCCTGCTCACCATAGGCCGGGCTTAGCGCCCGGAACCTGCCGGGAACGTAATCAGACGAGGGGGGAGGCTGGATACAGTGGCTCCCCCGATGCTGCTACTGACACCGCAGCCCCTGCCGCTCACCAGGAGACCGAACAGGCGGGTGCATGGGTCAGGTATGATGGAGGTGCTCCAACCACCTCGTGCTGTAGGTTATCCAGGGATTTCCGATAGGAACAGGAAACCAACTGAGGAGGAGAGGGGGACCGCCCTTTTATCTCTGTAGGTTTCCTGTTCCTATGGGCGGATCCCTCTCTCATTGTGGGTGCTGTCGTGGCGAAGGGTAAAATGTTATTTTATCTCCAAATTCTGCATTTTTATAAGCGTAACAAGATAAACTGCACCATACAATTTGTAGTACAATTTCTCTTGAGTATGCCGATACCCCATATGTAGGGTAATACTACTTTTGAGGCACAGTGCAAAGCTCAGACGGGAAGAGGCGCCATATTGGAGTTCAGATTTTGATGGACTGGTTTGAGGGTGCCATATCACATTGGCAGAGCCCCTGAGGTGCCAGAACAACAGAAACCCCCTATATGTAAACTCATTTTACAAACTACCTTCCCCAATGAATTCATCTAGGGGTGCAGAGATCATATTGAAACCACATGTGCTCACAGAATTATACCACTGAGCGGTGAAAAAAGAATAATTAACGGGAACCTGTCACCTGAATTTGGCGGGACTGGTTTTGAGTCATATGGGCGGAGTTTTCGGGTGTTTGATTCACCCTTTCCTTACCCGCTGGCTGCATGCTGGCTGCAATATTGGATTGAAGTTCATTCTCTGTCCTCCATAGTACACGGCTGCACAAGGCAAGATTGCTTTGCGCAGGCGTGTACTATGGAGGACAGAGAATGAACTTCAATCCAATATTGCAGCCAGCATGCAGCCAGCGGGTAAGGAAAGGGTGAATCAAACACCCGAAAACTCCGCCCATATGACCCAAAACCAGTCCCGCCAAATTCAGGTGACAGAGTCCCTTTAATTAAATTTTTACCACTAAAATGTTGTTTTAGCCCCAAGTTTTTATTTTTTTCCAAAGGCTAATAAGAAATTTTGTTTACAACAAACTGAAGTCCATTTTTTCTGAGTGCGGGCATACCCTACATGTAATCGGGAAATATTTTTCAGGCACAGTGCAAAGCTCAGAATGCAAGGACTGCCAGATTTTACTGATATGGTTTGTAGGTGCCATGACTCACAGGAAGAACCCATGAGGTGCCAGAACAGCAGAACCCCCCATAAGTGACCCCATTTTATGAACTACACTTCTCAAATTCATTTAGGGGTGCAGTGATCTTATTGACACCAAGTGTGTGTCACAGAATTTTATACCATTGGCCAGTGAAGACCAAATAGCTACAATTTTAACACCAAAATTTTGTTTTAGCCAAAGATTTTACATTTTCACACAAGAAGTGGGTAAAAATGGCACCAAAATATGTCCCACAATTTCTACTGAACATGGCAATACCCCATATGTGGCTGTACAGTACTGCTTAGCCACACTGAGAGACTCGGAAGGAACAGCGCGCTATTTGCCTCCGGGAGCACAGATTTTCCTACAACAGTTTGCGGACTCCATATACAGAGCCCCTAATTGCTAGAAGAGCAGAATCCCCCCTCAAGTGACCTCATGTGGGAGACTGTACCCCTTGGGGAATTTATCTACAGGTGTAATGACGATTTTGACTCCATGGGTATTTTCCAGAAACAAGCAAAATGAATGTTGCCAAGTGAAAATTGCAAACTGCCACTGTAGTGACCAGTATGCTGTAGTCACCAGTGCTTTGCAGTCCATAGCGTTTACCAGTGAATAAAGGGGGTGGGTGGCAGCGGGCTGGATCTGAAGAACCCCAACGTACATTTAGTTTCTTATTTCATTGCTTTCTCAAGGGGATGCAGAAACGATTAGTTTTTTATAAATATAATTTTTTTTATTGTGTAAAAGCAACAAAACGTAAAAGTGGTATCACTGTAAACATACTGACCCAAAGTAAAAATGTGGCATATCACTTTTACAACACTGAACAGCATAAAAAATACCCCAAAAATATGAATTGCTGGTTTTTGTTAATTCTGCCTCAAAAAATCGGAATAAGAAAGCATTAAAAAAAAGTTGTGTGTCAGAAAATGATATCATTAAAAACTGACTCATCTCGCAAAAAAAAAGCTCCAAGATGACTGTCGGTAGAAATATATAAAAAATTATAGCTTTCGTTTTTTAGTGTGTGATAGCAGCCAAACATTAAAAAAAATATAAATATGGTATCGCTGTAATTACACCGACCCGAATAATAAAGTCATCTAATCACTTATACTGCACAAGGAATAGCTTAAAAAATGTAAAATATTCTTGACCTGCTGTTGATTTGTTCTTTCTGCCTCACAAAGGTCACAGTAAGGCTCTGCTCTTATTATTTATCCTGCGTGCTACGATGAGTGCTTACACTGTGGTTTCCATGTAAATCTCTGATATATGTGATTGAGATGGAACCCCAGACAAAACATTCCCGATAATGAGGCAGATGGAGGCACTGTGGACGCTGTCTGGCCTATGATCTGGCAGTGTCCATCTTTTTAAGCGTGCATAAAAACGTGGTTAGCCACAGTTTTGTGCACCTCTGAAAAGATAGACAACATTGAACAGAGGACAGATGGAGTCCAGAGTAACTCTGCTGCCTCATTATAGTGAATGGATCCATCCCTCAATGGTTTCATTTAAAGCATGTCATTAAGAGATTTACAGTTGCGCTCAAAAGTTTACATACCCTGACAGAATTTTTGCTTTCTTAGCCTTTTTCAGAGAATATGAATGATAACACCAAAACGTTTTCTCCACTCATGGACAGTGGTTGGGTGAAGCCATTTATTGTCAAACTACTGTTTTCTTTTTTTAAGTGACAATGACAACCAAAAACATCAAAATGACCCTGATCAAAAGTTTACATACACTGATGAATTTGGCTTGATAACATGCACACAAGTTAACACATGGGTTGGAATGGCTACTAAAGGTAACATCCTCACCTGTGACCGGTTTGCTTGTAATCAGTGTGTGTGCAAAAAAAGTTGGGTGTGTTTCTGGTATCCAGACAGACTCTTGCATCTTTCATCCAGTCACTGACGTTTCTGGATTGTGAGTCATGGGGAAAGCAAAAGAATTGTGAATGAATCTATGGGAAAAGGTAGTTAACTGTATAAAATAGGAAAGGGTTACAAAAAGATATCCAAAGAATTGATAATGCCAGTCAGCAGAGTTCAAACTGTGATTAACAAATGGAAAATCGGGCTCTGTATAAACAAATCCATGGTCAGGTAGACCAACAAAAATGTCATCCACAGCTGCCAAGTAAATTGTTCGCAAAGCAAGAAAAACCCACAAATAACATCAGCTGAAATATAGGACTCTCTGAAAACTAACAGTGTGGCTGTTTCAACATGCACAATAAGGAGGCACTTGAAGAAAAATGGGCAGCTGAGGGTTGATTATGCTGATTGGAAACTTAGGGGCTCTGGATATGGAGTTTGCTAACTATTCTAGGAAAATCTATGCTCCAGGAAGCAAATAGCGCTCCATCCCTCCAGAGTCTCGCCGTGTAGTTAACCTGCACTTCACTGCCACATATGGGGTATTGCCACATTCAGTAGAAATTGTGGGCCAAATTATGGTGACATTTTTACCTACTTCTTGTGTGAAAATTTAAAATCTAGGGCTAAAACAAAATTTTGGTGGTGAAAATGTACTTACTTTTTCTTCACTGCCCAATGGTATAAAATTCTGTGACACACCCGTGGTGGCAATATGATCACTGCATGCCTAGATGAATTCGTTGAGAGGTGTACTATGTAAAATGGAGTCACTTATGGGAGATTCTGCAGTACTGTCACCTCAGGGGTTCTCCCAGTGGGTCATGGCAACTGCAAAACATAACAGTAAAATCTGCACTATAGTATGGGGCGCCTTCCCTTCTGGGCTTTGCACTGTGCCTGATAAATATTTCCCATTTACATGTAGGGCATTGGCGCACTCAGGAAAACTGGACCTCAGTTTGTTGTAAAAAAAAATTCCTATTAGCCCTTATAAAAATTAAAAACTTGGGGCTAAAATAGAATTTTAGTGGTAAAAATTTAATTTATTCTTTCTTCACCGCTCAAAGGTATAAAATTCTATGAGACATGTGCACCCCTAGATGAATTCATTGGCGGTGTAGTTTGTAAAATGAGTTCACATATAGGGGATCTGTTATGACACCTCAGGGGCTTTGCCAATGCGACATGGCACCCTCAAACCATTCCAGCAAAATCTGAACTCCAATATGGCACTTTTTTCCTTCTGAGCTTTGTATTGTCTCAAATGTAGTATTCCCCACATATGAGGTATTGGTGTACTCAGGAAAAAATTGCACAACAAATTGTATAGGGGAATTTTCTCCTGCAAAATTTGGAGCTAAAAAACATTTTTGTGGGAAAAATGTGATTTTTTTATTTTTATTTGCATGGCTCAACGTTATAAAATTCTGTGAAGCACCTGGGAGATCAAGGTGCTCACCACACATCTAAATATATTTCTTGAGGGGTCTAGTTTCCAAATCGGGGCAACTTGTGCCTGAAGAGTGGAAACCCCCACATGAGGGGCTCTCCAAATGCGACATGGTGTCCAATTGTTCCAGCAAATTTTGCATTCAAAAAGTCAAATGATGCTCCTTCCCTTCTGAGCTCTGCTGTGCGCCCAAACAGTGGTTTTCCCCCACATATGGGGTATTGGCATGCTATGGAAAAATTGCACAACAATATTTGGGGTCAATTTTGTCCTGTTACCCTTGTAAAAATAAACAAATTTGGGTCTAAAGTAAAATGTGATTTTTTTTAAAATGTTCATTTTGTTTTCCACATTCCAAAAATTCCTGTGAAGCACATGAAGGGTTAATAAACGTCTTAAATGTGGTTTTGAGCACATTGAAGGGTGCAGTTTTTTGAATGGTGTCACTTTTGGGTATTTTCTATCATATAGACCCCTAAAAGTCACTTTAAATGTAATGTGGTCCCTAAAGAAAAAATGGTTTTGTACATTTTGCTGCAAAAATGAGAAATCACTGGTTAACTTTAGCCCTTATAACTTCCTAACAAAAAAATTTTGTTTAAAAGCTTGTGCTGATGTAAGGTAGACATGTGGGAAATATTATTTATTAACCATTTTGTGTGATATATCTATCTAATTTAAGGGCATAAGAGTTCAAAGTTTGAAAATTGATGATTTTTTGCCAAATTTACATATATTTTTTTCGCAAATAAATGCGTCATATCGAAGAAATTTTACCAATATCAAAAGTACAATATGTTATGGAAAAACAAACTCAGAATCAGTGGGATCCGCTGAAGCGCTTCACAATCATCACCTCATAAAGTGACACTGGTAAGAATAGTAAAAATTGGCCTTTAACCTGCAAACTACGTTGAGTGGTAAATTGGAAAACTTGACTAATAAAGACTGTGCTAGGAAAAAAATTTAAAAGACATGCTTTGGAATAAAACAAATTTTCAAATCAAAACCACTAAGGTAGACAAATCACTGGGTTCAGATGGCATACACCCGAGGGCTAAAGAAATTAAGTACTGTGTTTCCATAATCACACTGTACACCATGTTCCAAATTATTATGCAAGTTGGATTTAAGTGTCAAAGATTTAATGGTTTTGTTTTTTAAATAGACTCATGGATGGTATTGTGTCTCAGGGCTCAATGGATCACTGAAATCAATCTTAAACACATGTGATAATTAGTTTTCCAAGTGATTCTAATTAAAGGAAAACTACTTAAAATGATGTTCCACATTATTAAGGACACAGGTTTCAAGCAATATGGGAAATACAAAGGATCTATCTGCTGCTGAAAAGCTTTAAATAGTGCAATGCCTTGGACAAGGTATGAAAATATTAGATATTTCACGAAAACTTAAGAGTGATCATCATACTGTGAAGAGATTTGGGACTGAAACAGAGCACAGACAGAGTTCATGCAGATAAAGGCATAATGATGAAGTTTTCTGCCAGACAAATTCATTGGATTACGAGAGCAGCTACCAAAATACCATTACAAAGCAGCAAACAGTTATTTGAAGCTGCTGGTACCTCTGGAGTCCCTCGAACCTCAAGGTGTAAGATCCTTCAGAGGCTTGCTGTGGTGCATAAACCTACTATGCGGCCACCCCTAAACAGTGTTCACAAGCAGAAACGGTTGCAGTGGGCCCAGACATACATGAGAACTAATTTTTAAACAGTCTTGTTTACTGATGAGTGTCGAGCAACCCTGGATGGTCCAGATGGATGGAGTAGCGGATGGTTGGTGGATAGCCACCATGTCCCAACAAGGCTGCGACGTCAGCAAGGAGATGGAGGAGTCATGTTTTGGGCCAGAATCATGGGGAAACAGCTGGTAGGGCCCTTTAACACTAGGACTACTGGACTCGTGACCCCGCCTAGAACTACTGAAAGGAGTCATTTTGACTCCTTGCTTGTTTTCGTTTATTTTTAGAGTTTCATTTGTGGTTATTTATTAATAATTATATTTTTTGTAATGTATTATTATTGTGAGATCCAACAGTAATGCTTTTGATTGTTTTTTTTCTGCTTTTCTTATTTTTCTACAGAAAATAACAATAATTATAATAGACGTTTTTCAAACATTTTTTTTTATTCAAGTGCACACATATAAACAACAACTGAAGAACAAAAAGCAGAGAAAATGTAGGTGGAGGAGCATAAAAATGAAAATATGGCGCAGAATTCACCTTCTAAACATTTGGTGTTTCGCATTTTAGGCATTGCCTTTGATTTATGGCAGTATATTGCCCACACAAAGACTTACCACAAGTCTTACAATTGCCGACAGATCTATTTTTCTTGCACTTTTCTTTGATCTGGCAAAATTTTGTTTGAACCATCACTTCTGAACATGTAGAAACTTGGGACGTGGAACCCTTTTCCCTATCTGTGACATAAGGACCACTCAACTCTCTCACAAGCGTTTGCAAAAATGCCTTGCGTGACATTTTTTGGTGGGTAATCTCCTTGAAAATTATACATGCATTTATACCCGCAAAGTCTAAGGCATTTTCAAATGCATGAACAGGCCATCTCCTTGTGGATGTTCGTGTGGTATATTTTCGTGCCATCTGATCCACTACATCTACTCCATATTTTGTTTCATTGTAAAACTTTACCGTTTCTGGAGTTTTTTTTTTAGCGGAATCAGACGCAACAACAACATCTGGATGGACGGAACTCAAAATGACAACATTTTTGTTGGGCTTTCCTTGATATACTGTAAGTGTAAAATTGTCTTCATTTCTAAACACTTTAGTGTTGTACAATTCCTCTTTCATGGATTTTATTTCTTTAGGCACTTCTCGCCTTATCTTATTCAGTGTTCCCACGATGGTTGTTCCTTTGCTTTTTAGATGTTTAGCTAATTTTAATGAAGTAAAATAATTATCGGTTGTAACATTGCGACCTTTTTTCAAAAACAGGTCCAATAACTTCATTACCACATGGTCAGCTAAACGGTCCTCAGCACGGCGTGTGTCATCTTTGCCTAGATAAGGGAAGCCACTTGCCAGATATTTGCTCTCCTTATCAACAGCTAGCCAATATTTGTGGCCATATTTATCTGGTTTGGAAGGCATGTACTGCGTGAATGGACACCTAGTTTTGCTTGGGAAAAGTTGCTCATCCACCGTTATGTATGGGCCAGGTTTGTAACACGCAATACAATTTTCAATAAACCTGTCCCACACAGTAGAAAATAGAGCAAACTTGTCCGTTTGCAGTCTCTCCGATCGAGTAGATTTCTCATCAAATCTGAGAAACCTCATAATTTCAACAAAGCGGTCCCTAGACATTGTCGCTTTGCAAAACGGTATTCCCCAGTCATTACACCAAATACTGCTAATCGAGTGACGGTTCGTGCCAGATATTCCACGAGCATAGAATATCGCAATGAATGCATCTAGCTCCTCATCAGATAGAGTAAACTGTAAATTAGTGTTCCTGCATGCTTCTGCAAGCGTACAGTTCTTTATATGTGTCAATATATATGAATCAAAAAATAAACGCCATGCGCTCAAAGGACTATCGATAATGATATTTCTTCTGGCGTATCCTGTAGGGCCAGGTGCTTCTCGAAGAATATTTTGGCTGTCACGCCTACCAGGCAAGTGTTGTCCAATTTCAACAGGTTTCCATTGAATACCATCCGCTGAAACTAGTATTCCTTCAGATTCGCCTTCTCTGGTGTTTGTTGTTGCATTACCTTCACCGCCATCGTTATCTGTTGTTCTTTCATTTCTGGGACGTTTTGCTGATTTTTTCTGTCCACGACCAGGAGGATGGTCACGAGGCAACATAACTGCATGAGCCCGATCCCCAGTTGATGTGCTTGGAATATCTGGAAAAAAGTTGATGAATATTTAGAATTTTTGTTTCGTAAGGGTCCGTGCACACTGGCTGGATTAGCGGCGGAATATCCGACCGGATATTCTCACCACAATCCGGCCCGTACCTGCCCGCTCAGGTACAGAGCGGAGTTTCATACATGAAGCTCCGCTCCGAACCCCGGGCTGGAGCCGCTGTCTGGGACGGAGCCGTGCTCGCGCGTAAGCAAGCGCTGCTCTGTCCCTGACAGCGGCTCCAGCCCGGGGTTCGGAGTGGAGCTTCAGGCATGAGCGGGCAGGTACGGCCTGTATTGCGGCAAGAATATCCAGATGGCTATTCAGCCAGAATTCTGCTAGTGTGCACAAGCCCTAACTCAGTGTGTGGAAGAACAAATAAATACACATAACTACTTACCTTCTGGATTTGTTCCTTCTGAGTCTTCAGATTCACTTGATATATTCTGAGGAATGAAATCTTCATCACTGTCAGAATCAAATACATGTTCCTGCAATTCGGATTCCGATTCATCCTCCGGTATGGATTGCAAAGTAGCCAGAATATCCTGAAGCTTTATCAAACGTCTTCTCTCCATATTCCTCACAAATTCCATAATTCTATATAGTTCCCTGCTGAAAAATAGAAATGAAATGAAAAGTAAAAGAAATAATAACTGTTCTGCCACCTTCAAAAGTAGGTGGGCTGAATCAGTTGACAGACAGCTAAACTATTTCATAACAATTCATACCTGTATGAGTCTTCAGAGCTCGTATGTCTGCGTCTGTTCTCTTTAGGTACCGTCACACTAAGCGACGCTGCAGCGATACCGACAACGATCCGGATCGCTGCAGCGTCGCTGTTTGGTCGCTGGAGAGCTGACACACAGACAGCTCTCCAGCGACCAACGATCCCGAGGTCCCCGGTAACCAGGGTAAACATCGGGTTACTAAGCGCAGGGCCGCGCTTAGTAACCCGATGTTTACCCTGGTTACCATCCTAAAAAGTAAAAAAACAAAGGCTACATACTTACCTACCGCTGTCTGTCGTCGGCGCTCTGCTTCTCTGGTCTGGCTGTGAGCGCCGGGCAGCCGGAAAGCAGAGCGGCTCACAGCCAGACCAGAGAAGCAGAGCGCCGAGGACAGACAGCGGTAGGTAAGTATGTAGCGGTTGTTTTTTTTACTTTAACGATGGTAACCAGGGTAAACATCGGGTTACTAAGCGCGGCCCTGCGCTTAGTAACCCGATGTTTACCCTGGTTACCGGCATCGTTGGTCGCTGGAGAGGTGTCTGTGACAGCTCTCCAGCGACCAAACAGCGACGCTTCAGCGATCCGGATCGTTGTCGGTATCGCTGCAGCGTCGCTTAGTGTGACGGTACCTTAATGCTGCAAATTCCACAAATGAGCATTTTCAGTTCTTTAAAACATATCAAATATTTAGAAATTCTACTGTGCCTAATAATTTGGAACAGTGCATTTTGAGTTTTTATTCATTTTGGAGATTATACTGTTATCATTGGGAGGTTTCTTCCATAAAATTCAATGTATACTCTAACGGGTGATGACTTTTATCAGACTGTCATTTGCACAGACCATTTCTTCTGCGGTGTTGCTCTCATTGTGTCAAGAGTGGGAGAAGAGGGTTGCATTGACAATCCAACACAATGGGCAACACTTTGAACACATTTTATAAGTGGTCATAAACTTGTAAATAACTCCTGAAAGAATAAAGTTACCTTAAAATCAAGCACACCATTGTAGTCATCCATATAGTATAACTCACAGCCCATAGTCATCCATAGTACCATCCACTCCCTTGCCGCATGGCCTTTTCTTCTGAAGCCGCAGCTGACTTCAGCGTGTAAATGACAGGAGAACATGATGTCACTTCCATGCACCCACGATCATGTGGACCCCGACGTCAGCTGCTGGTATCTGATTGGTCGGCAGTGTGTATTGCGGCTTACTGACCCGACAGATCTATGCTCCACCGCAATACACTTCATCTGAATGATGACACTAGTCCAGTGAGTAAATATGAAAACTAGTCACAAACCTTGTCGCAATACTAAAGGGCCAGCACATAATATCTTGCATATTTTACTCATGAGCATCTTGCTTCATTCATTCACGATTAATCAGCTCTGCCACATTCGACTCTGTAGAACGGGATTACAAACATAAGTACAGGAGACATGGGGATAATTTAATGCACTGTTTAATACCGATAGAGAAGTCTTACATTGTATAGTAATTTTTCCTCCAAATCGATACTTATTTTACCTGAACAATTGCTTTCCACATCTTATAAAATGATATATCTGACAGGTTGATACTGTTATATTTTTCCAAAAATGATAAGCATAAATTAAAACTTGTAGTCGCAGCGCTGCACGTTTCCAAGATCCAGCAGCCCACCATGTACACAAGTCTTAATTACAGTAACCAGCAGCATTCTGAATTCCAGTTATTGCACTTTTAATACAGCCAACACGGAAATAACAGATTACTCCATTTCTCAATAATAACATAGTAACCCGCAGTCTTATGGCATGTTCACATGTGGCAATTTCACAAAGACATAGAAAACTTGTGAACACACCTTCACACTGGTTTATCGCTTTCCTACAACAGAAGTTTTCATAAAAGCACATTATTCTCAAGATCTAGCGCTTGATAAATACAAACATGATCATACATAGTAGGTCACAAATGTCAGTCTTTTCTTTATTGTACATACATCTCAACTAAAAACAGCAATACAGTTTATCCAACAACAAATCCATACTTTAGATCAGACCCGGTTTTAAACCTGTAAACTACAATATACTAATATATATAAAAACACATTTCTTAATGTTCTAGTATTCAATGTATTACGGGAGAAACTTCCCAGAATTTAATTCTGATACATCTGCTGTCTTACTTTACACAAAAAAAGAAATCCGAGCCTTACGGAGCCATTGCTTCAGTTGCGGCTCCAGTACACTAGTGTGAACAGAATCTAAAATATGACTACAGATCAACAAAAAAGTAAAAAAATGCCAGCCTCTACTGAACGTAGAGGTACAGTATTAGTGTGCACCCTGTCCAGTAGGTGAGGCGCTGATGTAACGGACTGAAAAGCCCTGGTTAAGAGAGAGATAAGTTCACCGCGCACTCGTAGGATCTGTGATGCAAATAAATTTCATTTATTACAATCCAATAGAGAAGTCAATCTTACAAGTGAGCGAAACATGAGCAGTCATACCAATCGTAACAAAGGTTGCTAAAACGACAATGGTTACATCAGACTTTTCGACCCTCCCGGGTCTTACTCATTGAGTCGCGGTGTCTGAAGAATAGTCTGTATAGACCAAAACAGGGCTGTTCTCAGAAGATCTCAAGGGAAACTGCTTGGTAGCAATTGGTAGCGGGAGCGCCGCTTTCTCCACTCAGACCACCAACGTCTCTGACGGCCACCCTACCAAGCAGTTTCCCTTGAGATCTTCTGAGAACAGCCCTGTTCTGGTCTATACAGACTATTCTTCAGACACCGCGACTCAATGAGTAAGACCCGGGAGGGTCGAAACGTCTGATGGAACTGTTGTCGTTTTAGCAACCTTTGTTACAATCGGTATGACTGCTCATGTTTTGCTCACTTGTAAGACCGACTTCTCTATTGGACTGTATTAAATTTATTTGTAACAGATCCTACGAGTGTGCGGTGAACTTATCTCTCTCTCAGCCTCTATTGAACAACAGGAATTAAATTAAGAGTTACCTTTTTGTTACTTCAATTAAATACACATATAACGGAAAAGTAGAGTGAATCTTATTGACCTGTGTATAAGTCAGAAATAAGCAGGAATCCCCTTCCAACATGGGGAACCGCGGCCCAACCTGCTGTGTACTGTAGTAGCGTCGGTTAATGACATTCTAAGAAATCTCATGCAGACGTTGCAGCATAAACTGACCAGCGTTGGGAGGTAAGATCTGTAGATGTGAATTTACATGCACTGCAAAGGGTGAAATGTGTGACAAATCCGCAGCATTATAGCAACAAGATCTGCAGTAGACAGGTCCCATGGGCACAAACCCACATGTAGCGATCATGCTTTGGCTTTGAAAAGCAGTGACCCTTTGACAGTTTCCCTGCACAAATCACTTACCGTATTTTTCCGACTATAAGACGCACTTTTCCCCCAAAAAAATTGTGAGGAAAATGGGGGGGTGCGTCTTATAGTTGGAACGTAGGCTTACCGGCATTGTGGCGGCGACAGAGGTGCGGGGATGATGTGGCGCGGTGACCGGTATGGTGTGAGCAGGGTCCTGTCCACATTTGAGGTGAATCCGTGGCCCGGTATTGAAGGAGAGAAGCAGAGCTGGGTGAGTTACGGTTTTCCCGGTGGTGGCGGCCATATTCCTGAGGCCGCGCGTGCACAGATTGAGTTTTCTGCTTCCTCGCACTTCAGGAAAATGGCCGCGGGAGGCCGCGCATGCGCAGATGGAGATCGCGGCAGCCATTTTCCTGAAGCAGAGTTCGCAGATTGAGATCTCGGCTTCAGGAAAATGGCCGCCGCGATCTCCATCTGCGCACGCGCGGCCATTTTCCTGAAGCCCTGGGAAGCAGAGTACTGAATCTGCGCACGCGCGTCCTCAGAAAGATGGCCGCCACCACCAGGAAAACCGTAACTCACCCAGCTCTGCTGCTCTCCTTCAATACTGCCATGGCGTCACCTCAAATGTGGAAGGGACCCTGGCTACCGCCACCTGAGGATGTGACCGCACATCTGCCGCCGCCACAGCACTGCCGCAAACTCCCCATGGACACCAGGCCATGGCGTCGCCCACCTAAGCAGGATGGGACCCTGCTCAGGTGCACACCATTCCGCCCACCGCACCTCAGCATCACCTCACCTCTGCCACCACCATGCCTCCTGTGACCCTGCTCTGCCACTGCCTACCCTCAGGTAAGAGATCTTAAATTCGGACAATAAGACGGACCCCCATCTTATAAAAAAAATCTTTTTTTCTGCAATTTTCACCCCAAATTTGGGGTGCATCTTATGGTACGGTGCGTCTTATAGTCCGAAAAATACGGTAATCCTGCAGGGAGACCTCCGTTTCACACTGTCAACAGACTAGCCGATCACAAACCTTTAATAAACACAATCCTCAATTATATACTATGTCATATCTATATATATAATTGCCTAAGGGTTTTTCCGTCTGTCTGTCTTTCTGTCTGTCCTGGAAATCCCGCCTCTCTGATTGGTCGAGGCCGCCAGGCCTTGACCAATCAGCAACGGGCACAGTATCGACATAGATGTCATAATGGTTGCCATGACAACAATGATGTCATAAAGGTTGCCTCGACCAATCAGCGACGGGCACAGTCTGCCGCGAATTCTGGAATCATCATTGTCCATATACTACGGGGACATGCATATTCTAGAATACCCGATGCGTTAGAATCGGGCCACAATCTAGCATTATATAATAGGCTACGGAGAATTTTGTTTTTCCACTTTGTAATTTTGTATTCAGTCTTTCACGTCACACAAATTGAAACACTTCTGTCATTTTAAGGCACATAAAAAAAAAGCAAAGAAATACCAAACACACAAAATCTTCAGTGCAAACCTATAGCTTTAATATTTCAGTTAATGGTATATCATGCCCTAAGTGCATCCTGCAGGACATGAAGATACCTGCATCCCGTAAAGCAATTTCACAGCAGTATACCAAGCATTGTCCCCACTGGTCATAGGCACAAAAAAGGAGTATACACTGATTATAGAGCCTGTATATTTCTTGTAAGAACATACAGATCACTGGTGACGTTTACAGGCAGTGTCACATTTACCTTTAATATTGCACTTACTAACAAAGATAGGAGAGCATTCGACAATATATTTACCTCCCACACACGGCCTCAGCTCAAACTGTCAAATGTGCAATTCTGACAATTTTAAAATCAAATCCATTTTTATTTCACAATTCCATTTCATTTTTACATTAGAGACAACTTAATGTCCATTTACACTACACAATTATGAACAAGGATGAAATAATCTTACAACTCATAATTCTCGGCAGCTCGCTGTCCTGTGTAAACAGAACCTGTGCTGCTGAGAACAAAGGCAGTCTATGCGCATAGAACGATCGATTGCAGATCATCCGTGCACTTATGAAGCTCCGTCTGCCTGTGTAAACCCGCTATTAACCAGCGCCAATCATTATTCATTTCTCCTGGGTCCATGGGGTACAGTGGGTAATCTGTCTCCTAATTGCGCCCCAATTTAGCAAATTATCGTTTTTACACAAAATATGGTAGCTGATAATGTACTGATGGCTGGAGGTCTTACTCCCGGGGATACTGCAATCCCAAGTGTGGGGCTCATTGGCTTTGTTCACATGTCCAATAGTTATAGTGCTTTTGTAAAAAGCACTATATTGTTATTCCACCGTAGTCAACTTCTTCTTATTATTATTATTCAGTCCGCAATTAATGCGGCCCGAACCGCTGCACGCACAGACTCCAGTGAGGTGTCATTTCGAAGCCAGCGTTCCTGGCAGGTGTGCTAAGTATTTTTCGTGTCGATCGGATTTGTAGTTTTGGCGCAATTGGCGTTTGAAAATTTTGTCTCAATGCATTTCAATGGGGAAATTGTTCCAATAAGGTATTTCTGATTTCTGAGGCAATTTCAAAATAACTGCCAACTGCCACCTGGCTGATTAGCTCAGTGCTATGTGCAGTCAGACCCAGTTACTATGCCAACGCCTACGAACTCTACATGACCCCACCAGGACACAGTTTTGCCAGATAATATCAGCTCTACCCTGAGGTGCCCAGCCCACCAAATCGGACCCTGAGGTGCCCAGCCCACCAAATCGGACCCTGAGGGGCCTCGACCACCAAATCGGACCCTGAGGGGCCCCGACCACCAAATGTGACCCAGAGTGACCCCGCCCACCAAATGTGACCCAGAGTGACCCCGCCCACCAAATGTGACCCAGAGTGACCCCGCCCACCAAATGTGACCCAGAGTGACCCCGCCCACCAAATGTGACCCAGAGTGACCCCGCCCACCAAATGTGACCCAGAGTGACCCCGCCCACCAAATGGGACCCAGAGTGACCCCGCCCACCAAATCGGACCCAGAGTGACCCCGCCCACCAAATCGGACCCAGAGTGACCCCGCCCACCAAATCGGACCCAGAGTGACCCCGCCCACCAAATCGGACCCAGAGTGACCCCGCCCACCAAATGTGACCCAGAGTGACCCCGCCCACCAAATGTGACCCAGAGTGACCCCGCCCACCAAATGTGACCCAGAGTGACCCCGCCCACCAAATGTGACCCAGAGTGACCCCGCCCACCAAATCGGACCCAGAGTGACCCCGCCCACCAAATGTGACTCAGTGACCCCGCCCACCAAATGTGACTCAGTGACCCCGCCCACCAAATGTGACTCAGTGACCCCGCCCACCAAATGGGACCCAGAGTGACCCCGCCCACCAAATGGGACCCAGAGTGACCCCGCCCACCAAATGGGACCCAGAGTGACCCCGCCCACCAAATGGGACCCAGAGTGACCCCGCCCACCAAATGGGACCCAGAGTGACCCCGCCCACCAAATGGGACCCAGAGTGACCCCGCCCACCAAATGGGACCCAGAGTGACCCCGCCCACCAAATGGGACCCAGAGTGACCCCGCCCACCAAATGGGACCCAGAGTGACCCCGCCCACCAAATGGGACCCAGAGTGACCCCGCCCACCAAATCGGACCCAGAGTGACCCCGCCCACCAAATCGGACCCAGAGTGACCCCGCCCACCAAATCGGACCCAGAGTGACCCCGCCCACCAAATCGGACCCAGAGTGACCCCGCCCACCAAATGTGACCCAGAGTGACCCCGCCCACCAAATGTGACCCAGAGTGACCCCGCCCACCAAATGTGACTCAGAGTGACCCCGCCCACCAAATGTGACTCAGAGTGACCCCGCCCACCAAATGTGACCCAGAGTGACCCCGCCCACCAAATGTGACCCAGAGTGACCCCGCCCACCAAATGTGACCCAGAGTGACCCCGCCCACCAAATGTGACCCAGAGTGACCCCACCCACCAAATGTGACCCAGAGTGACCCCGCCCACCAAATCTGACCCAGAGTGACTCCGCCCATCAAATTTGACCCAGAGCGGCCCCGCCCACCAAATCGGACCCAAAGCGGCCCCGCCCACCAAATCGGCGCCTGAGGGGCACCCAAGTGTGAAAGTCTTGCAGGGGCAGCCCGGGCACCATTCCAAAGCACTATCTGTAGTTCCTTCAGGAAATACCCATCTAGTTATTTCTGGTTTTGGATCCATTTTGAGTTGACAAAAAAAGGGAAAATTATCCAGGATGCATTCGTGTCTTCTGTTTGACTGTAATATGTTTTCAGCTGTCTGAAGTTTATGTGAAATGAATCATAAATGGTCATCAGTTATGACATCTATATATTAAGGGCTGTGTATGCTCAGAACAATAGAGATGTTGGGAGACACCTCCGGTAAAACAGATGCACACAGTTTGTTTTGCATCCATTTTTGTTCCATGTGTTAGGGTATGCGTACACGTAGTTTTGAGCTCTGCGGATTTTTCCGCAGCGGATTTGAGAATTTGGCAGGTAAAAGGCACTGCGTTTTACCTGCGGATTTACCGAGGATTTTATGCGGATTTTGTGCGGATTCCACCTGCGGATTCCTATTATGGAGCAGGTGTAAACCACTGAGGAATCCGCACAAAGAAGTGACATGCTGCAGAATGTAACCCGCAGCGTTTCCGAGCGTTTTTTTCCGCAGCATGTGCACTGCGGATTGCGTTTTCCATAGGTTTACATGGTACTGTAAACGCATGGAAAACTGCTGCGGACCCACAGCTGCAGATCCGCTGCGGATCCGCAGCAAAATCCGCAACGTGTGCACATAGCCTAACAGATTCAGGTTTGTTTTTTTCATCCTGGATCCATTACAAATGGATGACAATTGGACATATGAGCAGAGTCTTAAGGTACCGTCACACTCAGCGACGCTGCAGCGATATAGACAGCGAGCCGATCGCTGCAGCGTCGCTGTAGACGTCAAACACAGCAACTCCAGAACGATGCAGGAGCGATCCAGTGACGTAACGGCGACTCACTTATCGTTGTAGCTGGTTGTTGCTCCATGTAAAACATTGCTGGCATCGTTGCTTTTGCTGTCAAACACGACGATACACGCCGACCTGACGACCAAATAAAGTTCTGGACTTCTAGCTCCGACCAGCGATATCACAGCGGGATCCAGATCGCTGCTGCGTGTCAAACACGAGATCGCTATCCAGGACGCTGCAACGTCACAGATCGTTGTCGTTCTCGTTGTAAAGTTGCTGAGTGTGAAGGTACCTTTACAGTAAGTGCAGCACTGTTCTGTTTATTGTGTAAAGGGAATCCGTCAGTAGGATTGTCCATAAGCGTCTATATGGGCATATAATAAAGTATGCCTGCTCAGTAACCGCGACAGGAAGCAAAGTAGAGGACAACATCGTATGAAGATGGGAGGCGCTGGACCTGCGACGCCCATCGGACCGGACCGCACCGGGACCGCCCCTGGGCGAGTATAATCTAACCCAGGGGTGTCAAACTGCATTCCTCGAGGGCTGCAAACAGGTCATGTTTTCAGGATTTCCTTGTACTGCACAGGTGATAATTTAATCATCTACACACATAATGATTGCAGCACCTTGTGCAATGCTAAGGAAATCTTGAAAACACGCATGGTTTGCAGCCCTCGAGGAATGCAGTTTGACACCCCTGATCTAACCTGTTTTTCTTATCTTTCAGGTTACATTGGGGGCTTATCTACAGCATTACAGAATGCTGTAGATAAGCCCCTGATGGCGGTGGCCACAGTTTATAGGCCCAAAATTAGGTGACAGATTCCCTTTAAGTGGGGTTGATTCTACTGACAGATTCCCTATAAAGGGACAGACGGAGATAGCCAGTACTTGCCAAACACATTTACCCTATATATCTTCATGACTACGAATTAGCAAACCGCTAATTATGTTTCTTATATGCACATTACAAGTCACTAAGAACTTTGAAATCCAAGCCGTCATTTTCAAATACAATTTATCTATAATAAATATTGAAAATGGACCTGGAGATAACAAGTGAGGCTTTAACTATATCAATTTTCAGATCAATATATAACATAATAAAGCAACTGTAAATCGTGATATTAATCCAGTGTTAAAAAAAAACAGTAGTAGATCACAACATTGTACTCTAAATTCTCAAAGGTAAATCAGCTTTAGGCAGTTTAGACAAGCATATGAAAACTTGTTTTGTTTTTCTTTTCCCAATCCCCCCCAAAAATACAATTCCCCTGCACGTGTCATCAGCATTACAGTATTTTTTTTTAAAACCTCATTATAACATATGTTTTTATACATCAACAGTTTAATGTGTTTTTTTTGTTACAGGAACAAATATGTTTTCCTATCTTAATTGCAATGCATCTGTAAGAACGGATGCTATACAGTTGCTCTACTGTTTTTTTTGTGCACACAGACTTGAATGTGTAAGTCTCATCCAAAATGCTAAAAAGACTAGATTATGCTCAGATTATTATTTGCTGATCACTGTTTTTTTTTCTGGATCGCCACTTGCTGGGGCCACTATAATGAAGAAAAAAAAGCAATTTGCTAAATTCAAAACTATACAACAAACAAATTGGAGCAGATTTATGAAAGAGTCTAAAACTAAATTGTTAAACTTGGCTTTGTTGCAACTAATCACATTGTGTTTAGTAAACGCTTGGCGGCCCCGTTGGGGCACATGTCCGAAGCCCCCGGAAAAACAGGATTTGGTCTATGCACCGACGGGGCCATGGACTGTTCTGGTTCCGAGAGAGCGAACATGCTCTCCGCAGTGCATCGTTTTTGAGCATGCATGCCTCGGACCCTCAGTTTTACAAATCACAAATCTCCATTAATTTTAAAATATTCGACAATAGTGAGCAGATGTTAACGGTGTGGAAAAGACAAACAGCAATTGTGCCGTTTCCATAAGGACACCATTTTTTTTTATTTTATGGTGGTGGGGGGAGGTGAATTGGCCTCATTTATGAAAATGTTGTAAGAGAAATATCCTACAACAAACAGAAAACTGAAGATGAAAGCTGCAGTGTCACAGTTTGCTACTGATAAGTTTTTTTAGTTTATAGATGACTTTTTGGAAATTTTAAGCCACATTGTGAAATCTATTAAAAATAAATAATAAATGCCACACAGTCTGTTACCCATGGCAAGTAATTTTTCAAAAAAACTATAAAAAATTTAAAACTGCAAAGTAATTGGTTACTATGGGCAACCCCAGAAAGAGTTTTTGGTTTTTTTCAGGAAGATTTCAGGAGTTAATCATTCTTAGTAGTAGATCAAGGCCGTTGTGTCACTTTTCCCACACACTTCTACTATTATGGGATTATCGAACAGCTGTGCAATTTTAATTTACTTGTTTTAGCAGAGTTCATGAAAACCTAGCCCTGGCCTTTTCCATACAAGTCTGCAAATTTTGTAAGTCAGATCATATTCTTTAGACGTGCGTTTCTCAACTCCTGTCTTCGAGTACCTTCAGCAGGTCATGTATTGATACTGCACTCGTGAAGTAAAATCTTGTGTCTCAAAACAGCCATAAACGTGTTTTCTACAGGATATTCTCAAAATTGTGAGTTTTCAAGTATCCATGTTGGGGGGATCTTGAAGATTGAAGTTAACAAACAATGCCCTTAAAAACCCCTGTCCCTCCCCTTTTCACAAGTATCTTAACGTCTGTAAGGCCCCTTCACCTGACCTGATATTTCTGGTACTGGAAAAACAAGTACCGCTGCTATCAGTCTCCGTATGTACAATCCGTGTGACATGTACTGGAATAAAATGCAGAATAGAAATGACAGCTGTTTAGGTGTTTGATAGATTGATATGGGGTAGCAAGAAAGATAAGTATCTGTGAGATACAGAATTAGGGATCTTTATTTTAAAACACGATTATTCATATCTTCTCTACAGCAAACGCTGATGCAGGGAAGATATGAATCGCGGCTTCAGCACCAGTGGGGGGGACAGCACTTACAGTAGCGCTGTCTCCTGCACGGCACACGGACTGCACACGGACAACGTCCGTGTGCGGTACGTGTTTTACACGGACCCATTGACTTTAATGGGTCCGTGTAATCCGTGCGCTCCCACGAACACTGACATGTCTCCGTGTTTGGCACACGGAGACACGGTCCGCCAAAAAAATCAATGACATCTGCAGAGATGCATTGATTTCACTGTGTCTACGTGTGTCAGTGGCTCCGGTACGTGAGGAAACTGTCACCTCACGTACCGGAGCCACTGACGTGTGAAACCAGCCTTAGTCCTGTGCGTGTGCAGTTTACCGTACATGTATTTAGCTAATAAATGAAAAAAAAAAATCACGTGGCTCCCCCCCCTATTTTTTGATAACTAGACAAAGTAAAACAGACAGCTCCAGGCTCATATTATTAGGCTTGTTATTAGGCCCTACCCAGCCTAAAAATACTGTTCCGCAGCCACCCAGAATTAGCGCATCATAGATGCACCAATTCTGGCACTGCCTGGCTCTTTCCAATTGCTCTGGTGTGGTGACAATTGGGGTAAAATTACCGCTTTTCACAGGCGATGGGGTAGTGATAACAACTATCATAATCATTGCCGGACCAGCTCTGATGAGAGTTGTAATTAGAACCCGACGCCTATGAATAGCAGTTACTGTACTGCTATTGACACTTGCTGGAGCCCGATTTGAGGAACGTGGACTATGGAGAAGCTTTGTGGGAACATTTTGGATAATAATTGGTGAACGAGAGTGTCTATTGTGTTTCAGGTAACCATTTTTTAACTACCGGTACTTCGGATTTGTTGGATTACAGCAATCCTGCATAGGGTTTTCTAATTTTATTTTTTTATATATAAATTGGTGAACGAGGCATGGTGTGGTGGAGTCTTTATTCAAATAGTTTTTTTGTGTGTTTTTATTTTTTTATTACCAGGTTAGTAATGGAGATGTCGGACACCTCTCCATTACGAACACCAGTGGTTGATGGCATGCTGTGATTTTTTACAAATCACAGCTTTCATCAACACCAACTACCATGACTTCTATTGTCACTGTATCAGAGCAATGAGGAACAGCAGGGCAAAGTGCCAGAATAGGCATATCTAATAGATGTGCCAATTCTGGGGCGGCTGCGGGCTGGTATTTTTAGGCCAGGAAGGGTACAATAACCAGAGACCTTCCCTGAGAATATGAGCCTGCAGCCGTATGCTTTACCTTGGCTGGTTATGAAAAAATAAATGGAAAAATGTATTTATTAGCTAAATACATGTAAATTAAACTACACACGCACGGCATTAATTATATACTTCATGGATAGCTTTCTATATATCTCTATCTTTGTACAGCACATAACACCTAAACATCTGTCATTTCTATTTGGCATTCTATTCTGGTGCATGTCACAACAATAGCAAAGATATGTCACACTTTATGACATCAATGTACATGTGTGAGGGCATATTGACATCTCTGCTACTAGAAAAAAAATATGGATATATTCATGTGTGGGCCACACTCACACATGGACATGTGCGCAGCCCCGTAGATTATAATGAGTGTGTCTCCAATACATGTGAAAAGTGTCACCACACTTCCTAGAAACATTGACGGTGTGAATTGGGCCTAAGACACAGCTCACTGATGTATTACGGTCCCAATTTTGCTTGAGTAGCAATCTAGAGTACAGAAAAAAAGGTAGTTTTGGCTAATGTCATCCAAAGTTGGCATTTCAGGCAGTTTTGAAGCTATGCCATGTTAGTATGTATGCCAATAGTCAGCTAGTTAGAAACCTCGGCTAGATGAGATCATATTGAGTGGAGTATCGGATACACTACCCTCAATCTAAACCTGTAGAACATGGGTACTTGACGGATTACAAATAAAACAAGCTCTCAATATTTCAACATGTCCATCCAATAGACAGATGAAGTGCCATTACTAAGCAGCACTTTTCCGGTTATATATAGGTATGTTCAGACATAGCTTTTTTTTATTGCATGAAAACGCAGGCTATGGACCAAAAAAAAAAAAATACAGCGTAAGGCTACGTTCACATTAGCGTTACGCTAATGTGCGTCGCTGTTGCGTCGGCGACGCGCCCCTATGTTTAACATAGGGGACGCGTGCGTTGTTTTGGTGGCGTTTTTCGCCACGTGCGTCGTTTCCGACGCTAGCGTCGGACGCAAGAAAACGCTACATGTAGCATTTTCTGTGCGTCCGATTTTCGTCAAAAACGACGCACGCGTCGCAAAACGCGCGCGTTTGCGCGCGTTTTTCCGTGCGTCGCAGCTGCGTCGCCGACGCAACGGCGACGCGACGCTAATGTGAACGTAGACTAAATGACACTTTTTTTTGGCAGATCTTAATTCATTTCTGGTGATAAGCCACATTGATCTTTATGGGATCCCCTTTTTTTCCACAGGTAAAAAAAAAAATGCACCCTGTGAATGAGATGTTCAAAATCTCATTTTGTAAAAAGATGCCCTTTTCTGCACAAAAAAAAGCCACCGTATGTGAACAGTGTACTAGAATCCTGACTAAAGCAGTAACAGAATGAAGTCATTTAAATATTCATATTTGCAGATGTTTTAGGTTACAAATCATGAATGTGAATAGTTACAATACATTAAGAAGTTCTGCTGTCCTAGGGTTATTCAACGGAACACAAGAGTAAAAACCAGGTGTATATAAAAAGGATAGATAATATAATTGCTATATAGATAATATACCCATAGATGAATGTCGATACTAAACCCGGCTACCACCTGTGTCAAAGAAATAAGTGAAAAACCACTAGAAAAGCAAGGGGAACATTCACCGAATCTGCATCAGACCAAAAAGGAAGATGATGACAGGGAATATTTGAATAAATTGCTTTTATTTATGTGTAGCAACAGCAAAGAATCAATAAAATAAAAGAATAAAAATACTATGTATATGTATTTACTTATGTGCACATAAAAAATATAATTACATTGGGCAGGTCAAAAAATCTATATAAATATATAAACTGGATACCCCAAAAAGCTTAAAAGTATAAAGGTTGAGATCATATACGTAAAAAAACAATATTTATATAGAATTGGAATGGATCTGAAAAATATATATATTCTCCAAAGAAAATACAAAAGTATGTCCAGAAAGTGCTTAGTGCTGATAATATAGAGATGACTTTCTATATATATGTTGTATGTAGAGTTCACATGCAGGATTTACTTGAGTTTACTTTACTTAAAGTGACTCACTTCACTTACGATATATAAACCCCTCGGTCTTAACCCAATATACCCCCTGACGAAGGAACTGTTGGGTCCGAAACACGTGTCGGGGTGCACAGCTTGATATAATTGTCGGTCCTGGTGATATTTTCCCCTCAGCTTTATATAGTAAGTAACACTGGATCATATACATATTGAGCATTGTCCCATGTAGAGAGTGTATGGTATACCTGGCATACCATTTTATCCCTGTTATACACACTGCACTTTGGTCAAAATTGTTTACTTGTGAGCTTGTCACGTATCAATAATTTTTTTATATATATAATATAGCACCGTGCACTTTCTTACTGTTTCATGCGATTTTATGTAGTATTTGGTTTACACTTTGCACTTTTTTGCCAGTAAATCCTGCATGTGAACTCTACATACAACATATATATAGAAAGTCATCTCTATATTATCAGCACTAAGCACTTTCTGGACATACTTTTGTATTTTCTTTGGAGAATATATATATTTTTCAGATCCATTCCAATTCTATATAAATATTGTTTTTTTACGTATATGATCTCAGCCTTTATACTTTTGAGCTTTTTGGGGTATCCAGTTTATATATTTATATAGATTTTTTGACCTACCCAATGTAATTATATTTTTTATGTGCACATAAGTAAATACATATACATAGTATTTTTATTCTTTTATTTTATTGATTCTTTGCTGTTGCTACACATAAATAAAAGCAATTTATTCAAATATTCCCTGTCATCATCTTCCTTTTTGGTCTGATCCAGATTCGGTGAATGTTCCCCTTGTCCTAGGGTTAGGCTAAGTTTCTGCTTTTTTTTCTGCAGCAAAACCTGATCTTCTTCGCAGGAAAGAAGCTGCGTCAAAAACGCAGGTTTAGGTGCGTTTTTTTCCCTCTTTGTCCATGCTAATGTCCTTGAATTTTCAGCAGCAAAAACGCAGCAAATAATGATACCTGCATTTTTTTCAACACCCATTCAAGTCAATGGGTGAAAAATGCTGAAAGAAGTGACATGCCCTATGTCCAAAAAACACAGCAAAGCACAAAATACTGATCACACAAAAAACCAATGTGTGTGCATGAGATTTCTGAAATCTCATAGGCTTTGCTGGTCCTGTAAAAAGGAGCAGAAAATTTGCATAAAAAAGCAGCAAAAACGCCCTGTGAGAACTTACCCTTACAGTTATGTGAGTAAACCAATACCATATCTCACATTGTTACTACAACGGTAACCAGTGTGGACCCCTGTAGTTTGGTCACAAGCAGAGTCCAAAAGGGTTATGCTAGGTTTTGACCAGTAGCCCATCGTTGGCACGTTCGTACCCAGAGTGTGTGAATCTGATGCGTAAGAGCCATAAAAAGTGTGAGGATGTACAAGGACCAGCACATTCGTGAATTCTGGAGAAAGGATGGTCTTGGTCTTCCTTCCCTTCATATACACGTATGTAAAATAAGATATTTATTAACAAATAAGCAAACGTTTTACTTAAATCAGTGTAAAGAAAAAGGGACCATCCTTAAAGGGATTGTTCATTCTAAAATGAAGTCTGCAGTCACTCTGAATGACTGCAGACTTTAGAATTTCCCCAGCGCACATGAATGGCGGTGATGTATGCGATATATATACTGCCGGTAGAAACTGTCGTTTGGAGTGAGGCCACGCACCACTCAATGGCTTTTGTCCAGGAGCGTGCATATCGCATTCATCAGATAATGTACGTTTTTGTATTTTTCCTCAGACTGATTCAGCATTTAAAAAAATTGCTGCAAGCTTGATTTGACTCTGGAAATTGGATGAGACTCGCACATTGAAGTCTATGGGTGCAAGAGAGAAAAAAATGATTGCATGTCACAGTACAGAATTACAAATACGTTGTAGTTCTGTAACAGACTGCACATGGTCCTGTTTGATTAATAGCCAGATAACATACAGACTGCACACAGATGACAAGTGAGGGGAAGTAGTTGGGGGAAAAATAAATAAATATATATCTATCAATCCATCTTTCTGGATTAAATTCTGATCGATCGTTTAACAGTCCTGTGAACCAACCCTTACTGTGAGGTAAACAATGTCTTTAAACAGGCAGGGCAATGTTTTACCTCACAAAAAGAATCAGCTGTGATCTTGTGCTGTAATGTCTGTGTACGCTTTTGTGTCCTCCCCTGCCCAGGAGCTGCGGTATGATCAGACACGGCCATTACACAGCACACAGCTGGGGACATTTAGAAGATTATCTCAGCACAGGGACATTTTATTTAAACACATCCAATTGTGGAAATTAACTTTATTCCAAGATCTATTCATAAAAATGTACTTTGTTTGTGGGACCACCCCTTTAATGTAGTAATAGGCCTCCCTTAACCCAACTGAGCTAAAAGAGTTTCCTCTTAGCCACTTCTAGGCTATGTTCCCACATTGAGCCGTTGCTGCTTCAGATTTTCTTCACATCTTATTTAAATCAGGCTATTTGCGGCCTTTTATTGCACGTTTTACCATGCATTTTTATTTTGTTTCTGACACTGCAGTTTTAGTCTCAGCCCACGACGTCTTAGTGTCCGCCTCCTGAAAAAAGTGCACAGCCGAGCGCACCTTTACTCTGCCGTCACCATTACAGTTTATGGCTCAGGCGTCCGGACCCTGTTTTGAGGGGGATTTCTCACGCATGCCCTGAAGGGGACACAGAATGCAATGCGATAGCACCCTTAGTAGCTAAAAAACCACAAATCAAAAAGTCCAACAAGCACAGGAGATTACTTTTACAGCTTTTACAGCATATAAACTAGAACATACGCGTGGTTTTGTTGGTGTAAAGAATACGTCAGAGAACACCGATGTGAAAAGTGTGATAATTTAGCAGTCTAACATTACAGATATGTGGGAGATATTAAAATCTCCTGGCATACAGCAACCATGTGCCATACGCCATGCCCCGTGTGACCGCCACTGGATAGGAGAATACAGCAGATTGCCGAAAGCACTAACATGTATGCAGACATATACCTGCCGCGTATATGCATCCGCTCACAGCCTGAGACAAGAAGCCTTTGATCTCGTGCAGGGAATACATTCTGTACACATGCATCATTACGAGGTCATTAAGTTAGAAAAGCATTTTATACATCCATTTTTGAGAATATTTTTCTTTGTAAATCAATACTCATCCCACCTGCGATATTCTTTCACAGTCTAAGTACACACTGCATAGGGCATTATAGAATACAAAAAAAAGTGTACCAAAAGATCACTAGTTGTCAGTGTCCCACAGCTAAATGTGCGGTCCTACTACAGGCAGATTTATAAACAAACCCTTCTGTAGTTCTTTGCTACGTAAGTAGAAAAGGTCACATTGTAGTAAAGACAACAGCCACCCTTTCCCATCTCCTTTACAGGACTGCCAACTTACACGACAGCGTCCTAGCATATTGTACACACTGTGTAACCGGCACAAAGGCAGAGATACAAAAGCCTCCATATTTGGAGTCCTAATATTTGCGCCTTCTCCGCTCTGATGCCTAACCCTGAAATATGTACTAATCCGCACAGTATTTGCCTAGTATTAAATAGCATCCTCCTTTTAGTGTAATATACGGTTACAATGCTAATAGGTATTTTGACTACAAGTTAAATAACGAGTAACATCACAAGATGAAGATTAGTCGATTGTTATTCTCAGCGACCTTAGGAAAGTCCAGAAATCTTCGGTAAAAAGAAAATGCATAGATCCAGTTACCCAGAGAGTAGAAGAAAAGCTTCGCCGTTCACTTCTGAGTCAGCTCAAATTCCTTCAGCTGCTGCCGATACCATTCTGGGGCCTCGGGGCCATTTTTCCCTGCAGAGTTGTGGTCGTAGCCATACGCCACAGTAAGTTCCTCGTCCTTTTCCACTGCTGCAATGGTTCTGATGCACTTGATCAGCCCAAATCTAGGATGAACAAACCTTAAGAAAGAAGACGACATAGAAATCAAGAAAACATTACAGTTTAGATAGGAAGGTGTGATAACATCTATCTTCACACACTGTAATGATTATTTTTTTGAAGCTGATAATTTGGAGTCTGCAGCCAAGTGCAAATAGGGACAGGCAGAGCTACAACAATAAATGCCAATACTGTAGATATTCAGTCAGTAGCAAGTGTTACAAGTCATCTGGCAATATAGACCCCACCTATCAAATAGGTCACACTCTAAAAGAACAAGGTATTCATCAGCAATCTGTAATTTATATGTTGCTGTTGTGTATTTTATGCTAGATGTATGCTTTATTATTAGGTGCAGCACTCATGAGTCAACTCCTATCATTCCTGCCAGTCATTGACTGACAGTTTTCTGCAAATGCACAGTAATAGAGATGTTAATCATAAGCACAAACTACCAGATCCTAAATACCGAAGACGCCTCACAGAAACTACACCCCAGGCACGTGTAGTACTGAAATCAGCTTGCTTGCAAGTACCTTATGCTGAGTAATATCTCTATATCTTCCAGCACACAACATCTGATTCTCCCAAGACCTCTTTTTCTCCTCCACATATACGTTCCTCACCCAATCACCTCCAAGACTTTTCCCCCTGTATCCCTTATCCTCTGGTCTTCTGTTCTTCAACACATCCAACTATCCATCACATTTGGAACATTCAAACGGAACTTGAAAGCCCAACCCCTTCAGGGAGGCTTACAGCCTACAATGACCCCTGCGGCTACCTCACACCACCAAAGCTGCTGCAACACTAACCCCCACCTTACCGTTTCCTTCCCCCTTATCCTGCACTCTGCAACATTCCCCCTTTACACTTTCTGGGGGGGGGGGGGGGGGGGGAGTCTTCCTCTCACTTGCACAGCACTGTTAGTATCCAATTTAAGGGGTTGTCCCTTTTCAGAAAATAATAGTCCCTGAAAACAGATTGAAGAAAAAAAAAACACTTCCTCGCCCTCCGAGTCCTCTGCCGAGTCTCCGCCATTGCTCCTTGCATCTAATATTGGCTGCAGCTCTGACGCCACTTCAACAGCCAATCAGTGAGCTCAGTAGCTTTGTGTGTGGCATTGCTCAGTAACTGATGTCAGTGCTACCGTCAATTTCAGATACCTGGAACAGTGGTGGATATTCGGCAGTGGACCCAAAGAGGGTAGATGAAAAAAAAAAATCACTGATTTTCTGGGAGACAAAAGCCTATTTAATATAACAAACATTTATATACAAATTTTCTCCTACCCCTTAGTGACGGAGCCAAATTTTTCAAATCTGACCAGTGTCACTTTATGTGGTAATAACTCTGCAACGCTTCAACAAATCCCAGTGATTTTGAGATTGTTTTTTCGTGACGTATTATACTTTATGATAATGGTAAATTTAGGTCAATATGTTTTGTGTTTATTTATAAAAAATATCAAAAATTTGAGAAAAATATAAAAAAATTAGCAATTTTCAAAATTTGAATGATTATCCCTTTAATCCAGATGGTCATACCACAGCAAAACATTAATAAATAATATTTCCCACATGTCTGCTTTACATCAGCACCATTTGTAAAATGTTATTTTATTTTTTTAGCATTTTAGGAGGTTTAAAATTGTAGCAGCAATTTTTCATTTTTTCAAGGAAATTTACTAAATTTATTTTTTTAGGGACTTATCCATGTTTGAAGTGACTTTAGGGG
This sequence comes from Ranitomeya imitator, assembly GCF_032444005.1. NCBI lineage: Eukaryota > Metazoa > Chordata > Amphibia > Anura > Dendrobatidae > Ranitomeya > Ranitomeya imitator. The sequence goes on from NC_091282.1 coordinate 1,015,093,186, forward strand.
TCTCATATATTGGGAAACCCCCAAACGTGATACCATTTTAAAAACAGCACCCCCTGACATATCAAAAACTGCTGTCAGGTAGTTTATTAACCCTTCAGGTGCTTTACAGGAATTAATGCAAAATGGTATGACAGAAATGAAAATGTGTATTATTACCACCTAAATGTCTCTAACTTCTGAACAGATTACTACAGCCGTCAGACTGTAAGGCCACTATTTGGTCATGAATTGCCATGGAAAAACATCAGGACCACACAATCATGATCTGAGGGCACCAATTTGGAAAAAGAGGAAGCCCCCACACTCTGTTAACCATTTATAATGAAATAGTCACTATTTACAGCAGCATCTAAGGGGTTAAACAGATTTGGACGGTGCAAACACTGATCGTGGCTGATGCAGAAAGTTGTCAGCTATAGTGGACAGCTAACAGCTACTGGATTGTTACCTGTATGGGGAGGCTATTTTCGTATATGTAAGGTCAGTTAAAAGGCGTATTGGCGGTCATTAAGGGGTTAACGGACTTATAGGCCCAGGTCCATTTCATGTGGTATAATACAGAACAATGGCATATGTGCATTCTCTATGGTTTTTGTGTCATTTTAGTGCTTACAGATGATAAATTGTAGTTTGTAGACCAACGCCAGAAGAGCTCTAACCATCAGAGTCAAAGAAGACACAGAAAAAATATAGGGAAACCCAATCACAACGTGAGTTATTTGAAAAATGTAACCCTCACGTGCTCCATTATAATATTCTACAATAATTGTCAGCAGACACACAACACAGTACATTTCTGACATATACTCCCAAAGAACTATAGAATGTGACCAATGAGACTTGAAAAAGACAATGAAAACGGTCTGCACATAGCACTACATCAGGTATTTGTTAGAGATCAGATTTTTAATTCAGCTACCTTATATTTAATGTATGTAAGCCCCTTAGGACAGAGGTTCAACGAGTATTGTACTCACGTGTCATAAATACAGTTAGGAGAAAAAGAGTGGTTGGCCTTATGTCCCAAAGATGCACAATATTTGGTAGTCATGTTGTAGGGATCTGGTACATCAATTACAGTTTCATCGTCTAAGGAAATTGTGTTGCCATTTAACGACCAGTCTCTGCTGTCCACCTAATGGTTAAATCAGAAAGGGTACATGATTCTTCATATTTCTGGGAAGGGGAGGTAAAGTACGCAATTCGGCTCAAACCTTATAGGGAATCCATGTTTTTATTCTACCAGTGTACTAGATACCATAATTAGGCAGAGTACCTAATGTTATCAATGCCATCTTATCAAAGGGAACCTGACAGATGGCACACACTGGCCGATCCATGGGCAGCATGCCTCAGATGCTGGCTGCTTTATTTTAGCTCCAGTGGCATCGAAAAGTTTGGGCACCAATGTTCAAAATTATCATGATTGTGAACAGTTGAAGATGAAATGATCTCTAAAAAGGGCTAAAGTAAAAGATGACACATTTCCTTTGTATTTCAGGTAAAAACACACATTGTATGTATGTGTGACGTATGTAATGTGTACACACACACACACACACACACATTATATAGTGTATTTTCCGGTGTATAAGACGACTTTTTAACCCCTAAAAATTGTCCCAAAAGTCGAGGGTCGTCTTATACGCCGGGTACGGGTGCAGGGAGCGATCCTGGATGGTTCCCAGGGTCTGAAGGAGAGGAGACTCTCCTTCAGGCCCTGAGATCCATATTCATGTAAAAAATAAAGAATAAAAATAAAAAATATGGATATACTCACCCCTCCGACGGACCCTGGCTCTCAGCGCTGCTATCGTCTGCCTCCGTTCCTAAGAATGCAGTGAGTGAAGGACCTTCGATGACGTCGCGGTCAGGTGACCGGTCACCTGACCACTCACGTGATCACGACGTCATCGAAGGTCCTTCACTCACTGTATTCTTAGGAACGGAGGCAGACGATAGCAGCGCTGTGAGCCAGGGTCCGCCGGAGGGGTGAGTATATCCATATTTTTTTTTTTTATTCTTTATTTTTTACATGAATATAGATCCCAGGGCCTGAAGGAGAGTCTCCTCTCCTCCAGACCCTGGGAACCACACACCGTATAAGATGACTGGGCGTATAAGATGACCCCCGTCTTATACGGTGGGTATATCCCAAGTTTCATATTTTATATGGAAAAGTTGGGGGTCGTCTTATACGCACAGTTGTCTTATACACCAGAAAATACGGTATATAAAAATGTAAAGTGCTGCAAAATATGTTGGAGCTATAGAAATATTATTATTATTAATTTGAAGGAATTTCATCCATTGTTCCTTGGAAAATTCTTCCAGTTGTGTCAGATTCCTGGGTCGCCTTGCTTGCACTGCTAATTTGAGGTCTAGCAACAGATTTTCAATGATGTTCAGATCAGGGGACTCTGAGGGCAAATGTACAACCTTCAGCTTGTGTCTTTTGAGGTATCGGTAGTCTATTGTGGATTTTGAAGAGTGTTTAGGATCTTTATTAGCACGACCGTGCTCGGATATCGTGTTGTTAGACAGCGCAACACATGCAGGGATTGTATGTTTGTTAGAACATAAAACACGCAGCTGCAGGGACTCGAACATACAGTGCCGGCAAAAAAACAATCTTTACAAATTCAGCGAAACCACAAAATCTTAACATTCAAGTGTTTTTTTTGTGAATATTTTATTACAATTAGTATTGTGTTAAACGGAGGGCACTGCGCCCCCTCCTGGAGGTGCTGCGGGAAAATAAGATCCCCTACAGTTGGGGTTACCCATTTCAATTACAAGTACGCAGTGATAAAGGATTGATAATTTTGAGATCCCCGTCAGATCTGCAGAACTTCACCGCTGCACTGGGCTTACCAATTGTCACACTGGGAGACTGGCCTCGCCTTACTGCGTCTGACCTATGGGGCCCACGCCGTGCTGGAGGCCCCCCACCGGGTCGCTGGGAAAGAGGAAACGGGGCTCCCGCCGTAGACCTGCCTCCGTTACTCATGCTGATGACACTTGATCACCTAATTCAGACCTTATGATCACTATTGCCCCTTTTCTCTTTTTGCTTTCTTGCCGCCTACATTGTCCCTCCATGTTGCCAGGCTCCCACGGGGGGCTTGGTCGTGACTTTGCTTTAGCCTGTTAATTGTGGATGGATTGGAGCCACATGTTTTGTAGCGGTGACATTCCTATTTGATTCTACCTGGGACTCCTGAGCGGGGTTCCTAACATGGTTCATTTTGCACTATTTATGAATGTCCACCTAAGTCAATTGACTCCTCATGTACTGTGCTCAACTGTTGCACTACCGCATTAATGTGTTAATGTTATTTTATGTTGGCTAACGCTGCTCTTTCTCCTGAAATGTGACTTTTGATGATACCCCTTCGGGGGCTTGTTATGACTCTGCTCATTTCGACAAATGTACTTGGCCCATGATCCGCTGTTATGTTCATTAACAATGTTTATGTTACCAAGGTCATGGGCCTACTGGGTAGAGTTGGATTTTTTTTTAATTTTCTTTTTTGCTGCAGGGGCTCGGCTGGTTGCTCTCTGCTCAATCACCTCCCCACTAGGGTGTGTCTCTGACTCTACTTCTCAGAGTTTTCTCTGATATTGTCCTGTACCCTTGAGGCCTAGTGGCTTCTTGGTTTTTCTCTTTTTTCCTGGTCGGAACCCTGTCTTCCGGCTGAACTACTCTCTTTCCTTGGTGCTTTACTTTCTCTGTTTCTATTTTTCCCCACTTTCCACCCCTCCTACTCCTTTCCGACCCGATTGTACCACCCGCAGGCCCGATAGTTCCTATGGCGTCTCTACAACTCTGCTCGCTTAATGTCAGGGGGTTTAATGTCCCTGAAAAGCGATCAAAGGTTTTATACGGTATGCACAAGAAACGGGTTGACATACTTCTGCTGCAGGAGACACATTTCTGAGCAGAAAGAATCCCTAAGCTTAACCATAAATACTACACACAGTGGTTCCATGGCAGTAACTCTGACTCCAAGTCTAAAGGTGTCAGCATTGCATTGCACAAGTCTTTACAGGCTCAGGTAGTTGCCTCTAAAGCGGATTCTAATGGTCGATATGTGTTTTTAAAGCTCAAAATTGCCCATGATCTGTTTACCATAGCTAACATTTATCTCCCCAATCAAGACCAGGTCCGAGCGTGCAGAAAGTACCTACGGGACCTCTCGGCCTTTGCGGAAGGCTATGTGATTATGGGAGGGGACTTCAATATGGTGTTGGACCGCGCTGTGGATTCCTCTTCGGGCAGGTCAGCGGTGTCCCTCTCACAGCTGGAGAGACTGCGGCGGGCCCTGACGGACTCAAGGTTGGTGGATGTTTGGAGGTTACTACACCCCACTACCCGAGATTATACCTACTTCTCCACAGTACATAATTCCTATAGTAGATTGGATTATTTTTTGATCAGCCACGGGCTCCTGTCTCTTGACCTAAAGTCTGACATTGACACGATGTTGTGGTCAGACTATGCCCCAGTTTTGCTCTCCCTTCGGCTGCCGAGCCTTTCTCCGAGAGAATGGACCTGGTCCTTAAACCCTGGTCTCCTTGGAGATCTAACATGTCAGGCGGCCGTGCGAACAGCAATCTCAAACTTTCTAGATTTTCACAAGCATGACCCCACGGCCATCCCATACCAATGGGAGGCTCTGAAGGGAGTAATACGGGGAGTATTTATACAACAGGGGGCCCGACTGAAGAGAGAGAGGGAGACTAACATTGTGGGTTTGTTGACTCGTATCCAAACTCTGGAGTTGGATCATAAACGGACTAGAGATGCTGGGGTGCTGGCTGATCTCCTCCGGGCACGCTGTGAGTTGAGTGCCTTGTTGGACACAACGTTAGCACGACAGGGGGACCGCTTTCATAAATTTCTGTATAAGTACTCTGATAAACCCGGGAGAGCTCTAGCGAGGTTTTTGCACCCCCGTGCCCCCACCACTTATATCCCTACCATGAGGTCTGCTACGGGTGAACTGGTCCATTTTCCTGAGGAGATTGTGGACTCATTCAGAGCATATTACGACTCTCTCTACAATTTAAGCGGCCCGCTGTCTGATATGTCCCCTTCCGAGTTTCAAGCACGGGTGGACGACTACATCCGGGACACTGAGCTCCAGCCTATGTCGGTGGAGGAGTCTGAGGCCCTGGAGAGTCCTCTCTCTGAACAGGAGGTTTTAGACACGATAAAATCTTTGGCTAATGGTAAAAGCCCTGGTCCTGACGGATTCTCCGCCGCCTTCTATAAGTTATATGCGAATTCCCTGGTCCCCTTCATGACCAAACTGTTTAACTCCATCTCGGCCAGCTGCCCCTTTGCCCCCCAAACGCTGATGGCCACAATCACCGTGATTCCTAAACCGGGAAAAGATCCCCTATTGTGTTCAAGCTATAGGCCCATATCCCTCATTAATGTGGATGTGAAGGTGTTCGCGAAAGTGTTAGCTGGTAGACTGATCCCTATTCTCCCTGGGTCCATCCATAGTGATCAGGTGGACTTTGTGCCGCACAGGGAGGCCAAGGATAACACGGTGAAGACGTTGCTTCTGACCTCGTACATGCGCACAGGAAAGGTACCAGCATGTTTATTATCTATTGACGCTGAGAAGGCATTTGATCGCCTAGGCTGGACCTTTCTACGTGCCTCCCTGAAGCAACTGGGAGTGGGACCTAACATGTTGGAGAGGATTTTTGCTCTGTATCATAGGCCTACGGCCCGTCTTAGAGTGAACGGTACCCTTTCCCCGCCCATTGACATAAGAAACGGGACCCGTCAGGGTTGCCCCCTTTCCCCCTTACTTTATATCCTTGCGATGGAGCATCTGGCAGTGGCATTACGGAAGACTCCTGATATTGAGGGTCTGAGGATTGGCCAACATGAGTTTAAGATATCCCTGTATGCGGATGATTTATTGCTGTACATTACCAACCCGACCGTGGCTTTTCCTGTACTCCTCCGAGAGTTCCGTAGGTTCGGGGAGGTTTCAAACTTTAAAGTCAACTACTCCAAGACGGAGGCGCTCAATATCTCCCTGCCTGATGATCTAGTCTCTCAGCTTCAGGCGTCCTTCTCTTTTAAGTGGAAGACCAATGCCTTAAAATATTTAGGAGTCTTAATACCTGCTGACATTAGCGCAACATATGCTCTGAACTACGTCCCGCTCCTGCAGAAAACTATCTCGGACCTTAAACGGTATGGCAGACCTCAGCTATCTTGGTTCGGACGGGTGGGAGTTGTCAAAATGGATATTTTACCCCGATTCCTCTAACTTTTTCAGACTGCTCCAGTGCAGGTTCCGGATTGCTTTTTCAGGCACCTGCAGTCAGCTATCAATAGCTTTATTTGGGGAACTAAGAAGCCGCGGACTCGATTCTCAGTGTTAGTGAGACCCAAGACTAAAGGGGGGGTAGGCCTTCCTGATTTTAAACGTTATTGTCAGGCAGTCTTGCTCTCTAGGATTGTCGACTGGAGGTTCGGTGATGCTCATAAACAGTGGGTGCTCCTGGAGAAACTTTTATCGCCCTCTTCTTTGTACTGGCTGCCTTGGCTGGGGGGGGGGACCGGACGCCCACCTGTGTCGAGTTTTGCTCCACTCACACAGATTGTTTTGAGGTTCTGGGATAGATCCTATGTGAAATTACGCCTGACCTCCCGATTGAGCAGACTGAGTCCCCTTTTTGACAATCCGGCCTTTCCCCCAGCAATGAATAGATCTACGTATCTGTGTTGGTCACGATTTGACGGGGTGGGACTGGGTCAGGTGAAGGATAAGCTTGCGGGGCTCTCCGGCATGCGGGGGTTACGAGGTTCTGATCTTACGACACCGCTGTCCTGGCTGGAGTTTCTGCAATTGCGGAGCTTTCTTTCCAGTGTGCCGATGGGGGCGCTGACACCATTTGAGTCCCTGATGCTCCCTACCGAGGGTCCCTCCCACGTGGTTTCGGTGCTCTATGGCCTGGTCTTGAATTCACTTCCCCCTACTACGCTTGGATTTATGGAGGCTTGGGAGAGGGACCTGGGGATCACCTTTTCTGAGGCGGATAGTCTAAAAATCTTCACTCTTGCACATAAGATGACGATGTTCAGTCAGGCGCAGGAGAGGAATTCTAAATTACTGACACGCTGGTATAGGTGTCCCGTCCTTCTCCACAGGATTAACCCGGAGATCTCGGACGCCTGCTGGAGATGTGGCTCCGCCACGGGCTCTATGCTTCATGTTTGGTGGTCCTGTGGTCCCCTGCAACCCTTCTGGAACTCAGTCTTCGATGCCTTTCATTTGATGACTGGGGTCCGCCACGAGCCCTCCCCCCAAATGGCCCTACTGTCCCTGATACCCAGTTCGATAGCTTCCGTTAAAAAGGGGATCCTGAGATTTTGCCTCATAGCTGCTAGGGCAGTTATTCCCCGACATTGGAGGTCCACTGAGGTCCCCTCCACGGAGGAATGGATAGCTGAAATGGATAGATTACATCGTCTAGAGTCGCTGGTGGCGGGTGATGGTGATGCTGCATATGTCCAGGGACGCACCTGGTTCCTCTGGCAATCCTTCAAGGAAAGCACAGGGTTCCTGACTTGGCTGCGTACATACTCATAATTCTCAATACGTGGGCGTATACATTGCTGGGTCTCCCTTAATCCCCCCTCCTTCCCCATTCCCCCCCCCCCTTTTTTTTCTCTCTCTTCTTCTCTTTCTTTCTTTTTCTCCTATCTCTACAATTGCTTTTCTTACAGGTTCTGTATCCTGTATCCATGTCCCGAGGTGATTCTCAAGATGAGAAGCATGCACCCTTCATGTACCAGAGTCCTTGTTCAACTACACTTGTGCTGTGTTCTCAGAGGCGTAATGTATAGCTCTGGACATTGTAATGATTCGTTTTATTGTTTTTCCTGTTTAAAATTTCAATAAATATATTTACTGAAAAAAAATTAGTATTGTGTTAATAATTAATTAGTATTTACATTTTACTAAGCCAGTTTTGCTATTACGGTAGACAGTTTTTGATCATCTCCCCCATTGTGTGCACTTTTAAAGAAGTTAAATCAGGATGTGGATTTTACATGTAAAGTTTTCTTTTGCAGCATAAGTATAAAGATTTTTTTGCCAGCACTGTATTATTCGAACACATCCAAGATACTCAGATAACACGCTATCTGAGCACGTTCGCTCATTACTAATCATCCATTTGGAGAAACCATCCTCTTTTCAACTTCAGCTTTGCATCAAGAATTTGTTGAAATTTCATTGAATCCATTCTTCCGTCTATCTGTGAAATATTGCCCGTGCCATTGGCTGCAACACAACCCCAAAGCATGAATAATCCACCTCGACAAGCCTGCCCTTGAGCATGAGAATCTCCTTAACTGAAAACTACAGATAAAGATTAAATAACAACCACAAAACGGATTTCATCAACCAAGGTAACAGTTCAATCAGTATAACGGCGCCAACCTGACACGGTCTGTAGGTTACTCAGCATAATCCTTCTGACAGGTTCCCTTTAACTACATCATCAGTACACAGGAATTGTTTCTAAAGTGAATCAAGCTTGTTTAGATGTTCTTTTGCATACATCTGATGCTGAAGTTTATTAATGAGAATGCAGGAGAGGTTTTCTTCTGATGAACAGTAAAACAATGTACATCATCTCCAGGGTCTACAAAATCTTTCTGAAGGTCTTTTGCAGTCAAGCGGGGGTTCTGAGCAGATCTCATTAAAATTTTGCTTTGTCTTCCAGATCTTGACCTCCACTGTTCCTGTTAACTGCCATTTCTTAATTTACATTTCAAACTGAGGAAAGGGCAGCTTGAAACTGCTTTGCTACCTTCTTCTAGCCTTCTGCTTTGTGGACCTTCACCATTTTCAGAGTGTTAGGCAGCTGCTTATAAGAACTCATAGCTGATATTGTTTGGCACAAGGTTGAAGGAGGCTGGGTTTTTGCATCACCTGGCCTTTCTTAATGATGAAAGTGAAAAAGCCATAACCCTAACAGGCAAATTCAAGTCTGAAACAATGGTCAAAGTTAAATGAGCACAGAAATCTCCAAGGTTGTCCAAACTTTTTCATCGGACTATTTTCCTTTTTGCAATTATTAAAATGTAGAAGGTTAACATATATTTTTTTTTGCCTAAAATACAAAATAAATGTGTCATATTTAACTTTAGGCCTTTCAGAGATTTAATCTTCAACTTGCTTAACAGTTCACAACAGTAATTTTGACCAGGGATGTCCAAACTTTTACAAGCCACTGTATATATGTTTAACTCAGAAACACTGCGGGTTCTCCCCGCCCGCTGCCCTGAATTGGCAGGTCTCTCCATGCACGCGTGTATAGGGAGACACCTGTCACTCCAAGGCAGCAGGTGGGGAGAAGCCGCTGGCGACTCGCCTATCTGACTAGTCTCCCATGAGACTCAGTCCCCAGCGGCTATTAAACTATGTTTTTCTCTGAAACGCAGCAATGTTTTAGAATTAAACATATACTCTATGGTTTTAGCCAGCGCCTGATACATGCTGCCTGTGGATTAGTGGTGGGGTTCCCTTTTAAGTGCCATGATAAGGTTATATTGTAGATTTTATGTTTGGAGATACTACTGCACCTCTTCTTCCTAAAGGTACCTTCACACATAACGATATTGTTAACGACATCGTTGCATTTTGTGACGTAGCAACGATATCGTTAATGAAATCGTTATGTGTGACAGCGACCAACGATCAGGCCCCTGCTGGGAGATCGTTGGTCGCTGAGGAAAGTCCAGAACTTTATTTCGTCGCTGGATCTCCCGCGGACATCGCTGGATCGGCGTGTGTGACACCGATCCAGCGATGTCTTCACTGGTAACCAGGGTAAACATCGGGTAACTAAGCGCAGGGCCGCGCTTAGTAACCCGATGTTTACCCTGGTTACCATCCTAAAAGTAAAAAAACAAACAGTACATACTTAACTACCGCTGTCTGTCCCCGGCGCTGTGCTCTGCTCTCCTCCTGCACTGGCTGTGAGCGTCGGTCAGCCGGAAAGCAGAGCGGTGACGTCACCGCTCTGCTTTCCGGCCGCTGTGCTCACACAGACAGTACAGGAGGAGTGCAGAGCAGAGCGCCGGGGACAGACAGCGGTAGGTAAGTATGTACTGTTTGTTTTTTTTACTTTTAGGATGGTAACCAGGGTAAACATCGGGTTACTAAGCGTGGCCCTGCGCTTAGTTACCCGATGTTTACCCTGGTTACCGGCATCGTTGGTCGCTGGAGAGCGGTCTGTGTGACCACTCTCCAGCGACCGAACAGCGACGCTGCAGCGATCCGGATCGTTGTCGGTATCGCTGCAGCGTCGCTTAATGTGAAGGGGCCTTAAATGGATCCAAAAACATGAGGAAAAGTGATGTTTGATCGATAATCCAATCAAAGAGATAGCAGTGTGGCTGAATTCACACTGCAGCTACCCGGAGCACCCAAACATGTCCATAGCACCCCAGTCACTTAATAAGGCAATATAAGGCTATGTTCACAAGTTGCGTTTTTGCTACGTTTTTACAGCACGCAAAACTTGCTCTCTTGGCAGTAAAGAAGAGTCTTACAAAAAGCAGGTTTTGCATGGGTGAAAAAATGCTGCAAAAACGCTGAAAAGTAGCGACATGCTGCAGTTCTAAAAAAAAAAATGCAGCAGTTTTCCAAATCAGTCAGAAAAAAAAAAACAATGTGTGCATGAGATTTCTGAAATCTCATAGCTTTTGTTCGTACTGTAAACTGTAGCTTAAATTTTGCAGCAAAAACGCAACGTGTGAACATAGCCTTATAGGTTCTGATAGGCCTCTACTGGGCAGGTATACCCTTTTCATTTGGTTGGAATAGATTACCATAATCTGCTGCAGTATAAAACATTTTCTGCAAGGCGTACATGTTTCTGACATGGGAAGCAGTGGGTGATGTCCAGCATAGCTTGCGTTCGTTTCTGAAGTCATACCTCTTGATGTGTAATCCGCACACCATTATAAAAGGACATCACAGTACGAGGACCTGTGCTTATATTGGCGTAGAGACCTTCTCCAGCATTAGAAATCAAAGAAACAGCTACGTACACTCTAGGGAAGAGAAGAAAAGATGCAAGTCCAGAGATAGTCATCAGACGGCAATTACAAGTGACGGAACAGGAACCCGGAAAATGGCTCCCTAATAGCAGAATATGGAAAGAAGAGTCCTCTGTAGGAACAAACCGAGCAGCAGCTTGTAGCCACCCATTCCACCTCCTATCAAGAGGAATAAACCTTCAAATGTATGGCACTATAACCAATATATCATGTCTGCAGGCACAAATCTGTACTGAAAACGTAGCAAATCTAATATATAAAGCTGAATGTGTGTATGTGTGTGTGTATGTATGTCCGGGATTGGCATTTGCACCGTCGCAGCTACAGCCACAAAATTTTGCACAGTCACACGTCTGGACCCCGAGAGAGTCATAGGCTATGTTGTGAGGCAAAATTTTAACCCCGCGAGTTCCAATTCACCAAACAATTTTGCCCCTATCTACATAATGGGGAAAAAAGTGAAAGGAAAAGTGTTGGAGGCGTCGCAGCTACAGCCACAAAATTTTGCACAGTCACACGTCTGGACCCTGAGAGCGTCATAGGCTATGTTGTGAGGTGAAATTTTAACCCCGTGCTTTCCAATTCACCAAACAATTTTGCCCCTATCTACATAATGGGAAAAAATGAAAGGAAAAGTGTAGGAGGCAAATTGACAGCTGCCAGATGTGAACAAGGGGGACTTAAAGAATGAGAGCGATGGCGCCAAAGAGTATATACCGTACAGTTGCTAAGGTGGGGCCCCGACATGGGATAGTCACCACACACAGGGATATGAACACACACAAATTGCGCCACACACTACCACATGCTTGAACACATATTACCCTCAGCACACATTTCACCACAAATACACCAACCTCGCCACATAAGTCGAAACACAAAAGTCGCCACTCAAAACTCGCCACGCGCAGAACTCGCCACATGCAAAAACTAGGCAATTGCAAAACTCGCCACAAGTGCAAAACTCACCTCATAGAAAACTCGCCACACGCAAAACTCGCCACACACAACTTGCTACACTAACCTGTCACATGCAACTCGACACACAAAAAGTTGCTACACGCATGTTGCCACACAAAACTCATCTCACAAAAGTCGCTACATGCATGTCGTCACACGCAACTCAACACACACAACTTGACAAACGAAACTCGCCCTAAAACACACACAAGTCTGGTATTATCCTTCAAAAATAAAAATCTGATTAATAAGCAGACAAACTACAACAAATGTACCATATAGGAAATACGGCAGCTGTCAGTCACATGACCTGTCTATTATGTGTATGTGTGAGCTAATATATACTGCCAGGGGGAGGGCTTCCTGTTGGTTGGGGATATAACAGGCTGCCAATTTAGCTTACAAATACGGAGGTAAAAATACTGAGCAAATAACGTGTGAACGAGGTCTAATACAGGAGGAGATGACACACAGGTATATACTATATACAGGGGAGATGACACACAGATATATACTATATACAGGAGAGATGACACAGGTATATACTATATAGAGGAGGAGATTACATACAGGTACATATATATACAGGAGGAGATGACATACAGGTATATACTATATACAGGAGGAGATGACACAGGTATATACTATATACAGGAGCAGATGACCTATAGGTATATACTATATACAGGAGGAGATGACATACAGGTATATGCTATATATAGAAGATGACACAGGTATATACTATATACAGGAGGAGATGACACACAGATATATACTATATACAGGGGAGATGACACAGGTATATACTATATATACAGGAGGAGATGACATACAGGTATATACTATATATAGAAGGAGATGACATACAGGTATATACTATATATAGGAGGAGATGACATACAGGTATATACTATATACAGGGGAGATGACACACACCAGGTATATACTATATACAGGGGAGATGACATACAGGTATATACTATATACAGGAGATGACATACAGGTGTATACTATAAATAAGGGAGATGACAAACGTATATACTGAGGTGAAAATGAGAGGTGTGAGTGCAAAATGAGAGGAGTGAGGGAAAATAGTGGAGTGATCGGAAAATGACAGATGTGAGGTCGAAATGACAAGTGTTAGGGGGGAATGAGAGGAGTGAGGGGGAAAATAAGAGGAGTGAGGGGGAAAATGAGAGATGTGAGGGGGAAAATGAAAGATGTGATTGGGAAAATGAGAGGTGTGATGGGAAAATAAGAGAAGTGAGGTGCTATAACTAACCACAGATATTTACTATGCCCAGGCAACGCCGGGCTCTTCAGCTAGTATACTATAAAATATGCAGTATATCCTAAGACATAAAAGAGTTGCTTCTGTTTTATTATACATTTTCTTTTTCGAGATAGTTGTCTCAGTGACCTCTAGAAAAGATATGCAAGTTATTTAATATAAAGAATATGATAGCCCATGATCTGCTGGGAAAGCAGATCTTACCTGCGTGTACAAGGACAAGTAAAGGACTCGTTACAGGGCAATGCTTTACAATCTGTAATCAAGTAGAAAAACCGTGCTCTATGTGTAGACTAAGGGCAACTTTACAGGTCTGAATACTGCAACAAAATGGATGTCCACATAATTCTCTGGATTAGAAAACGCAAAAATAGTTTGAGGGGAAGTAGCCAGGTAAAAAAAAAAAGAAAAAGAAAGAAAGGGGGTTGGTGGGTGGACTTCCAAACAGTTCCAAAGCATTTATTTCTCTTAAAAGTGAGGTGTTTGTTTTTTTTAAACTATTTACATATTACTGACATATACTCAAGACAATTAATTTTTTTTCTCTGAGGCTATGTGCACACGTCAGGATTTTTGGCAGAATTTTCCTGAACAAAACAGGACTTTTTCTGCAGGAAATCCGCATGCGTTTTTATGCACGTTTTTTCCCGGAGCTTCCCAAAACATTAAATAGCGGGAAAAACGTGAAAAATCCACAAAATTAAGGCTGTGTGCACATGTTCAAGATTTTTATAGCAAAAAACGCGATAAAAACGCATAACAAAAGCATACATATGCATCCCATCAATTATAATGCATTCTGCAATTTTTGTGCACATGATGCGTTTTTTTTCCGCAAAAGAAACGCATCGCGGTAAAAAATGCATCATGTTTATTATTTTTGCGGATTTTTCACGTTTTTCCTGCTATTTAATGCATTGGGAAGCTCCGGAAAAAAAAAACACAAAAAAACACACACAAAAAAACGCATCAAAAACGCACCCCCAAAAAGCAAAAAAAAAAAAACGCATGCGGATTTCTTGCAGAAAATGTCCGGTTTTGTTCAGGAAATTTCTGCAAGAAATCCTGACGTGTGCACATAGCCTAATGAACATGCTGCGTTTTTTACCGCAATGCGTTTTTTTTAGCGGAAAAAAAACGCATCGTGTGCACAAAAATTGCAGAATGCATTAAAAATGATGGGATGCTTATGTATGCGTTTTTTTAAGCAGTTTTCCCATGGAAAACGGCCGAAAAAACCCGAAAAATCCTGAATGTGTGCACATAGCCTGAAAGTAGACACCTGATGCATTGTCAAAAAGGCCACTCAGCACCTTATACACACAAGCTCAGAAGAAGTGTGACTCAAGCTAAACGTATGTTAGCCAATTTTGTCTCAAAATTCCCTGAACCGCAACAAAGCAAGTGGCGAGTGCCTTATTCTACCTTTACATGTAAGTGGACCTTTTCTTTGGTAAGCACCACTTAAAAAGTGCTGTGAAACTGCAAAAAAAGTGCAATCCCAGAGTTTTTTTTAACCATATTCACTAAATGCTAAAACTGACCTGCCATTATGATTGTCCAGGTCATTACAAGTTCAAAGACACCTAACATGTCTAGATTCTTTTTTATTTAAGTGGTAAAAAAAATTCCAAAGTTTGTTAAAAAAAAAAATAAAATAAAATAATAATTTGCACCATTTTCCGATACCCGTAACGTCTCCAACGAGGGCTTATTTTTTGCATGCCGAGCTGATGTTTTTAGCGATACCATTATGGTGCAGATTCGTTCTTTTGATCGCCCGTTATTGCATTTTATTGCAATGTAGCAGTGCCCCCCAAAAAAGTAATTCTGTTTTGACTTTTTTCTCGTTACGCCGTTTAGTGATCGGGTTAATTCTGTTTTTATATTGTTTTATTTTTTTTATTGTTTTATTTTGAATGGGGCGAAAGGGGGGTTATTTGTAGTGATGAGCGATTGTACTCCTTGCTCGGGTTTTCCCGAGCGCACTCGGTTGGTCTCCGAGTATTTATGACTACTCGGAGATTACGTTTTCATCGCCTCAGCAGCATGATTTACATTTATTAGCCAACTTGATTACATGTGGGGATTCCCTAGCAACCAGACAACCCCCACATGTACTCAGCCTGGCTAATAGCTGTAAATCATACAGCTGCCGCAATGAAAACTAAATCTCCGAACACTAACAAATACTCAGAGGTTCGGGAAAACCCGCTCATCACTAGCTATTTGAACTTTTATATTTTTTTATTTTTCTAATATTTTTAAAATCATTTTTTTTATATTTTTGGCATGGTTCAATAGTCTCCATGGGAGACTAGAAGCTGTTGGAAACCTCTGGTTGTCATGCCAACCCATCGATGACCCGTGATCACATGACTGGGTCACCGATGGACGGGATTTCCGGCCTGCTTGCTGGAAGCGCGCCTTAAATGCCACACATCCAGCTGCCGGGCCCGTGCAGGAGGGGAAGTACGCTGACCCCAGCACTAACTTCAGCTGGATGTGCTTCCAATGACACACATTCAGCTTAAGTGTACTGCAATAATGTAGGTTACGGTGCATAATCCTACTGACAAGTTTGCTTTAAGTGTATTGCAACACAGGGACCCTCCAGCTCCCTGCACTGAAATACATGCCATTGGCCAATCAGAGGCCAGCAGCTGACATCAGCGTGCCCGCTATGGTGACACATGACATCACTGCCATGCGATGCCAAGGCATGCCGACATCAGCTGCTGGCCTCTGATTGGCCAACAGCGTATATTGCAGTGTAGAGAGCCAGAGGGTTCCTGTGCTGCAATTCACTTAAAGCGAACTTAAAGCAGGAATGTGCACCATAACCTACACACAGTCAGGTTGGCGCTGTTACATTGATTAAAATGTTACCTTGGCTGAAGAAATTAGTCTTGTGGTTGTTTTTTAATCTCTTTTTTGCAGTTTTCAGTTGATGAGATTCTCATGCTTTTGGGGCACCACTTAAATAAAAAAACTAAATTATGCATATTTGGTGTCCGCCGAAAATCACACAGACCTGGAGAATCATATTGCCAGGTTAGTTCTACCGTATAGTGAACATGTTAAATAAAAACAACCGAAAAACAATTGTGCACTTTTTTTTATAATTTCAAAGCATTCGGATTTTTTTCCCCCACTCTCCAGTGCATCACATAGTACAATGAATGGTGTCATTCAAAAGTACAACTCGTCCTGCCCAAAAAAAAGAAGAAGCCCTAAGGCCTGTCCCACACGTCCAGATAATTCCGGTACTGGAAAAATCGGTACCGGAATTATCGGTACCGGAATTATCCGTGTCCGTGTGCTCACGTGGCACATCAGTGTGGCACACGTGCGGCATCCGTGTGCCACTGGGTACCGCAAGCACCGTGCAGGAGACAGCGCTACAGTTAAGTGCTGTCCCCTGCACATGGTGCTGAAGCCGCCATTCATTTCTTCTCTCCAGCAGCGTTCGCTGGAGAGAAGATATGAAAAATCTTTTTTTTTTTTTTTTTTTTTTTGGTGTTTAAAAAAAGATCCCTGTCCCCAACCCAATCCCTTCCCTATGGGATGTGGAGCCGCATATTCATCACTGTAATGAGCGGCACCACGTGACCGCTCATACAGGAGAAGCTGCGGCGAGGAGAAGAAGCAGCGAGGGAGCCGGGTAAGTATTTTATTAACAGCGGGGGGTGGGGGGTGGGGCGCACAGGGGGTGGGAGGGGGTTGGGGACAGGGATCTTTTTTTAAACAAAAAAAAAGATTTTTCATATCTTCTCTCCAGCGAACGCTGCTGGAGAGAAGAAATGAATGGCGGCTTCAGCACCACACTGGGGGGACAGCTGTTGTGAATTCTGTTGTCGGGCTCCCTCCTGTGGTCATGAATGGTACTTCGGCTGGTTCTGTCCATGGACTTCCTCTGGTGGGTGTTTCTGAGTTTCACAGGTGACGAGGTTAATTCGTTAGCTGCTGCTCTATTTAACTCCACTTAGATCTTTGCTCCATGCCACCTGTCAATGTTCCAGTATTGGTCTGTTCACTCCTGGATCGTTCTTGTGACCTGTCTTCCCATCAGAAGCTAAGTTCCAGCTTGTATTTCTTTGGTTTGCTATTTTTCTGTCCAGCTTGCTATTTAATTTGTTGTCTTGCTTGCTGGAAGCTCTGGGACGCAGAGGGAGCGCCTCCGCACCGTGAGTCGGTGCGGAGGGTCTTTTTGCGCCCTCTGCGTGGTCTTTTTGTAGGTTTTTGTGCTGACCGCAAAGTAACCTTTCCTATCCTCGGTCTGTTCAGTAAGTCGGGCCTCACTTTGCTAAATCTATTTCATCTCTGTGTTTGTATTTTCATCTTTACTCACAGTCATTATATGTGGGGGGCTGCCTTTTCCTTTGGGGAATTTCTCTGAGGCAAGGTAGGCTTTATTTTTCTATCTTCAGGGCTAGCTAGTTTCTTAGGCTGAGCCGAGTTGCATAGGGAGCGTTAGGCGCAATCCACGGCTATTTCTAGTGTGTTTGATAGGTTTAGGGATTGCGGTCAGCAGAGTTCCCATGTCCCAGAGCTCGTCCTTATTATCAGTAACTATCAGGTCATTCCGTGTGCTCTTAACCACCAGGTCCATTATTGTCCTGACCACCAGGTCATAACAGACAGCGCTTACTGTAGCGCTGTCTCCTGCACGGCACACAGACTGCACACGGACAGCATCCGTGTGCGGTACGTGTTTTACACAGACCCATTGACTTTAATGGGTCCGTGTAATATGTGCGCTCCCACAAACACTGACATGTCTCCGTGTTTTTCAAACGGACACACGGTCCGTGAAAACACGCTGACATGTGCAGAGACACATTGATTTTAATGTGACTACGTGAGTCAGTGTCTCCGGTACGTGAGGAAACTGTCACCTCACGTACCGGAGCCACTGACGTGTGAAACCGGCCTAATACAGCTATGTGGACAGGGAAAAAATGTTATAGCTTTTCGAACAAATAGAGGTAAAATCAAAAATTGAAAAAAACAAGGAGCTAAGGTATGTGCACATGCCGCCTTTTTTCAGAATGCCCAGGAGTATAAAAACCACACTGCTATGCACATGTTCAATAATTTGTTACTCCTTTTAGGGTATGTGCACACGTTGCGGATTCTCTGCGGATCCGCAGCGTTTTTTGAGGTGCAGAAACGCTGCAGATCCACAATTGATTTACAGTACAATGTAAATCAATGAGAAAAAAAAATGCTGTGCACACTTTGCGGAAAATCCGCTGCGGAAACGCTGCGGTTTAAAAGAAGTAGCATGTCACTTCTTTTTTGTGAATCTGCAGCGTTTTTGTACCCATTCCATTATAGAAAACCACAGGGATAAAAAACGCAGCAAATGCGCAAGAAAACCGCAGCAAAAAACGCTGCGGAACCGCACAAAAAACGCGACAAATCCGCAGGTGCGTTTTCTGCCAGGAGAGGCAGAATCCGAACCAGAAATTCCTAAGCCTAATCCGCAACGTGTGCACATAGCCTTAAAGGGCCACTGTCACCCCCCTCCAGCCGTTATAAACTAAAAGAGCCACCTTGTGCAGCAGTAATGCTGCATTCTATCAAGGTGGCTCTTTTAGTTTTAGGTTCAAGTATACCCCAAATAAAGCGTTTTTATACTTAGCCACAATTCCTGTCTCTAGCCAGGGAGGCGGGTCCTCACTCCCCAGCTCTAACCGCTCCTCTGCCGTCACTCAACTCTTCCTGTGCGTTCGGCGCCGCCCCCTCATCGCTGTGTACGTTTCAAAACCGGCGCCTGCACAGTGTACTGCTGTGCTGCGCAGACGCAGTAAGCTCTGGCCATCTGACGTCCCAGCCAGGCTTGCAGACTTTATTTGGGGTATACTTGAACCTAAAACTAAAAGAGCCACCTTGTTAGAATGCAGCATTACTGCTGCACAATGTGGCTCTTTTAGTTTATAACGGCTGGAGGGGGGTGACAGTGGCCCTTTAAAGGGACTCTGTCACCTGAATTTGGAGGGAACAATTTTCAGCCATAGGGGCGGGGTTTTCAGGTGTTTGATTCACCCTTTCCTTACCCGCTGGCTGCATGCTGGCTGCAATATTGGATTGAAGTTCATTCTCTGTCCTCCGTAGTACATGCCTGCATAAGGCAATCTTGCCTTGCCCAGGTGTGTACGGATCTAAAAACCCACTCTGGCAAAACGCTAGTGTCAGGGCAGGCCAGATCCCCCAAGGCGTAGAGGGACAGTTCATGCCACGTTTACAGCTGGGACACCCAACAGCTGGTTTGGTCGGCTAGGTATTCCTTCACCATCTTCTAACTTCCAAAACTTTTCCCTCTTGTCAGAGTACACCGCAAATAAGGGCCTGGGTGCAGGGAGGGTCTAATGAAACTGACCCAGACTTTGATAGTATTCCCCTGCCTCTATTGGTCCAGTGTCACCCTCCTCTCTACTCCTTGGTTATCCAAAGAACTCGGATCTCCGCCTCAAGCGTTCTCAAATGGGAATTTTTTGAACAATTCTTCAGCTAAGGGATTCTGGTATTGCACCATTTTAGTTGCTCTCTCCACCGCAGGAAGAGGAGAACGAAAGTTCTCCTTGTAGCGTGGATTGGGAAGTATGAACCATCAATAATCGGTGGTGGCCAAATGAGTATAACGAGAGGCAGTAGGACAAAGACAGCCATGTGTGCCAGACTTCCAACAGGCAAGACTTCCCTGTCCCCACCAGGAGGATGACTCCATCTCCTCCTCATCTTCAGGCCATCCACACCGAACAGACAAGAAGCTGGTGTTGGTAGTATCCTCTGTAGCGCATATAACAATCTTCTGTTCCTCCTGCTCAGCTTCCATTCTCACTCAATCTGCACTGAGAAAATAAGTTGAGACAGGGCTAGGTAGTATCACCATGTCTACTTTCTACCTCCATCACCACTTAATCCACATGCAAAGTTCCTCTTTAATTGCGAGCAGGGAGCATTTCAATACACAGAAGCAGGATGGTTACGCTGATTATGTAGTCATCGCCGCTCACCATCTTGAGGTTTTGGAGAACTGCACAAATGGCCACTCATCAGTTATGTGCAGAGGATGAGCAGAATACAGACAGGCATATTGTAGCTGGCATTTATCTACTGCCCTATGCTGGTCACAAAGCGTTGCCAACATATGTATTGTTAAATTTCAAAGAGTAGTCAGGTTGCAAACCAGTCAGTAAAGTTGCAATTGCAAGTGCTGCTGCAGCACTGCCAGACTAGAGGATGCTGTAGGTGACTTAAGGAAATGGGTGCATTTTCAGAAAGTGCTGAACCACCAAGTTGAGTAAGTGGTCCAGACATGGTACATGTGCGAGCTTGACAAGCTTCAGAGCTGCCACCAGGTTACGGCCTTTACCACACACAATCATGCCTGGTTGTAGGTTCAGACCTTTGAACAACTCTGCGGCGGTGTGCGGTTTGACATCTAATGATATGAGTTTAAGCAGCTTGTTGCGGTTGTACCGAGGCAGTGTTTCCAGCTTGCAACTCATATGGATGATAATTCTGAGATGGAGGAAGAGGAGGAGGAAAGGGTGCAGGAACTGGTGTAGAAAGAGGGGGGAACCTTGATGGAACTTGGGCATGCAATTCTAGGTGTCGGCAGCACATGGGCTGTCCCAGGGTTCAACTTAGTCCCGGCATCCAGCAGGCTCACCCAGTGTGCAGTCAGGGAAATGTAGAGTCCCTGGCCAAAAGCACTTGTCCACTTGTTTGGTGTTAAGTGCACCTTCCCAGTAACTGCATTGGTCAGGGCATGGATTATGTTATGGGACACAAGCTGGTGTAAGTCGGGGATGACTTCCTGGGAGAAATAGTGGCGGATGGTGACAGTGTACCGATGGACGGCTGCCACCATGAGGATGCAGAAAGCTTCAGTGTCCACAAGCCTAGATGGCAACATTTCCAGTGCAAGCAGTCTGGAAATGTGGACGTTAAGTGTTTGGGCCTGTGGATGGGTGACTGTGCATTTCCGCTTGCGTTTCAAGGCTTGTGGTATGGACAGTTGGACACTGCGCTCAGACAAAGTGGATGTGGTTGCTGATGATGGCTGCGTATGTGTATGTGCCACGACATGTGCAGAGCGTGAGGTATCCACACCTGCGTCCTATGCAGGGGATTGGCAAGCATGTAGCACAGGGGAAGAGGCAGAGGTGTCACCCGCAGACTGATTGTGGGCCCACGCGTTGGGTCCACCTAGTCGGGTGTTTGGGTGAAATGTGCCTGAGCATGCGGGTGGTTAGGCTGCTAGTAGTCTGGCCCCTGCTGAGCTTGGTACGGCACTGGTTGCAAATGACTGTTTTCTTGTCTTCTGCACTTTCTGCAAAAAAAAGCACAAAAAAGGGGGAACACCTAACCCTTGGCCTGGGATCTGGCCACGTCTGGGTGCTCTGGGGAATAGCTGACCGCCTTCTCCCTCAGTCAACCACACTGCCTCTTCCTGCCTGTTGCGGTGCTGCGGATCCCTCCCCTCTGCGCTGCTGTGCTCACTGTTCATGCTACCTTGCCAGGTTGGGTCAGTGACTTCATCATCCACCACCTCACTCTGGTCCTCCTCCTAACTTGTTGTCTTAAAATGATTTGTTGGCAACTGTGTCTCATCATTATCTACCTCTTGAGACAATAATTGCCATTCACTACTGTCAGCTTCTTCTGACCGTATCTGCTCAAATATTTGAGCATCATCGCACACAATCTCCTCATGTCCCTTTTGAAATGTGAGAGACCACAAGAAGCCATAAATGGAAAGGTATAGAGCTACTTGTCTCTTAGTATTTGCCACGGTGGGACGAAGAAGGTTCAGGGTTAAGATTATGTGGTCCAAACTCTTGACTAGTGAGACTGGACTGTATGGAAAAGAGAGTGGTACTGGGAAACAGACTGGAAACATTATCTGTAATGATGAACGAAAACTATCGCATAACTCCTTATCCGAATAGCTATAGCACTCTCCATGCATGTGTTGTGACTGTCACACAGCCGCGACACATGCAGCTGCGGTGACGAACAGCTTATTATCAGGAGCGCTCCAGGTATCCGGAGTCCCGATGCAGCTATTCGATAAGCGCTATGGATATTCCGATAGGGAGCTATCCAAAGCTATTTGCTCATCCCTAATTATCTGCCATCAAAGCCACAACCTGCTCACACTGTTCTGGCTTCAACAGTGGTGTCCCACACCCTCCTGAAAAGTGTGACAAGAAGCTAGGTCTCGTGGATGACAATGTTTGTTGTGCTCCCATAGCAAGCACAGTTTTACCTCTGCTTGGTCCATCATGTCCACTTCCCCATCTCTTTCTGCACGCCTCGCGCATTTTAAATTATCTACACATCCAAGATCGGTAGCATTGGAATATAGAATCTATTGAAATCGTCACTGAAAGGAAATTTGCTTATACGTCGCAGCACTAAGGTCTTTAACTCAATCAACCCTGAGTAGACGCCTGTAATACGCTATCCCTAATCCACCAGCTAACCCTAAACAAATTGCAGATAAGAGCAATATTAGAGAATATAATATTTTTAAATTGTCACTGAAAGGAGTTTTGCTTGTACGTGGCACAAAGGGCTGTAATGCAATCAAATGTGCTCTAAGTGCCTTTAATACACTATTCCTACTCCAGCAGCTAACACTACACGAATTTCAGCTAAGTGCCATGTTATAGAATAGAATCGATTTGAATTGGCCCTAAAAAGGGCTGTTGGTTTAATGTTGCACGAGTAGGTAAAGTAATGCTATATAACACACTGTTCCCTCTGCAGCAGCAACTCTCTCTACACTATTTCCGGGTATAATGTGGCCAAGATGGCGTCACCAGATCTTATATAGACCCAATGACGCTATCACAGTAATGCCAGTAGCCAACATGGCTATAGTATTACTGTGACTGGCAGGCAATCCCTGCATGTTTAGTGGCTGAAAATCAGGCACCAAACATGCGCAATGGGAAATTGAGCATGGCGCCCGAGTACCCAGATACTTGATCGAGTACCAACCATCTCAAGCATCCAGGATATTCAATCAAGTACCGTACAGTGCCAAGGAGGCTTGCCTATCACTGGTAATCAATATAGATACAAATATGCACAAACAAACTTCAATGTCAATGTAACTTGGCTGCAGCATGACACCACCAAGAATATGTAGAAATGTGATCACAGCAACGTGTATAATTTTAGTGACGATTAATTTCGGTTATCCCTTACACTTTCCCCCCCCCACAAGTTATCTCCTATCAGTAGGATAGAAAATAGCATAATGATAGCTGGGGAACGAACCACTGGGACTCACAGAAATTAAAACTAATACGTCATACATTCATTGCCTATGGTGTTATGGACCTGGTGGTTAGGAGCACCCGAAACGACCTGATGGTTAAACTAACAAAGGACAAGCTCTGTGAAGTGGGAGCTCTGCTGAACGCAACCCCTAATCCTATCACACACACTAGAAATAGCCGTGGAGCGTACCTAACTCTCCCTAGACGCCTCTTCACAGCCTAAGAGTTAACTAGCCCTAGAGATAGAAAATAAAGCCTACCTTGCCTCAGAGAAATTCCCCAAAGAAAAAGGCAGCCCCCCACATATATTGACTGTGAGTTAAGATGAAAGTCACAAACATAGAAATGAAACAGGTTTCAGCAAAGGGAGGCCAGACTTACTAAACAGACTGAGGATAGGAAAGGTATCTTTGCGGTCAGCACAAAAAACTACAAAAGACCACGCAGAGTGTGCAAAAAGACCTCCGCACCGACTCACGGTACGGAGGTGCCACTCTGCATCCCAGAGCTTCCAGCTAGCAAGGCAAAATCATGATAGCAAGCTGGACAAGAAAACAATGAACAAATAATTAACTAGCAGGGACTTAGCTTCTGCTGGAGTAGACAGGTCACCAGAAAGATCCAAGAGCGAACTGAACCAGTACAAGAACATTGACAGCTGGCATGGAGTAACGATCTGAGTGGAGTTAAATAGAGCAGCCAGCCAATGAATAAACTAAGTCACCTGTGGAAGGAACCTCAGAAGCAGCAGCTCCACTCACAGCCACCAGAGGGAGTCCATGGACAGAACTCGCCGAAGTACCATTCATGACCACAGGAGGGAGTTCGATAACAGAATTCACAACAGTACCCCCCCTTGAGGAGGGGTCACCAAACCCTGACCAGAGCCCCCAGGCCAATCAGGACGAGCCAAATGAAAGGCACGAACTAGATCGGCAGCATGAACATCAGAGGCAAAAACCCAGGAATTATCTTCCTGACCATAACCCTTCCACTTGACCAGGTACTGGAGTTTCCGTCTCGAAATACGAGAATCCAAAATCTTCTCCACCACATACTCCAACTCCCCCTCGACCAACACCGGGGCAGGAGGATCAACGGAGGGAACCATAGACGCCACGTATCTCCGCAATAACGACCTATGGAACACATTATGGATGGCAAAAGAAGCTGGAAGGGCCAAACGAAATGACACAGGATTGAGAACTTCAGAAATCTTATACGGACCAATGAAACGAGGCTTAAACTTAGGAGAGGAAACCTTCATAGGAACATAACGAGACGACAACCAAACCAAATCCCCAACACGAAGTCGGGGACCAACACAGCGCCGGCGGTTAGCGAAACGTTGAGCCTTCTCCTGGGACAATGTCAAATTGTCCACCACATGAGTCCAAATCTGCTGCAACCTGTCCACCACAGTATCCACACCAGGACAGTCCGAAGGCTCAACCTGCCCTGAAGAGAAACGAGGATGGAAACCAGAATTACTGAAAAAAGGCGAAACCAAAGTAGCCGAGCTGACCTGATTATTAAGGGCGAACTCAGCCAAAGGCAAGAAGGACACCCAATCATCCTGATCAGCAGAAACAAAGCATCTCAGATATGTTTCCAAAGTCTGATTAGTTCGATCGGTTTGGCCATTAGTCTGAGGATGGAAAGCCGAAGAAAAAGACAAATCAATGCCCATCTTAGCACAAAAGGACCGCCAAAACCTCGAAACAAACTAGGAACCTCTGTCCGAGACGATGTTCTCCGGAATGCCATGCAAACGAACCACATGCTGGAAAAACAATGGCACCAAATCAGAGGAGGAAGGCAATTTAGACAAGGGTACCAAATGGACCATCTTAGAGAAGCGATCACAAACCACCCAAATGATCGACATCCTTTGAGAGACAGGGAGATCTGAAATAAAATCCATGGAAATATGCGTCCAGGGCCTCTTCGGGACCGGCAAGGGCAAAAGCAACCCACTGGCACGAGAACAGCAGGGCTTAGCCCGAGCAGAAGTCCCACAGGACTGCACAAAAGAACGCACATCCCGTGACAAAGAAGGCCACCAAAAGGATCTAGCCACCAAATCTCTGGTACCAAAGATTCCAGGATGACCAACCAACACCGAACAATGAACCTCAGAGATAACTCTACTAGTCCATCTATCAGGGACAAACAGTTTCTCCGCTGGACAACGGTCAGGTCTATCAGCCTGAAACTTCTGCAGCACCCGCCGCAAATCAGGGGAGATGGCAGACAAAATTACCCCCTCTTTGAGAATACTCGCCGGCTCAGGAACACCCGGAGAGTCAGGCACAAAACTCCTTGACAGGGCATCAGCCTTCACATTCTTAGAGCCCGGAAGGTACGAAACCACAAAATCAAAACGGGAGAAAAACAGCGACCATCGAGCCTGTCTAGGATTCAACCATTTGGCAGACTCGAGATAAGTCAAATTCTTGTGATCCGTCAAGACCACAACGCGATGCTTGGCTCCTTCAAGCCAATGTCGCCACTCCTCGAATGCCCACTTCATGGCCAACAACTCTCGATTGCCAACATCATAATTACGCTCAGCAGGCGAGAACTTTCTAGAAAAGAAGGCACATGGTTTCATCACCGAGCCATCAGAACTTCTTTGCGACAAAACAGCCCCTGCTCCAATCTCAGAAGCATCAACCTCGACCTGAAACGGGAGCGAAACATCTGGCTGGCACAACACAGGGGCAGAAGAAAAACGATGCTTCAACTCCTGAAAAGCCTCTACAGCCGCAGAGGACCAATTGACCACATCAGCACCTTTCTTGGTCAAATCAGTCAACGGTTTAGCAACACTAGAAAAATTAGCGATGAAGCGACGGTAAAAATTAGCAAAGCCCAGGAACTTCTGCAGGCTCTTCACAGATGTCGGCTGAGTCCAATCATAAATGGCCTGAACTTTAACAGGGTCCATCTCGATAGTAGAAGGGGAAAAAATGAAACCCAAAAATGACACCTTCTGAACCCCAAAGAGACATTTCGACCCCTTCACAAACAAGGAATTCGCGCGACGGACCTGGAACACCATTCTGACCTGCTTTACATGAGACTCCCAATCATCCGAAAAGACCAAAATATCATCCAAATATACAATCATGAATCTATCCAGGTACTTTTGGAAGATGTCATGCATAAAGGACTGAAACACAGATGGAGCATTAGAAAGCCCGAATGGCATCACCAGGTACTCAAAATGGCCCTCGGGCGTATTAAATGCTGTTTTCCATTCATCGCCCTGCTTAATACGCACAAGATTATACGCCCCTCGAAGATCTATCTTGGTGAACCAACTAGCCCCCTTAATCCGAGCAAACAAATCAGACAACAGCGGAAAAGGGTACTAAAATTTGACTGTGATCTGAAGGCGGTAATCAATACAAGGTGTCAAAGAACCATCCTTCTTGGCCACAAAAAAGAACCCTGCTCCCAACGGTGATGACAACGGGCGTATATGACCTTTCTCCAAGGATTCCTTTATATAACTCCGCATAGCGGCGTGCTCTGGCACAGATAAATTGAACAGTCGGCCCTTAGGAAACTTACTACCAGGAATCAAACCAATAGCACAATCGCAATCCCTATGAGGAGGTAGGGCACTGGATTTGGGCTCATCAAATACATCCCGGTAATCCGACAAAAACTCTGGAACTTCAGAAGGGGTGGATGACGAAATAGACAAAAATGGAACATCACCATGTACCCCCTGGCAACCCCAGCTGGACACAGACATAGATTTCCAGTCCAATACTGGATTATGAACCTGTAGCCATGGCAACCCCAAAACGACCACATCATGCAGATTATGCAACACCAAAGAGC
This sequence comes from Ranitomeya imitator, assembly GCF_032444005.1. Classification (NCBI taxonomy): domain Eukaryota; kingdom Metazoa; phylum Chordata; class Amphibia; order Anura; family Dendrobatidae; genus Ranitomeya; species Ranitomeya imitator. Next base: position 1,015,120,706 of record NC_091282.1, read on the forward strand.
GAATAGCCTCCTGATGTGCAGGAGCCATGCACATGGTCAATTGAGTCCAGTACTGAGGCTTATTCTTGGCCAAAGGCGTAGCATCAATTCCTCTCAATGGAATAGGATACTGCAAGGGCTCCAAGAAAAAACACCACAGCGCCTGGCAAACTCCAAGTCCATCAAATTCAGGGCAGCGCCTGAATCCACAAATGCCATAACAGAATAGGACGACAAAGAGCAAATCAGAGTAACGAACAAAAGAAATTTAGACTGTACCGTACCAATAGTGGCAGACCTAGCGAACCGCTTAGTGCGCTTAGGACAATCGGAGATAGCATGAGTGGAATCACCACAGTAAAAACACAGCCCATTCCGACGTCTGTGTTCTTGCCGTTCAGCTCTGGTCAAAGTCCTATCACATTGCATAGGCTCAGGCCTATGCTCAGAGAATACCGCCAAATGGTGCACAGCTTTGCGCTCACGCAAGCGCCGATCGATCTGAATGGCCAAGGACATAGACTCATTCAGACCAGCAGGCGTGGGAAATCCCACCATGACATCCTTAAGGGCTTCAGAAAGACCCTTTCTGAAAATTGCCGCCAGGGCACACTCATTCCACTGAGTAAGCACAGACTACTTTCTAAACTTCTGACAATATACCTCCGCTTCATCCTGACCCTGACACAAAGCCAGCAAGATTTTCTCTGCCTGATCCACTGAATTTGGTTCATCATAAAGCAGTCCGAGCGCCAGAAAAAATGCATCAACATCACGCAATGCAGGATCTCCTGGCGCAAGGGAAAATGCCCAGTCTTGAGGGTCTCCACGCAACAAAGAAATAATGATTTTTACTTGTTGAACGGGGTCACCAGATGAACGGGGTTTCAAAGCAAGAAACAGTTTACAATTATTTTTGAAATTCAGGAACTTAGATCTATCCCCAGAAAACAAATCAGGAATCGGAATTCTAGGCTCTAACATCGGATTCTGAACTACAAAATCTTGAATGTTTTGTACCCTTGCAGTGAGATGATCCACACAAGAGGACAGACCTTGAATGCCCATAGCTACACCTGTGTCCTGAACCACCCAGAGGTTAAGGGGAAAAGAAAGACAAAACACACTGCAGAGAAAAAAAAATGGTCTCAGAACTTCTCTTATCCCTCTATTGAGATGCATTATCACTTTGGGCCAGCTGTACTGTTATGGACCTGGTGGTTAGGAGCACCCGAAACAACCTGATGGTTAAACTAACAAAGGACAAGCTCTGGGAAGTGGGAGCTCTGCTGACCGCAACCCCTAATCCTATCACACACACTAGAAATAGCCATGGAGCGTACCCAACTCTCCCTAGACGCCTCTTCACAGCCTAAGAGTTAACTAGCCCTAGAGATAGAAAATAAAGCCTACCTTGCCTCAGAGAAATTCCCCAAAGAAAAAGGCAGCCCCCCACATATATTGACTGTGAGTTAAGATGAAAGTCACAAACATAGAAATGAAACAGGTTTCAGCAAAGGGAGGCCAGACTTACTAAACAGACTGAGGATAGGAAAGGTATCTTTGCGGTCAGCACAAAAAACTACAAAAGACCACGCAGAGTGTGCAAAAAGACCTCCGCACCGACTCACGGTGCGGAGGTGCCACTCTGCATCCCAGAGCTTCCAGCTAGCAAGGCAAAATCATGATAGCAAGCTGGACAAGAAAACAATGAACAAATAATTAACTAGCAGGGACTTAGCTTCTGCTGGAGTAGACAGGTCACCAGAAAGATCCAAGAGCGAACTGAACCAGTACAAGAACATTGACAGCTGGCATGGAGTAACGATCTGAGTGGAGTTAAATAGAGCAGCCAGCCAATGAATAAACTAAGTCACCTGTGGAAGGAACCTCAGAAGCAGCAGCTCCACTCACAGCCACCAGAAGGAGTCCATAGACAGAACTCGCCGAAGTACCATTCATGACCACAGGAGGGAGTTCGATAACAGAATTCACAACACTATGGGACTGGTGAAGTCAAGTGCTGTACTCAGCGGTCACAAAGAAAATGAATGGAGCAGAGGCTGTGTATGTTCACTTCTGCTCTATGCAGAGCCCAAATCTTGGGATAAATTCGATTTTTTGGGGGGCTAACCCTTTAATAGCTTCAACTAACCAAAATTCCCACTGTAATGATTAATGTGTGTAGGATCATTTATTTTTATTTTTTTTCAAAATATTGTACAAAGTTATGAATTCTGCCTGAGGTATGCAAAATTAATAGCACAACGTTATCTTGTAACCTAAAAAGTTAACTCATTCACATTTCAATTACTAACCATAATATTATTCATCTCACCTTTCTGATTCATAGGGGTCTGGAAGCAAAGGACTTGTGGAAATACCGGAGGAAGTAGATTTATCAAATGTATAAACTTTACCTACAAAAAGAAGAACAGTTGTCTAAGTGTCAACCATTCACCACTAGCAATAATCAGTCTGGATTAAACTCAGATGATTTTTCATATGCTCCTCTGCAGGCACCCTTAAGTTAACTTGATGGGTGAGAAAAAAAATGTAAAGAATAATAAGGGAATTGCTGCGGGGGTGAGCATCTCCACCCAAAAATAAATAGAAGACAATTAACACTGCATGTGTGTCCCAAAATGGTGGTATTGGGAAAAAAAAACAACTCATTCAGGAAAAAACAAGCCTCGGGCATAGATCCTTCAATGTGAAAGTGAGAGAAAAAAATAAAATAAATAAATAAAACACAGACCTGGTTGTTAAAGCACTGTCTACCCAGACAATACAGGTTGGAAGAGTGTGTCTCGAATATGGTCAGATCTAGGCAGCATGTAGAAGTCTTATAAATAGCTACCACTTTTCAAAAAAGCATTGTTCTCTTTTTACAGACGTAAAGGGATATTCCCATCTCTAAAATCGTTCCCTAATATGTAGTAGGTGTAATATCAGTAAATACCTCCAATTAGAAATGTATTATAGTTCTTCTGATTCGCTATGTCTCTTTCCCCATGTGCAGGACATCACAGTAGCTTGGGTATCCATGGTTACAACCACTCACATAGTGACAGTTAGTTGCTAGTGGTCGTAACCATGGATACCCAAGCTACTGCAATGTCCTGCACATGATGAAAGAGACATAGCGAATCAGAAGAACTATACTACATTTCTAATTGGAAGTATTTGCTAATATTATTATTAGTACACTTACTACATGTTATGATAGTATCTTTGAAGCTCATTAGGACATAATGCAGACGCATATTAGCATACATGTTAGGGCCACAATTCCATGCTTGAGTTAACCTATATCTTGGTATGGAAATTTAGAAAAAAGAAATTAACAAAACCTTAGTACACAAAGGACTTGAACAAGACCATGCTTGAGCAATTCACTAATATTTCTGTACTGCGGCGCACTGTTAATTTTGCAATCTCCAATGAAGCAGACATGGGGGTCTCCAGAAGGCCTCCATCAGCCTAACTAACCCATCATCACCCTGCTACTGTATCATGCAATGAGTGCGACAGATCTTTATGTAGGGTCAGAATTGCTAACCAAGATCATGGGTTTATCATATGAAAATTCTAACATTCTTAACCTAAAGAGAATGATTAGAAAATGTACCTTATTCTTTTCATTAACTAAAGACAAATTCAGTGTCATTTACTGACCCTAATAGGCTGACGACGGGACAGGTATAATGATAGAGAGGGGGATTAGACAGAAGACATTAACTGTCCCTACACTGATTCTATGCCTCTTAACACCTACCATCTGTCCGACTCTACTAGTACATTTAGCCGCCTGTTATACACTATTACCAGATGGCGGCCAAAGCATTTCTGCACTAAATATAGTTAAAGTTCCTTCACAGTTAAAGCCAACTAGAGGGAAGCATAGGCCCTGATTCATTAAGACTGGCGTTTCATACACTATTGAGGCGCGTGCGTGAATAAGATGCGTCAAATTCATCAAGAGGCGCACACCACTTAAAAGGAAATCTGTCAGCATTTTTTCAGTATTTAACCCCTTTACCCCCAAGGGTGGTTTACACGTTAATGACCGGGCCAATTTTTACAATTCTGACCACTGTCCCTTTATGAGGTTATAACTCTGGAACGCTTCAACGGATCTTGATGATTCTGACATTGTTTTCTCCTGACATATTGTACTTCATGATAGTGGTAACATTTATTTGATATTACATGCGTTTATTTGTGGAAAAAATGGAAATTTGGTGAATATTTTGAAAATTTTGCAATTTTCCAACTTTGAATTTTTATGCCCTTAAATCACAGAGATATGTCATACAAAATACTTAATAAGTAACATTTCCCACATGTCAACTTTACATCAGCACAATTTTGGAACCAAAATTTTTCTTGTTAGGGAGTTATAAGGGTTAAAAGTTGACCAGCAATTTCACATTTTTACAACACCATTTTTTTTAGGGACCACATCACATTTGAAGTCATTTTGAGGGGTCTATATGATAGAAAATAACCAAGTGTGACACCATTCTAAAAACTGCACCCCTCAAGGTGCTCAAAACCACATTGAAGAAGTTTATTAACCCTTCAGGTGTTTCACAGGAATTTTTGGAATGTTTAAAAAAAAAAAAATGAACATTTAACTTTTTTTCACAAAAAATTTAGTTCAGCTCCAATTTGTTTTATTTTACAAAGGGTAACAGGATAAATTGGACCCCAAAAGTTGTTATACATTTGGTCCTGAGTACGCGGATACCCCATATGTGGGGGTAAACCACTGTTTGGGCGCATGGCAGAGCTCGGAAGGGAAGAAGCGCCGTTTGACTTTTCAATGTAAAATTGACTGGAATTGAGATAGGACACCATGTTGCGTTTGGAGAGCCTCTGATGTGCCTAAACATTGAAACCCCTCATAAGTGACACCATTTTGGAAAGTAGACCCTCTAAGGAACTTATCTAGATGTGTTGTGAGAACTTTGAACCCCCAAGTGTTTCACTACAGTTAATAACGCAGAGCCGTGAAAATAAAAAATCATTTTTCCCACAAAAATGATTTTTAGCCCCCAAATTTTTATTTTCCCAAGGGTAACAAGAGAAATTGGACCCCAAAAGTTGTTGTCCAATTTGTCCTGAGCACACCGATACCCCATATGTTTGGGTAAACCCCTGTTTGGGCGCACGGCAGAGCTCGGAAGAGAAGGAGCGCTATTTGACTTTTTCAACACAGAATTGGCTGGAATTGAGATCGGACGCCATGTCGCGTTTGGAGAGCCCCTGATGTGCCTAAACAGTGGAAACCCCCCAATTCTAGCTGATACCCTAACCAAAACACACCCCTAACCCCAACTCTAACCATAACCCTAACCACACGCCTAGCCCAAAAATGCCCCCAACCCTAATCCCAACAATACCCCTAAACCCAACACACCCCTAACCCTAATCCCAACCGTAAGTGTAATACAAACTTAACTCTAACTTTAGCCCCAACCCTAACCCTAATGGGAAAATGGAAATAAATACATTTTTTTAATTTTATTATTTTACCCTAACTAAGTGGGTGATGAAGGGGGGTTTAATTTACTTTTATAGCGGGTTTTTTAGCAGATTTTTATGATTGGCAGCTGTCACACACTAAAAGACGCTTTTTATTGCAAAAAATAGTTTTTGCATCTCCACATTTTGAGAGCTATAATTTTTCCATATTTTGGTCCACAGAGTTATGTGAGGTCTTGTTTTTTGCGGGACGAGTTGACGTTTTTATTAGTACTGATTTTTGTGAGGCAGAATGACCAAAAACCAGCTATTCATGAATTTCTTATACCGTTCCGCGTTTGGTAAAATGGATAAAGCAGTTTTATTCTTCGGGTCAGTACGATTACAGCGATACTTCATTTATATAATGTTTTATGTTTTTCCGCTTTTATACGATAAAAACTATAATATAAAAAATAATTTTTGCATCGCTTTACTCTGAGGACTATAACTTATATTTTTTCGCTGATGATGCTGTATGGTGACTTGTTTTTTGCGGGACAAGATGACGTTTTCAGCGGGTACCATGGTTTTTTATATCCGTCTTTTTGATCGCTTGTTATTCCACTTTTTGTTCGGCGGTATGATAATAAAACATTGTTTTTTTACTTTTTTTTTATGTTCAGTGAAGGGGTTAACTAGTGGGACAGTTTTATTGGTCGGGTCGTTACGGACGCAGCGATACCAAATATGTGTACTTTATTGTTTTTTTATTTAGATAAAGAAATGTATTTATTGGAACAATATATATATATTTTTTTTGTTTAGGAATTTTTTATTTATTAATTTATATTTTTTTACACATGTAAATTTTTTTTTTTTACTTTTTTACTTTGTCCCAGGGTGGAACATCATGCTATAGTGACAGATCGCTGATCTGACACTTTGCACAGCACTGTGTCAGATCAGCGATCACACAGGCAGTGCAGGAGGCTTGCCGACGCCTGCTCTTAGCAGGCGCTTGTAAGCCACCTCCCTGCAGGACCCGGAAGGAGCCCCACGGTCATTTTGGATCCGAGGCCTGCAGGGAGGACGGAGACCCTCTAAACAACGCGATCACATCCCGTTGTTCCGAGGGTCTCAGGAAAGCACGCATGGAGCCCCCTCCCTGCGCGATGCTTCCCTATGCCACCATTCATGTTTGAACGCAGTGTTCCGGGGGTTAATGTGCCAGGAGCCCGTGACCGCTCCTGGTACATAGTGCTGGATGTCAGCTGTGATAGTCAGCTGACACCTGGCCGCGCTCCCCCGTTAGTACGACTGATCGGTGATGACGTACTATCCCGTCGGTGGTCATAGGGGCCCAGACCACCTCGACAAGATAGTACGTCGGATGTCAGAAAGGGGTTAATCCGAGGGCGGCATGATGTCGGGACGGATACCCTGATTCCAGCAACACGTCACTTACTGGGCAGTGTGTTGATATTTCAATGAAATCAGTGTTTTATCAGTAGGAAGTGGTTACTACAGGACTAGGTGTCTTGTGCCTCTCAACTGCTCTCTGTAACCTTGCTCCCACCTCTTGTCTGCACTAATCAGTGGTGTGCTAGAGTTATACAAAGCTCAGTATTCAGAGAACTGCTAGATCTGCAACAGATAAACCAGTGATTTGACAGCAAGTCAAATATGTGACATTACTGGAATCAGGGTCTCTGTCCCTACATCATACTACTATAACCTTTATTTTAATTTCTATTTCATAAATAGTAAAGAAAAACAAGGAACTTTGTATTTTCTCTCAGAGAAATCGGCTTCTTTCATTCTTTCACCTCCTGGACTGATCCTTCACTCTAATTTCAGTGCTAATAATCTGTATTCAATGAAGACATATTTTCCCCATTTCTGAAAAAGGAGATGACAGTTAATGGCAAAGACAGACATTCTGCTAAAAGTTCTCCTGAAAATGATGGCTACAGTGCTCCATAAACGTCATAAGCACCGACTGTCATCTTCAATCTCAGTAATGGATAAATCTGTATTCAAAGACAGATTTTACTGAAAATTCAGAGGGTGAATGATCAGCTCAGGAGAAAGCAGTAGCTTTCTCTAATAAGATAGACTACAAAGTTTCTTAGTTTCATGTGTATCATTTATTTATAGAAAAAAAACATTAACAAACAGTTACTCTTGATGAATTTGGTGCATCTTATCAATGGAGTCTGCCTCCTTGCTCCTCGCCAGAAATGTTACTCCAGTAAGGGACTGGAGTAAGTAAAGCTGCCACTTTTGATGAATGTGACAGAATGGTGTAGCCACACTCTGTACCACCCTGGCTCATCACTACAGTGGGGAAAAAAGTATTTAGTCAACCACCAATTGCGCAAGTTCTCCCACTTAAAAAGATGAGAGAGGCCTGTAATTGACATCATAGGTAGACCACAATTATGAGAGTCAAAATGAGAAAACAAATCTAGAAAATCACCTTGTCTGATTTGGCAAGATTAATTTTGCAAATTTTGGTGGAAAATAAGTATTTGGTCATTAACAAAAGTTCATCTCAATATTTAGTTATACTAGCTGTTTCCAGCCAGCTAACGCTCGGCACGCTCATTGCTATCTAATATAAACCTTGTGATATCTCTCTCTGTCCTTATCAATCTGCTCAGGTGTTCGTTGTTGATAACCAATCCTACGATTTTGTCGATATTGTTGTTGTCGATCAGCTACTGCATCGTTGTCCGGATTTTCCTGCGGCCTGTGAGATGGACCTGGCGACTTTTCTTGGCTCATTTTGTTTGGGAGAATGCGGATGCAATTAAATGTACGTTTACCTTGGCTGAAGTGGTTGAATTACATAGAAAAAAAGTGCTGCTTGTGGGAATGTGGGGGACACAGCCTCGCGTGGGATGTGTGGGGACGCAGCCTCGCGTGGTAATGTGTGGGGACGCAGCCTCGCGTGGTAATGTGTGGGGACGCAGCCTCGCGTGGTAATGTGGGGGGCGGGATTATGGGATGGGTGGGATTATGTGTGGTAATGTGGTCGGGGGCAGGATTGTGTAGTGATGTGGGGGGTGGGATTATGGGTGGTGATGGGGCGAGATTATGGGTGATGATGGGGTGGGGGGCGAGATTATGGGTGGTGATGGGGTGGGGGGCGGGATTATGGGTGGTGATGGGGTGGGGGCGGTATTATGGGTGGTGATGGGGTGGGGGGCAGATTATGGGTGGTGATGGGGTGGGGGCGAGATTATGTGTGGTGATGTGTTGGGGGGCGGGAAGGTGTGTGGTAATGGGGTGGGGGGCGTGATTGTGTGTGGTGATGGGTTGGGGGCGTGATTGTGTGTGGTGATGGGTTGGGGGGCGTGATTGTGTGTGGTGATGGGTTGGGGGGCGAGATTGTGGGTGGTGATGGGTTGGGGGGCGAGATTGTGTGGTGATGGGTTGGGGGGCGTGATTTTGTGTGGCGATGGGTTGGGGGGCGAGATTGTGTGTGGTAATGTGGTGGGGGGGCGGGACTATGTGTGGTGATGTGGTGGGAGGCGGAGCTACTGTGCAGGGGGCGGGATTAGCGAGTAATCACGATGCCTCTTATATATATATATATAGATATCCTTTGCTGGCAATGACAGAGGTCAAATGTTTTCTGTAAGTCTTCACAAGGTTGCCACACACTGTTGTTGGTATGTTGGCCCATTTCTCTATGCAGATCTCCTCTAGAGCAGTGATGTTTTGGGCCTGTCGCTGGGCAACATGGACTTTCAACTCTCTCCAAAGGTTTTCTATGGGGTTGAGATTTGGAGACTGGCTAGGCAACTTCAGGACCTTCATATGCTTCTTACAAATCCACTCCTTCTTTGCCCTAGCGGTGTGCTTGGGATCATTATCATGCTGAAAGACCCATCCACATTTCATCTTCAATGCCCGATGTAATACTGTTTGAGGTTGTGGACAGGTGTCTTTTATACTGATAACAAGTTCAAACAGATGCCATTACTACAGGTAAGTGGAGAACAGAGGAGCCTCTTAAAAAAAAAAGTTACAGGTCTGAGGGAGCCAGAAATCCTGCAGGTTTTTAGGTGACCAAATAAATCCTGCCAAATCAGACAAGGTGATTTTCTGGATTTGTTTTCTCATTTTGACTCTCATAGTTGTGGTCTACCTATGAGGTCAATTACAGGCCTCTCTCATCAAGTAGGAGAACGTACACAATTGGTGGCTGACTAAATACTTTTTTCCCCACTGTAGCTTTGCCCATTATGGCTGAGCTGGTGGAAAACTTTGATGAATCAGAGCCAGAGAGCCTTAGATAACATTTGGTGCCATTTATGTTTGACAGCAGTGTAAGCCGGACGTCACTTCTCAATGTAAGTCTACGAAGGCCAGAACGAGACCAGTAAGGCCCCCGGACTCACAGTGAGAGCTTGTGCCCGTTACCTTAGATTTCTGGTCCGTCAAAAGTCGTGGTCACAAGATGACAGCACGAGACTGGAGCGGCACTAGAAGAGCTGAAGACAGCGGCAGATAAGTATAAGACTAAGGGAACTTAGATTAGTAGCACCAATCCAGTGGTAAAATAAAAATAACACAAAACGCTGGAATGTTGCGACAATATAGAAATTATAACCAGGTCTGTTGTAGCCCAATGAAGCACTGTCATTATAGCACAATGGGGAGACGAATAATGCTAAAGGTACCTTCACTGTTGTGAGTTCTGTTTTTTGGCTCCCTCTGGTGGTTACTGATGGTACTGGGTGATTTGTGTTCTGCTGTCTCTGGTGTCCACCTGTTCTATTAGGATTTGGGAGTTTCCTATTTAACCGGGCTTTCTTGTCATTTCCCCGCCGGCTATCAAGGTTATCAGAGTGTTTTGTTACCTCAGCTTCTGGCTTCAGTAATCTTCAGGACAAGCTAAGTTTTGATTTTCTTGTTCCACGTTTTGCTTTATTTTTGTCTTGTCCAGCTTGCATATAATTGTCTCTTTGCTGCTGGTTGCTTTAGTGGGCTGTAATTGCTCCTCATGTTCCATGAGTTGGAACATGAGTTCAAGTAATTACAGGATGGTTTTTTGAAGGGTTTTTTGCTGACCGCGCAGTTTACTTTTGTATCCTCTGCTATCTAGTTTTAGCGGGCCTCATTTTGCTGAATCTGTTTTCATACTGTGTATGTGCCTTCCTCTCATTTCACCGTCATTATATGTGGGGGGCTGCTATTTCTGTGGGGTATTTCTCTGGAGGCAAGAGAGGTCTGTGTTTCTTCTAATAGGGGAAGTTAGATCTTCGGCTGGTGCGAGACGTCTAGGATCAACGTAGGCACGTTCCCCGGCTATTGTTATTTGTGTGTTCAGGTTTAGGGTCGCGGTCAGCTCAGGTTCCATCACCCTAGAGCTCGTTGGTGCTTGTCCTTTTGTGATTCCCTGCCATTGGAATCATGACACTTCACACTCAGCGACGCTGCAGCGATACCGACAACGATGTCGATATCGCTGCAGCGTCGCTGTTTGGTCGCTGGAGAGCTGTCATACAGACAGCTCTCCAGCGACCAACAATCCCGAGGTCCCCGGTAACCAGGGTAAACATCGGGTTACTAAGCGCAGGGCCGCGCTTAGTAACCCGATGTTTACCATGGTTACCAGCGTAAACGTTAAAAAAACAAACACTACATACTTACCTTCCGGTGTCTGTCCTCCGGCGCTCTGCATTCCTCTGCACTGTCAGCGCCGGTCAGCCGGAAAGCACAGCGGTGACGTCACCGCTCTGCTTTCTGGCTGGCCGGCGCTGACACAGGATGCAGGAGGAGTGCAGAGAAGCACAGCGCTGGGGACAGACAGCTGAAGGTAAGTATGTAGTGTTTGTTTTTTTAACGTTTACGCTGGTAACCAGGGTAAACATCGGGTTACTAAGCGCGGCCCTGCGCTTAGTAACCCGATGTTTACCCTGGTTACCAGTGAAGACATCGCTGGATCGGCGTCACACACGCCGATCCAGCGATGTCAGCGGGAAGTCCAGCGACGAAATAAAGTTCTGGACTTTCCTCAGCGACCAACTATTTCCCAGCAGGGGCCTGATCGTTGGTCGCTGTCACACATAACGATTTCCTTAACGATATCGTTGCTACGTCACAAAAAGCAACGATATCGTTAACGATATCGTTATGTGTGACGGTACCTTAAGTGTGCGTCACTTTATCTTCCACCCTGACTGTTTGCTTTGGTTGATATATTGTGACCCTGCAGTCTCATAGTATCCAATAGGAAGATCAACTGGTTTGGCCATGGAAATTCACCTGAAATTCTGTCACTGTATATAGGGACTATTCCTTACAAGAAATGTTACAGATATAGTGCGCAACTTGTCAGCAAATTACCTTCATAAGGTACCGTCACACTGAACGATATCGCTAGCGATCCGTGACGTTGCAGCGTCCTGGATAGCGATATCGTTCAGTTTGACAGGCAGCAGCGATCAGGATCCTGCTGTGATGTCGTTGGTCGCTGCAGAAAGTCCAGCACTTTATATTTCGTCGCTGGACTCCCTGCAGACATCGCTGAATCGGCGTGTGTGACGCCGATTCAGCGATGTCTTCACTGGTAACCAGGGTAAACATCGGGTTACTAAGCGCAGGGCCGTGCTTAGTAACCTGATGTTTACCCTGGCTACCAGCGTAAAAGTAAAAAAAACAAACACTACATAGTAACATAGTAACATAGTTAGTAAGGCCGAAAAAAGACATTTGTCCATCCAGTTCAGCCTATATTCCATCATAATAAATCCCCAGATCTACGTCCTTCTACAGAACCTAATTGTATGATACAATATTGTTCTGCTCCAGGAAGACATCCAGGCCTCTCTTGAACCCCTCGACTGAGTTCGCCATCACCACCTCCTCAGGCAAGCAATTCCAGATTCTCACTGCCCTAACAGTAAAGAATCCTCTTCTATGTTGGTGGAAAAACCTTCTCTCCTCCAGACGCAAAGAATGCCCCCTTGTGCCCGTCACCTTCCTTGGTATAAACAGATCCTCAGCGAGATATTTGTATTGTCCCCTTATATACTTATACATGGTTATTAGATCGCCCCTCAGTCTTCTTTTTTCTAGACTAAATAATCCTAATTTCGCTAATCTATCTGGGTATTGTAGTTCTCCCATCCCCTTTATTAATTTTGTTGCCCTCCTTTGTACTCTCTCTAGTTCCATTATATCCTTCCTGAGCACCGGTGCCCAAAACTGGACACAGTACTCCATGTGCGGTCTAACTAGGGATTTGTACAGAGGCAGTATAATGCTCTCATCATGTGTATCCAGACCTCTTTTAATGCACCCCATGATCCTGTTTGCCTTGGCAGCTGCTGCCTGGCACTGGCTGCTCCAGGTAAGTTTATCATTAACTAGGATCCCCAAGTCCTTCTCCCTGTCAGATTTACCCAGTGGTTCCCCATTCAGTGTGTAATGGTGACATTGATTCCTTCTTCCCATGTGTATAACCTTACATTTATCATTGTTAACCCCTTAATGACCACCAATACGTCTTTTAACTGACCTGAGATATAAGAGAATAGCCTCCCCATACAGATGACAATCCAGCATCTGTCGGTTGTACACTATAGCTGACAACTTGCTGTACCAGCCACGATCAGTATTTGCACCATCTAAATCTGTTTAACCCCTTAGATGCTGCTGTCAATAGTGACTGCATCATTATAAATGGTTAACAGTGTGTGGGGGCTTCTTCTTTGTCACAATTGGTGCCCTCAGATCATGATTTTGTTGTCCTGATGTTTGCCATGGCAATTCATGACCAAATAGTCGCCTTAGAGTCTGACGGCTGTAGTAATCTGTTTAGAAGTTAGCAACATTTAGGTGGTAAAAATACACATTTTCATTTCTGTCATACCACTTTGCATTAATTCCTGTAAAGCACCTGAAGGGTTAATAAACTACCTGACAGCAGTTTTCAATATGTCAGGGGGTGCTGTTTTTAAAATGGTATCACGTTTGTGGGCTTCCCAATATATGGGACCCCTAAAGTCACTTCAAACATGGATAAGTCCCTAAAAAAATAAATTTTGTAAATTTCTTTGAAAAAATGAAAAATTGTTGCTACATTTTTAAACCTCCTAAAATGCTAACAAAATAAAATAACATTTTACAAATGGTGCTGATGTAAACCAGACATGTGGGAAATGTTATTTATTAATGGTTTGCTGTTGTATGACTATCTGGATTAAAGGGATAATCATTCAAATTTAGAAAATTGCAAATTTTTTGACATTTTTCTAAAATTTTTGATATTTTTTATAAATAAACACAAAAAATGTTGAACAAAATTTACCATTATCATAAAGTATAATGTGTTACGAAAAAACAATCTCAAAATCACTGAGATTTGTTGAAGCGTTGCAGAGTTATTACCACATAAAGTGACACTGGTCAGATTTCAAAAATTTGGCTCGGTCACTAAGGGGTTAAACCTCATCTGCCACCTTTCAGCCCAAGTTTCCAACTTATCCAGATCCATCTGTAGCAGAATACTATCTTCTCTTGTATTAACTGCTTTACATAGTTTTGTATCATCTGCAAATATTGATATTTTACTGTGTAAACCTTCTACCAGATCATTAATGAATATGTTGAAGAGAACAGGTCCCAATACCGACCCCTGCGGTACCCCACTGGTCACAGCGACCCAGTTAGAGACTATACCATTTATAACCACCCTCTGCTTTCTATCACTAAGCCAGTTACTAACCCATTTACACACAATTTCCCCCAGACCAAGCATTCTCATTTTGTGTACCAACCTCTTGTGCGGCACGGTATCAAACGCTTTGAAAAAATCGAGATATACCATACTTATATACTACATACTTATCTTCCTCTGTCTGTCCCCGGCGCTGTGCTTCTCTGCACTGGCTGTGAGCGCCGGCCAGCCGGAAAGCACAGCGGTGACGTCACCGCTCTGCTTTCCGGCCGCTGCGCTCACAGTCAGTGCAGGAAAGCACAGCGCCGAGGACAGACAGCAGAATGTAAGTATGTAGTGTTTGTTTTTTTTACATTTACAACGGTAACCAGGGTAAACATTGGGTTACTAAGCGCGGCCCTGCGCTTAGTAACCCGATGTTTACCCTGGTTACCGGCATCGTTGGTCGCTGGAGAGCTGTCTGTGTGACAGCTCTCCAGCGACCTAACAGCGACGCTGCAGCGATCGACATCGTTGTCGGTATCGCTGCAGCGTCGCTGAGTGTGAAGGTACCTATAGTCTTGCCTTCTTAACTCTACCGGGGTTGGAGGGGAATATGGCAGATCATTCATTTGTTCTAAACATTACCACAACAGAGATGAAGGGGTTACAGAAAGGATGGTCACTTGTAACATTAATTTGTCAGCCTCAGTCACTGGCAAACAATCAGAGAAACACCAGTGTCAAGAAGTAGGTCTCACGGAGGAGGATATCCCAGATCAGAGAACACATCTGAGCATTGGCAGCAATGTTTTGGGAAGCCAATTCACACATGTATCCCCCATTAGTAGATAGATCACCCGTAGTTATTTTTAATCATCTGAAATAAGAAGCCATGTTCCTGCTCCAATGTCAGTGGCAGTGAACTTCAGGACCTGTCGCCACCAAGCCCTGAGATAACCTAGGACATCTAAATATTCATATTTCAATTGGCGGAGGATGTTCCATCTAGACACATACATGGCCATATTATTCATAAGGCTGACTAGACTGAAGGTGCAACTTTATGGAACATTGTTAAAATATCTTCCCACAGTTTTTTGTCTTTTTTTTATCTTTTAATTTTTTTTAGATGTTTGTACAGAATTTTTTCTAGCAGATATTTTTTTTTTTTTTCGAGATTTTCCTTTTCCTGAAGCTTTAACCCCTTCATGCCGCAGCCCTTTTTCGTTTTTGTGTTTTCGTTTTTCGCTCCCACACTTGTTTTTTGTTTGGCTTTTTGCTAGCTTCACTAAATGCTAAAACTGACCTGATTTTAGTATTCTCCAGGTCATTATGAGTTCATAGACACCTGACATGTCTAGGTTATTTTTTATCTAAGTGGTGAAAAAAAATTCAAAACTTTAGTAAATAAAAAAATGCGCCATTTTCCGATACCCGTAGCGTCTCCATTTTTCGTGATATGGGGTCATGTGAGGGCTTATTTTTTGTGTGCCGAGCTGACGTTTTTAATGATACCACTTTTGAGCAGATACGTTCTTTTAATCGCCCGTTATTGCATTTTAATTCAATGTCGCGGCAACAAAGAAAAACTAATTCTGGGGTTTTGAATTTTTTTCTCACTACGCTGTTTAGCGATCAGGTTAATGGGTTTTTTTATTGATAGATCGGGCGATTCTGAACGTGGCGATACCAAATATGTGTAGGTTTGATTTTTTTTTATTGTTTTATTTTGAATGGGGCGAAACGGAGGGTGATTTAAACTTTTATATTTTTTTCATATTTTTAACCCCTTTACCCCCAAGGGTGGTTTGCACGTTAATGACCAGGCCAATTTTTACAATTCTGACCACTGTCCCTTTATGAGGTTATAACTCCGAAACGCTTCAACGGATCCTGGTGATTCTGACATTGTTTTCTCGTGACATATTGTACTTCATGATAGTGGTAAAATTTCTTTGATAGTACCTGCGTTTATTTGTGAAAAAAACGGAAATTTGGCGAAAATTTTGAAAATTTCGCAATTTTCAAACTTTGAATTTTTATGCAATTAAATCACAGAGATATGTCACACAAAATACTTAATAAGTAACATTTCCCACATGTCTCCTTTACATCAGCATAATTTTGGAACCAATTTTTTGTTTTGTTAGGGAGTTATAAGGGTTAAAAGTTGACCAGCAATTTCTCATTTTTACAACACCATTTTTTTTTAGGGACCACGTCTCATTTGAAGTCATTTTGAGGGGTCTATATGATAGAAAATGCCCAAGTGTGACACCATTCTAAAAACTGCACCCCTCAAGGTGCTCAAAACCACATTCAAGAAGTTTATTAACCCTTCAGGTGTTTAATAGGAATTTTTGGAATGTTTAAATAAAAATGAACATTTAACTTTTTTACACAAAAAATTTACTTCAGCTCCAATTTGTTTTATTTTACCAAGGGTAACAGGAGAAATTGGACCCAAAAAGTTGTTGTCCAATTTGTCCTGAGTACGCTGATACCCCATATGTGGCAGTAAACCACTGTTTGGGCGCATGGGAGAGCTCGGAAGGGAAGGAGCGCTATTTGACTTTTCAATGCAAACTTGACAGGAATTGAGATGGGACGCCATGTTGCGTTTGGAGAGCCACTGATGTGCCTAAACATTGAAACCCCCCACAAGTGACACCATTTTGGAAAGTAGACCCCCTAAGGAACTTATCTGGATGTGTGGTGAGCACTTTGACCCACCAAGTGCTTCACAGAAGTTTATAATGCAGAACCGTAAAAATAAAAAATCATATTTTTTCACAAAAATTATATTTTTGCCCCCAATTTTTTATTTTTCCAAGGGTAAGAGAAGAAATTGGACCTCAAAAGTTGTTGTCCAATTTGTCCTGAGTACGCTGATACCCCATATGTGGCAGTAAACCACTGTTTGGGCGCATGGGAGAGCTCGGAAGGGAAGGAGCGCAGTTTGACTTTTCAATGCAAAATTGACAGAAATTGAGATGGGACGCCATGTTGCGTTTGGAGAGCCACTGATGTGCCTAAACATTGAAACCCCCCACAAGTGACACCATTTTGGAAAGTAGACCCCCTAAGGAACTTATCTAGAGGTGTGGTGAGCACTTTGACCCACCAAGTGCTTCACAGAAGTTTATAATGCAGAACCGTAAAAATAAAAAATCATATTTTTTCACAAAAATTATATTTTTGCCCCCAATTTTTTATTTTTCCAAGGGTAAGAGAAGAAATTGGACCTCAAAAGTTGTTGTCCAATTTGTCCCGAGTACGCTGATACCCCATATGTGGCAGTAAACCACTGTTTGGGCGCATGGGAGAGCTCGGAAGGGAAGGAGCGCCGTTTGACTTTTCAATGCAAAATTGACAGGAATTGAGATGGGACGCCATGTTGCGTTTGGAGAGCCACTGATGTGCCTAAACATTGAAACCCCCCACAAGTGACACCATTTTGGAAAGTAGACCCCCTAAGGAACTTATCTGGATGTGTGGTGAGCACTTTGACCCACCAAGGGCTTCACAGAAGTTTATAATGCAGAGCCATAAAAATAAAACAAAATTTTTTTCCCACAAAAATTATTTTTTAGCCCCCAGTTTTGTATTTTCCCTAGGGTAAGAGGAGAAATTGGACCACAAAAGTTGTTGTCCAATTTGTCCTGAGTACGCTGATACCCCATATGTGGGGGGGAACCACCGTTTGGGCGCATGGGAGGGTTCGGAAGGGAAGGAGCGCCATTTGGAATGCAGACTTAGATGGAATGGTCTGCAGGCGTCACATTGCGTTTGCAGAGCCCCTAATGTACCTAAACAGTAGAAACCCCCCACAAGTGACACCATTTTGGAAAGTAGACCCCCTAAGGAACTCATCTTGATGTGTTGTGAGAGCTTTGAACCCCCAAGTATTTCACTACAGTTTATAACGCAGAGCCATGCAAATAAAAAATATTTTTTTTTCCACAAAAATTATATTTTAGCCCCCAGTTTTGTATTTTTCCAAGGTTAGCAGGAGAAATTGGACCCTAAATGTTGTTGTCCAATTTGTCCTGAGTACGCTGATACCCGATATGTGGGGGGGAACCACCGTTTGGGCGCATGGGAGGGCTCGGAAGGGAAGGAGCATCATTTGGAATGCAGACTTAGATGGATTGGTCTGCAGGCGTCACATTGCGTTTGCAGAGCCCCTAATGTACCTAAACAGTAGAAACCCCCCACAAGTGACCCCATATTGGAAACTAGACCCCTCAATGAACTTATCTAGATGTGTTGTGAGAACTTTGAACCCCCAAGTGTTTCACTACAGTTTATAACGCAGAGCCGTGAAAATAAAAAATCTTTTTGTTTTCCCACAAAAATTATTTTTTAGCCCCCAGTTTTGTATTTTCCCAAGGGTAACAGGAGAAATTGGTCCACAAAAGTTGTTGTCCAATTTGTCCTGAGTACGCTGATACCCCATATGTTGGGGTAAACCCCTGTTTGGGCACACAGGAGAGCTCGGAAGGGAAGGAGCACTGTTTTACTTTTTCAACGCAGAATTGGCTGGAATTGAGATCGGACGCCATGTCGTGTTTGGAGAGCCCCTGATGTGCCGAAACAGTGGAAACCCCCCAATTATAACTGAAACCCTAATCTAAACACACCCCTAACCCTAATTCCAACGGTAACCCTAACCACACCTCTAACCCTGACACACCCCTAACCCTAATCCCAACCCTATTCCCAACTGTAAATGTAATCTAAACCCTAACCCTAACTTTAGCCCCAACCCTAACTGTAGCCCCAACCCTAACCCTAACCCTAATCCTAGCCCTAACCCTAGCCCTAACCCTAACCCTAGCCCTAACCCTAGCCCTAACCCTAGCCCTAACCCTAGCCCTAACCCTAGCCCTAGCCCTAGCCCTAACCCTAGCCCTAACCCTAGCCCTAACCCTAGCCCTAACCCTAGCCCTAACCCTAACCCTAGCCCTAACCCTAGCCCTAACCCTAGCCCTAACCCTAGCCCTAGCCCTAACCCTAGCCCTAACCCTAGCCCTAATGGGAAAATGGAAATAAATACATTTTTTTTTATTTTTCCCTAACTAAGGGGGTGATGAAGGGGGGTTTGATTTACTTTTATAGCGAGTTTTTTAGCGGATTTTTATGATTGGCAGCCGTCACACACTGAAAGACCCTTTTTATTGCAAAAAATATTTTTTGCAATACCACATTTTGAGAGCTATAATTTTTTCATATTTTGGTCTACAGAGTCATGTGAGGTCTTGTTTTTTGCGGGACGAGTTGACGTTTTTATTGAATACATTTTTGGGCACGTGACATTTTTTTATCGCTTTTTATTCCGATTTTTGTGAGGAAGAATGACCAAAAGCCAGCTATTCATGAATTTCTATTGGGGGAGGCGTTTATACCGTTCCGCGTTTGGTAAAATTGATAAATCAGTTTTATTCTTCGGGTCAGTACGATTACAGCGATACCTCATTTATATCATTTTTTTATGGTTTGGTGCTTTTATACGATAAAAACTATTTTACAGAAAAAATAATTATTTTTGCATCGCTTTATTCTCAGGACTATAACTTTTTTATTTTTTTGCTGATGATGCTGTATGGCGGCTCTTTTTTTGCGGGACAATATGACGCTTTCAGCGGTACCATGGTTATTTATATCTGTCCTTTTGATCGCGTGTTATTCCACTTTTTGTTCGGCGGTATGATAATAAAGCGTTGTTTTTTGCCTCGTTTTTTTTTTTTTTTTCTTACGGTGTTTACTGAAGGGGTTAACTAGTGGGCCAGTTTTATAGGTCGGGCCGTTACGGACGCGGCGATACTAAATATGTGTACTTTTATTGGTTTTTTTTTTTTATTTAGATGAAGAAATGTATTTATGGGAATAATATTTTTTTTTTTTTTCATTATTTTGGAATATTTTTTTTTATTTTTTTTCACATTTGGAAATTTTTTTTTTTACTTTTTTACTTTGTCCCAGGGGGGGACATCACAGATCAGTGATCTGACAGTTTGCACAGCACTCTGTCAGATCACTGATCTGATAGGAGTGCAGGCTGCTTCACAGTGCCTGCTCTGAGCAGGCTCTGTGAAGCCACCTCCCTCCCTGCAGGACCCGGATCCGCGGCCATCTTGGATCCGGGGCTCGAGCAGGGAGGGAGGTGAGGAGACCCTCGCAGCAACGCGATCACATCGCGTTGCTGCGGGGGGCTCAGGGAAGCCCGCAGGGAGCCCCCTCCCTGCGCGGTGCTTCCCTGTACCGCCGGCACATCGCGATCATCTTTGATCGCGGTGTGCCAGGGGTTAATGTGCCGGGGGCGGTCCGTGACCGCTCCTGGCACATAGTGCCGGATGTCAGCTGCGATAAGCAGCTGACACCCGGCCGCGATCGGCCGCGCTCCCCCCGTGAGCGCGGCCGATCGGCTATGACGTACTATCCCGTCCAGGGTCAGATAAGCCCAGGGCACCTCGACGGGATAGTACGTCTAAGGTCACAGAGGGGTTAAAAACATTTTTTTTTAAACTTTTGCCACGCTTCAATAGCCTCCATGGGAGGCTAGAAGCTGGCACCACTCGATCGGCTCAGCTACAAAGCAGCGATCATCAGATCGCTATGTAGCTGAATTGCAGGCAGGGGTGGATTATAAGAGGGTCAATCTGGGC
Source organism: Ranitomeya imitator (assembly GCF_032444005.1). Classification (NCBI taxonomy): domain Eukaryota; kingdom Metazoa; phylum Chordata; class Amphibia; order Anura; family Dendrobatidae; genus Ranitomeya; species Ranitomeya imitator. The sequence continues at coordinate 1,015,141,502 of NC_091282.1, forward strand.
GGTAGCCCAGGGCCCAGTGGTGTGGGGGGGCCCTGGGCTACCGCACAGATTGCCCGCCGGCCGCCGCCATCATACTACACAGTGCAGAGTCCAGAGAGTCAGTGACACAGTGGCACTGGCACCCACCAGCCGCCCCTGTCAGACTGGTGGTGCCGCGGCGTTATTACCTCCTGATTTATGTGCCGTGTGTGGCCGTGCCGGGAGCCCCCCCGGACCCCGTCTCATCTGCTCACCGGGCCCCTACCGGCGCTGCCTGCGGCGGTTTCCTATTGCCGTGCGGGCGCGCCCGCACAGCAATAGTTAACAACAGCCGCCAGCCAATTGGAGGCTGGCGGCCGAAGTCGGCCGCAGGCGCCGCGCAGCGCACACGTCGTCGGCGTCTGACGTCATAGTCAGTCGCTGGCGAGTGCGCGCTGCTGGAGGGAGCTCACCGCCTGGATCGCTGGTAAGGTGAGGAGAATTTATTTTTTTTTTCTTATAACCTAACGGTGGAGCGGAGGAGTGTCGGACACTGGGGCTGGGGGGCAGATTGCTGTACACACTGGGGGCAATGCTGGGCCTGGGAGCAGGACACAGTCTGGGGCAGTCTGATTTCTGGACACACTGGGGCAATGATGCTGGAGGAGGATACAGACTGGGGACTGAGGCAAATGATTGCTGGACACATTGGGGCAATGCAGGAGACACTGGGGGGGGCAATGCTGGAGGACACAGTCTGGGGACTGGGGCAGATGATTGCTGGACACACTGGGGCAATGATGCTGGAGGACACAGTCTGGGGACTGGCCTGGGGCAGATGATTGCTGGACAGACACACTGGGGCAATGCAGGGGACACTGGGGCAATGCTTGAGGACACAGTCTGGGGACTGGGGCAGATGATTGCTGGACACACTGGGGCAATGATGCTGGAGGACACAGTCTGGAGACTGGGGCAGTTGATTGCTGGACACACTGGGGCAATGATGCTGGAGGACACAGTCTGGGGACTGGGGCAGATGATTGCTGGACACACTGGGGCAATGATGCTGGAGGACACAGTCTGGGGACTGGCCTGGGGCAGATGATTGCTGGACAGACACACTGGGGCAATGTAGGAGACACTGGGGCAATGCTTGAGGACACAGTCTGGGGACTGGGGCAGATGATTGCTGGACACACTGGGGCAATGATGCTGGAGGACACAGTCTGGAGACTGGGGCAGTTGATTGCTGGACACACTGGGGCAATGATGCTGGAGGACACAGTCTGGGGACTGGGGCAGATGATTGATGGACACACTGCAATGCAGGAGACACTGGGGAAATGATGGAGGACACAGTCTGGGGACTGGGGCAGATGATTGCTGGACACACTGGGGCAATGCTGGAGGACACAGTCTGGGGCAGATGATTGCTGTACACACTGGGGCAGATTGCTGGACAAACTGTGGGCAATTCTGGACAATTGGACATACTGGGGCATATTGCTGGACAGGACACACTGGGGGCAATGCTGGACATACTGGGGCAGATTGCTGGATATACTGTGTGGAGGTAATATGCTGGACACACTGGGGGTAATATGCTGGACACACTGGGGCAGATTGTTGAACACACTGTCATGGGACAGGATGGAGATGGATGGAGCAGGATGGGGAAATCATATGGGGTAGAATGGATACTCAAGAGGGCAGGATGCGAGAACATATGGCTGGAGCCTGGATTGAGATAAACGGGGCCAGGATGGGGAATATTATTACCATAGGGGCTAATTAAGGGATATTATTACTGCAGTGATGTATTTATTTTATTTTTTGAGTATACTGTTTTAAATTGGGGCGGGGAGGGTCCTGTTACTGTGCAGAGTGACACTATATTGCCTTTTTTTCTTCATGTGGTGTAATGTTGAAATTAGGAAAAATTAAGTAATGTGTTCTGCAAGCGGAGCTCGAGATAACTGTGTTATTTCCTGCAGGAACAACAAACAAGCCCTGGCTGGAATAAATGATGGCTGTCTGTGCTTCATGACAGATGAAGGACTTCACCTAGAGACGTCACTGGTGAGTCAATGTTACCTATACACTAACACTATACACTGTAAACCAGGGGTGTCAAACTGCATTCCTCGAGGGCCTCAGCTCAGACCATGCGTGTTTTCAAGATTTCCTTTGCATTACACATGGTGCTGGAATCATTCTCTGCAGGTGATTAAATTATCACCTGTGCAATACAAGGAAATCCTGAAAACATGACCTGTTTGCGGCCCTCGAGGAATGCAGTTTGACACCCCTGCTGTAAACCATATACAGAGCTCCTGTGTATAATGTTGCCAGTGATCGCTGTATAACCTCTACACAGACACTGCATACTAAGTACAGATCTCCTGTGAATACTGGCAGTTATGGTGATAGTATTGTGTTGTTTTATTTTTCCATTACTATCAGTATTGTAGTATTCAGTCACTATGTGGTGGTAATATGTGGTCTGGAAATGGTGTTGTGATATTTGTCCCTTTTGTGTGCTATTTGGTCACCAAGTGGTGGTAATATGTGCTCTTGACATGGTGTAGCAGTATTTGTTCCTTGTATGTGATATTATTCCCCGTCACATGACCCCCCCCGGTCACATGGACCTCCCCCGTCACATGACCCTCCCCCGTCACTTGACCGGGGGGCCCAGAATGTTTGAACAGCCCAGGGCCCTGGCTACCCTTAATCCACCCCTGATTGCAGGCTTGCTATGAGCGCCGACTACAGGGTGGCGCTCACAGCAGGCCTGCATCAGTAACCATAGAGGTCTCAAGGACCTCTATGGTTACCATCCTGATGCATCGCCGACCTCTGATAATGTGACGGAAACCGGTAGTTAAATGCCGCTGTCAGCGTTTGACAGCGGCATTTAACAGGTTAATAGCGGCGGGTGAATCGTGATTTCACCCGCCGCTATTGCGCACACGTCAGCTGTACTAAACAGCTGACATGTCGCGACTTTGATGTGGGCTCACCACCAGAGCCCACATCACAGGGTGAGACATGACATGCACAGTTCTAGTACGGTAGCATTTTGATTTAACAGTGCCTACTTTAGGCTATGTGCACATGTTGCAGAATTGCCGTGGAAATTTCAGCGGCAATCCTGCAACTCCCTGCCATGGATATAACGCATGCAGAATTGGCATGCGTATTCCCGCTAAATACTAGCGTTTTGCAAGCGTAATTAGATTGCAGAATGCTAGCGTTTTCCAAGCGATCTGTAGCATTGCTTGGAAAGTGTGACCAACTTTTTACTATTGATGCTGTCTATGCAGCATCAATAGTAAAAAGATATGTTAAAAATAATTTAAAAAATCGTGATATTCTCACCTTCCAGTGGCCTCCGCAGCCTTCCCGCTCCTCGCGATGCTCCCGTTCCCAGTAATGCCTCGCGGCAATGACCCCAGATGACTTGGCATCACGCGAGACCGCTACGTCATCACAGGTCATTGTCGCAAGCCATTACTGGGAAACGGGAGCATCGTGAGGAGTGGGAAGGCGGCGGGGGCCGCCGGAAGGTGAAAATATCACAATTTTTTATTTTAATTCTTTTTTTTTTTACAGGTATATTATTCCCAGGGCCTGGAGGAGAGTCTCCTCTCCTCCACCCTGGATACCATCCGCACATGATCCGCTTACTTCCCGCATGGTGGGCATAGTCCCATGCGGGAAATAAGGGGATCAATGCATTCCTATGTGTGCGGAATCGCCGCGATTCCGCACAAAGAATGAGCATGCTGCGTATTTTTCCACGATGCGATTCCGCCACGGAAAAATACACCGCATTAGAACAGAATTGGGGAATCCCATTGAATTCAATGGGCGGTGTTGTGTATGCGTTTTCGCCGTGAAAAAACGAAGCAAAAACGCATACAATCTGCAACGTGTGCACATAGCCTTAGAGCGGATACTATCAGGATATGGATAAAAGAATTGACTTGTGCCCTCTGTTATCCATTAGGTTGTTCCATTCTGAAACTACTCAGTGTGAACATAGCCTTACCGGTGCCCTAGGGCTCCAATTGTTAAAGGCACTTTGCACCCATAGCATTATATGTAAATATATATTTATTACAGTGGAGCGATAGCACATTAGTGTCGGGATTGTGACCCCATATTGCATCTCCATGAAAAATACAGTCTAGTCGTGACCTTGATCGTGCTTGAACGTTCCAGCAGGTAGTTGGGACCGTCAGGCGAACAAATGTCAGCCAGCATTTACAAGCACAAGTCAGGATTTAAGAACTAAACCAGAAAAACTATTGCTCTTTGAGAAAAGAGGTTAGCTGACCTTATGTCAACTGGGCATTGATGTCCCCGTAAATGATGGCACAAGCGCTACCTTCATAGTGTCTGGAGGTGAATTTTACTTGGACACTAACTGAACCGACAAATGCTCTTTCCATAAAGACCAAGCTGTTGTGGGGAGAAATGCTGAAGTACCCGAGAGGGCCTGAATATACCTGAAAGCTCAGGGGCCCCGCCAGGAGATAATTGGGTCCTGTTTATATACTCTACCTCACCCTGACCTGGATTTCCTTTCTAGATGTCAGCCAAGTCATTTTGATATTATTGAGTATACTTACTGCCAGGTACAATCTCAAAGTATGGCTTCCCTTCCTCCAACGACATGACTGTAGCCAATTTTCCCTCAAGCATTTCTCCATCAATAAACTTTCCATACATGGCAGTTCTTCCATCTGGGTAAACATAAGCAATCTTCTCACCAGTCATCTCCCCATCTTCATTCACTTCTCCCACAACGCTCCCTCCATCCTGTAAGAGAATGCAACCAACATCTGCTTGCGTCAAAGAAATTCAGTAAAGTAGAAATGTTAGTGGATACTCTGCTTTTACAGGAACCAGTCACGCTGCCCTAACTATCAGAGCTTGGTGGCACGATTATTCTCTGAAATGCACTGGTGTTTTAGAGAAAATAAAGTGAGAAGATTCGGCTGGTGAAAAGACTAGTCTGGTGCCACCTCTGACCGGCTGTCCTCAGCACCACTACAGGCTATTGGCATATGTACACAACGGGAGAGACCTGTCAAAGTGCATCTGCTCTAACACGCCAGAGCATTCAGAGAATAATATACCTGACGGCAGCATTGCAGCTAGGCCGAGACTCCGGCTGACCGCAGTTTGGGCATCATGAACACCTGACAGGTTTCTTTTTTTAAGGTAACTTGTCAGCAGGTTTTTATACCCCAAACTAATGTTCTCAATGTAAAGTCACTGCAATGATGATTAAATCCATACCTTTGTTTTTGAAACCCATCGCTGAATTTTTATGCAAATGAGCTGAAAGTGTATTGGTTGGCACTACATTTCCAGCTTTTTGGCCTCTCTCCATTGCCATCCTACCTGCCTCTTGTCAGCGACTGACATGCCACTCTTATCTTTCCCACCCGATATTCCATGCAGATGCGGTCAATCTCTGAGGTGGCATATGAGCAGTAAGATCCTGATGATGTAGCGAGGGCCAGACTATTAATTTGCACATGTGCCTCCCATGACATGACGGTGACTGTGCAAGATGTCAGGCTAAGAAGGCAAGGGTGACCTGTTTGTACAGACATGCGGCAGGCGGATGGGGAATATGGAGAGAAGTCGGCAAGCTGTATATGCAAGGTCAAGCCCACTGCACTTACATAAAAATTTGCCAATTAATTTCTCAAAAACAGAAACAAAGATTTCTGGAACAAAGGTATGGACTGAATCAACATTACAGAGGCTAGCCATAGATGCCATATAGTTTGGTATTTAAACACCTGCTGAAAGATTACTTTAAAGGGAATCTGTCAGTAGCATAAAACCTCCTATGCCATCTCTACTATAGGAGTACGCAGACGCTGAATAAATTCATAATTTGATATCAGAGATTCACTGTCTTATTCCAGAAAAATCTACGTTTTTCATAATATGTAAATGGATAAAAAGGATAGACGGAAACTTCATGACTGCTGTGGGGTGGGGTTGGGGGTCCCACCACTACGACCTCCACCGATCTCGGGAAAAAGAGCTCTGAAGAGTCTAGTGTGAATGGAATCAAGGTCAATCATCTGCATTCTTGCTCCATTCAGACTTATGGGAGTGCTGTGTGCATGATTGATTTTTACTCCATTCACATGGGTCTAGTAATCTCAACAATCAATTGTAATCTGTGGGGGAATCTGGTAATAGATGTAATTTTTCTGCTGCTCCAGCACAGGAAAAATGAAACATTTCACCACAAGTATAATTGGGTTGCCTGTGTAATGACCACCTTAAGGGGTCCTGATCTATTAGTTAGTGTGGCGCCTGACTATGAAGTGCGTCACTCTCACTCTGGAGTTATGTCATACACTATACAGCTGATTCCAATAAGCACCATGATGTAATACATTCATTTCCCCCTTGGTGGTGCTGTAGATGAAGCAGCCACCTTCCTCATTAGATCACCATTGATCTCTTTGATATGAGAGGTCCCAGCAGCGAGACACAATCAGCTATGTACTATGCTTAATGATCGGTGAATAAATACATCAGCTGCAGTACGGGCCGATTTACAGCATGTTCACACCACATAAGCAACGTGAAAGAAATAAACACCATACTGCGCTATTGCAAATATTACAATTTGCTTACTGGATAGTAAATCCAACAGACTCCATGTCGTATGTTGTCTCGATACTGGCCTTTAAATATTAATTTTCCATTTGCGTCATATTCTTGAGCGGAGCCATTTAGTTCTCCATCAACATATGTACCATGCAGAGCACCACCATCCTCATACGTGTACACCCCTTGTCCTTGTAAGGCATCATCAACATAGAAACCTTCCAAAGTACTAAAAAAAAAAAAAAAATAACTCAAATTATTATCTGAGTATTAAGATACAACTGTGCATTCATTACATGTATATGGAGCCATATAGCCAGTGTGTTTCCCCATGTGTGCTCCACCAGGTTCCATGTGGACAGAGATATTCTTCACTAGAATACAGCTGACAGCAACTCTTCCCGATCTCCTCATTCATGTGGATCGGTGATAAAGGGTTATTCCTAACATTGATAGTTAACTTCTGAATGTTAAAGTGTAACTCCAGTTAGGATATATGCACACGTTGCGGATTTGCCTGTGGAATTTTCTGTGTGGATTCTGCATCCCTTGGCAGAAAATGCAGGTCAAAATCTGCATTTTTTTAATGCAGATTTTGTGCGTTTTTGTTGCGGATTTACTGTGGATTTCTTGCTTTTTTACCCCTGTGGATTTCTATTATGGAATGGGTGCAGAAACGCTGCAGATCCGCACAAAGATATGACATGCTCCTTCTTTTAATCCGCTGCGTTTTCCGTGCGGAATTTTCCGCACCATTAGCACAGCATTTTTTTTTGCCATTGATTTACATTGTACTGTAAATCACTTGCGGATCTGCAGCGTTTCTGCGCGGAAAAAAAGGCTGCAGATCTGCAGGAAATCTGCAACGTGTGCACATAGCCTAATACAGAAAAACAATTACAGTGCAAAATAATAGTTTTTCTGGGTATATGCTGTCAAGGAGGGGACACTGGAGAGAATACGGAGAGTCCCACTGCTGCCACAAATTTGTGAAAGATCGCAGCCTGGGAGGTCGCGCAGAACCACCTGCTGGAGTGGACAGCTCTCTGCTGCCCCCTATCGTACGGGCAATTACGCGACTGACTTGACAACCAGCAGAGGAGGCCGCAGGCCATTTCCACTAATAGGCCGGTTATCGGGAAACTAACAGTGAACGTATGGTATATACACCTCCAATTTCAATGCTTGGAATATATCGCCGATGCAGTCACTGCAAACTCCACAATAACCACAGACTACTCATTGCCACCACCAGTCGTGTTCTGCAAGCTGACTGAAGGCCCGATTCTGGCTCTGGTAGAGTATGGCTTCTGGGGTGCAAGTTATACAACAAAAGCAACAGAACTCTTAAATTTTATATTTAATCCAAAACAATAGGCAGCGTTTATTAATTAAAAAAAAAAAATACAAAAGATATTACAAAGGGGACAAAACAATACAGTTACATAAAATGAAAAAACGAATAGAACAAAATAAACTTATTATTCTGATCACAGATATGATACGGCTTAGTGAAGGAAAGTGTTCTATTTGAATAATAATACTTTTCCAGAACTGCGTTCACTTCTTTAGGCCAGTTTCACACATCATGATATTTCTGGTACCGGAAAAAACGGTACCAGCAATATCTGTGTCCGTGTGTGTAATACTTGCGGCACACATGTGGAAACTGTGTACCGCCCATGTGCCACATCAATACCACACGCACCGACGCCAGGGAAGCAAGTTAGTGCTGTTTCCCAGCGCCGGATGCTGAAGAAGGCTCTCATCAGTCTCCCTTGCTCTGCCAGCGATCAGCGCAAGCAGGGGAGAATGATGAGAGTTGTATTCAAGTGATAACAATGAGTTGGTGGCTGATTGAACTATTACTCCCATCAGCCTACGCCTGCTGCCACTAATAGACGGAGGCTGATGGGAGTACTCATCACCAGTCGCCTGCGCTATAAATAAGAAAAACAAAACAAACAGAAAAAGGCTTGGGTTCTCCTGTATTTTCTATAACCAGCCAGGCAAAACTGACAGCTGGGGCTGCAACCCGCAAGGCTGGTTATCAATAGAGGAGTCCCCACGCTGTTTTTTAAATTATTAAAATAAACTATTTTAAAAAACGGTGTGGGGTCCCTCCCATTTTTGACAACCAGCCTTGCTAAAGCTCAGAGCTGGGGGCTGATATTCTCAGGCTGGTAAGGGGTCATGGATTTTGACCCTACAGCCTAAAAACAACAGGCTGCAGCCGCCAATTTGGCGCTTTACCCGGCTCTTCCCACTTGCCCTGTAGCAGTGGCAAGGTGGATTCAAGTTTGTGGGGTTGATGTCACCTTTGTATTGTCAGGTGAAATGAAGGCTAGAGCTTAGTAATGGAGGGTTGTCAAAAATGGAGCGAAGCCACATCTTTTTTAATTATTTAAATAATTTAAAGAAACAGTGTGGAGACCCCTCTATTCTTTATAACCAGCCTTGCTGAAGCTGACAGCTGAGAATTGCAGCCCCAGCTGTTAGTTTTGCCTGTCTGGTTATAGAAAATACAGGGTAACCGACGCCGTATTTTTTACTTATTTAGAGTGCAGGCGGCGGGTGATGAATACTCCCATCAGCCACTCCTGCTGTCAATGTTATTAGCGGCAGCATGTGTAGCTTGATGGGAGTAATAGTACCATCAGCTGTCGCCTGCTCGCATTGTTATTACTTGATTATAACTCCTCATTCTCCCCTGCTCTCGTTGATCGCCGGCAGAACAGGGGAGGAATGATGAGAGCAGTCTTCAGCACCCGCCGCCGGGAAAAAAGCTCTCTGTACCGCTGCTTTTCAGGTGCCGATATGTTTTATACGGATGAAAAACGTGTGTGGGACGTTTTGCGGCTCGTGCTGCTGGTAAAAAATGGACATGTCTACATGTGGGTCACAGGGACACACAGTCCATGGAAACACACTGACATGTGCACAGACCCATTTACTTGAATGGGTCTATGTGTGCAAGTGTCTCTGGTACGTGTGAAAACTGTCACCACACGTATCGAAGACATGTATGTGTGAAAGAGCCCTTAGATGTTTTTTTGGCAAAGTCTAATCTGGCCTTTCTTTTTTAAAGCTGATTAATGATTTGCACCCTTTGGTGAACCCTCTGTGTTTGCTCTCATGAAGTCTTCTCTTTATGGTAGACTTAGATACCAAGGCTGTGGAGTCAGTAAAGGTACCTTCACACTAAACAACTTCACAACGATATCGCTAGCAATCCGTGACGTTGCAGCGTCCTGGCTAGCGATATCGTTGTGTTTGACACGCAGCAGCGATCAGGCCCCTGCTGTGCCATCATTGGTCGCTGCAGAAAGTCCAGAACTTTATTTCGTCGCTGGACTCTCTGCAGACATCGCTGAATCGGCGTGTGTGACGCTGATTCAGCGATGTTTCACTGGTAACCAGGGTAAACATCGGGTTACTAAGCGCAGGGCCGCGCTTAGTAACCCGATGTTTACCCTGGTTACCAGCGTAAAAGTAAAAAAAACAAACACTACATACTTACCTTCAGCTGTCTGTCCCCAGCGCTCTGCTTCTCTGCACTCCTCCTGCATCCTGTGTCAGCGACGGCCAGCCAGAAAGCAGAGCGGTGACGTCACCGCTCTGCTTTCCGGCCGCTGTGCTCACAGTGAGTGCAGGAAAGCAGAGCGCCGGGGACAGACAGCGAAGGTAAGTATGTAGTGTTTGTTTTTTTTACTTTTACGATGGTAACCATGGTAAACATCGGGTTACTAAGCGCGGCCCTGCGCTTAGTAACCCGATGTTTAGCCTGGTTACCGGCATCGTTGGTCGCTGGAGAGCTGTCTGTGTGACAGCTCTCCAGCGACCAAACAGCGACGCTGCAGCGATCGACATTGTTGTCGGTATCGCTGCAGCGTCGCTTAGTGTGAAGGTACCTTAAGCAAAATCTCCGACTGACTCCTCAATTTCCATGACACCGACTTCACAAAAATTAGCTCAGACTCCACAGCCCTGTTAGATACCGAAACACCTACTTCCTGGAGAGTGTTTTTCACTTGGGTGAATGTTGCGAAAGGGCTTTTAGTCACCATGGAATCATGCAATCATCCACCACAATTGTCTTCCGTGGACGTCCAGGGTTTTTTTTTTTTGTTCCCAAGCTCACCATTGTGCTTCTTTTCTATGCAGAATGTACCAATCTGTTGATTTGGCCATTTCTAACATTTCTTCTTTCTCTCTGATAGGTTTTTTCTTTCTCTCTGATTTTTTTTCCAGCCTAATGGTGGTCAGTTTCTCTTCAATTGAGAGCTCCATTGACCAAATGTTGTTGGTTCACAGCAACAGCTTCCAAATGCAAATACCACACCTGGTATCAGCTCCAGACCTTTTAGCTGCTTAACCCCTTCATGACCCAGCCTATTTTGACCTTAAAGACCTTGCCGTTTTTTGCAATTCTGACCAGTGTCCCTTTATGAGGTAATAACTCAGGAACGCTTCAACGGATCCTAGCGGTTCTGAGATTGTTTTTTCGTGACATATTGGGCTTCATGTTAGTGGTAAATTTAGGTCAATAAATTCTGCGTTTATTTGTGATAAAAACGGAAATTTGGCGAAAATTTCGCAATTTTCACATTTTGAATTTTTATTCTGTTAAACCAGAGAGTTATGTAACACAAAATAGTTAATAAATAACATTTCCCACATGTTTACTTTACATCAGCACAATTTTGGAAACAAAATTTTTTTTTGCTAGGAAGTTATAAGGGTTAAAATTTGACCAGCGATTTCTCATTTTTACAATGAAATTTACAAAACCATTTTTTTTAGGGACCACCTCACATTTGAAGTCAGTTTGAGGGGTCTATATGGCTGAAAATACCCAAAAGTGACACCATTCTAAAAACTGCACCCGTCAAGGTACTCAAAACCACATTCAAGAAGTTTATTAACCCTTCAGGTACTTCACAGCAGCAGAAGCAACATGGAAGGAAAAAATGAACATTTAACTTTTCAGTCACAAAAATTATCTTTTAGCAACAATTTTGTTTATTTTCCCAATGGTAAAAGGAGAAACTGAACCACGAAAGTTGTTGTCCAATTTGTCCTGAGTACACCGATACCTCATATGTGGGGGTAAACCACTGTTTGGGCGCACGGCAGGGCTTGGAAGGGAAGGAGCGCCATTTGACTTTTTGAATGAAAAATTGGCTCCACACCATGTCACGTTTGGAGAGCCCCCGTGTGCCTAAAAATTGGAGCTCCCCGACAAGTGACCCCATTTTGGAAACTAGACGCCCCAAGGAACTTATCTAGATGCATAGTGAGCACTTTAAACCCTCAGGTGCTTCACAAATTGATCTGTAAAAATGAAAAAGTACTTTTTTTTTCACAAAAAAATTCTTTTTGCCTCAATTTTTTCATTTTCACATTGGCAATAGGATAAAATGGATCATAAAATTTGTTGGGCAATTTCTCCCGAGTACGCCGATACCTCATATGTGGGGGTAAACCACTGTTTGGGCACACGGCAGGGCTCGGAAGGGAAGGCGCGCCATTTGACTTTTTGAATGGAAAATTAGCTCCAATTGTTAGTGGACACCATGTCGCGTTTGGAGAGCCCCTGTGTGCCTAAATATTGGAGCTCCCCCACAAGTGACCCCATTTTGGAAACTAGACCCCCCAAGGAACTTATCTAGATGCATATTGAGCACTTTAAACCCCCAGGTGCTTCACAGAAGTTTATAACGCAGAGCCATGAAAATAAAAAATAATTTTTCTTTCCTCAAAAATGATTTTTTAGCCTGGAATTTCCTATTTTGCCAAGGGTAATAGGAGAAATTGGACCCCAAATGTTCTTGTCCAGTTTGTCCTGAGTACGCTGATACCCCATATGTGGGGGTAAACCACTGTTTGGGCGCACGGCAGGGCTCGGAAGGGAAGGCACGCCATTTGGCTTTTTAAATGGAAAATTAGCTCCAATCATTAGCGGACACCATGTCACGTTTGGAGAGCCCCTGTATGCCTAAACATTGGAGATCCCCCACAAATGACCCCATTTTGGAAACTAGACCCCCAAAGGAACTAATCTATATGTGTGGTGAGGACTTTGAACCCCCAAGTGCTTCACAGAAGTTTATAACGCAGAGTCATGAAAATAACAAAAAAAAATTATTTTCTCAAAAATGATCTTGTAGCCTGCAATTTTTTATTTTCCCAAGGGTAACAGGAGAAATTTCACCCCAAAAGTTGTTGTCCAGTTTCTCCTGAGTACGCTGATACCCCATGTGTGGGGGTAAACCACTGTTTGGGCACACGTCGGGGCTCAGAAGGGAAGTAGTGACTTTTGAAATGCAGACTTTGATGGAATGGTCTGCGGGCGTCACGTTGCGTTTGCAGAGCCCCTGGTGTGCCTAAACAGTAGAAACCCCCGACAAGTGACCCTATTTTAGAAACTAGACCCCCCAAGGAACTTATCTAGATATGTGGTGCGCACTTTGAACCCCCAAGTGCTTCACAGACGTTTACAACGCAGAGCCGTGAAAATAAAAAATCATTTTTCTTTCCTCAAAAATGATGTTTTAGCAAGCATTTCTTTATTTTCACAAGGGACACAGGAGAAATTGGACCCCAGTAATTGTTGCGCAGTTTATCCGGAGTACGCTGATACCCCATGTGTGGGGGTAAACCACTGTTTGAGCACACGTCGGGGCTCGGAATTGAGGGAGCACCATTTGACTTTTTGAATACAAGATTGGCTGGAATCAATGGTGGCGCCATGTTGCGTTTGGAGACCCCTGATGTGCCTAAACAGTGAAAACCCCTCAATTCTACCTCCAACACTAACCCCAACACACCGCTAACTCTAATCCCAACTGTAGCCATAACCCTAATCACACTCCTAACCCCAACACACCCCTAACCCTAATCCCAACTGTAGCCATAACCCTAATCACAACCCTAACCACAACCCTAATTCCAACCCTAACCCTAAGGCTATGTGCCCACGTTGCGGATTCGTGTGAGATTTTTCAGCATCATTTTTGAAAAATCCGCGGGTAAAAGGCACTGCGTTTTACCTGCGGATTTTCCGCGGATTTCCAGTGTTTTTTTGTGCGGATTTCACCTGCGGATTCCTATTGAGGAACAGGTGTAAAACGCTGCGGAATCCGCACAAATAATTGACATGCTGCGGAAAATACAATGCAGCGTTTCCGCACGGTATTTGACGCACCATGGGCACAGCGGATTTGGTTTTCCATAGGTTTACATGGTACTGTAAACCTGATGGAACACTGCTGCGAATCCGCAGCGGCCAATCCGCTGCGGATCCGCAGCCAAATCCACACCGTGTGCACATAGCCTAATTCTAAAGGTATGTGCACACACTGCGGAAAACGCTGCGGATCCGCAGCAGCTTCCCATGAGTTTACAGTTCAATGTAAACCTATGGGAAACAAAAATCGCTGTACACACGCTGCGGAAAAACTGCACGGAAACGCAGCGGTTTACATTCTGCAGCATGTCACTTCTTTGTGCGGATTCCGCAGCAGTTTTACAACTGCTCCAATAGAAAATCGCAGTTGTAAAACCGCAGTGAAATGCGCAGAAAAAACACGGTAAATCCGCCATAAATCCGCAGCGGTTTAGCACTGCGGATTTATCAAATCCGCAGCGGAAAAATCCGCAGAGGACCAGAATACGTGTGCACATACCGAAACCCTAACCCTAGCCCTTACCCTACCCCTAACCCTACCCCTAACCCTATCCCTACCCCTAACCCTAACCCTAGCCCTATTCTAACATTAGTGGGGGAAAAAAAATCTTTATTTTTTTTATTGTCCCTACCTATGGGGGTGACAAAGGGGGGGGTGTCATTTATTATTTTTTTATTTTGATCACTGTGATAGATTATATCTCAGTGATCAAAATGCAATTTGAACAAATCTGCCGGCCGGCCGATTCGGCGGGCGCACTGCGCATGCACCCGTCATTTTGGAAGATGGCGGCGCCCAGGGAGAAGACGGACGGTCCCCGGCAGGATCGGTAAGTATGATGGGGCGGGGGGGAGCACGGGGGGGGGGGGGATCGGAGCATGGGGGGTGGATCGGAACGCGGGAGGGGTGGAAAGGAGCACGGGGGTGGTGGAACGGAGCACGGGGGGGTGGAACGGAGCACGGGGGGGTGGATCGGAGTGCAGGGGGGGTGATTGGAGCACGGGGGTGAGCGGACAAGAGCACGGGGGGGGCGCGGACAGGAGGACAGAGGGGAGCGGGGCAGTGTACCGGACAGATCGGAGGGCTGGGGGGGCGATCGGTGGGGTGGGGTGGGGGCACATCAGTGTTTCCAGCCATGGCCGATGATATTGCAGCATCGGCCATGGCTGGATTGTAATATTTCACCCGTTATAATAGGTGAAATATTACAAATCGCTCTGATTGGCAGTTTCACTTTCAACAGCCAATCAGAGCGATCGTAGCCATGGGGGGGTGAAGCCACCCCCCCTGGGCTAAACTACCACTCCCCCTGTCCCTGCAGATCGGGTGAAATGGGAGTTAACCCTTTCACCCGATCTGCAGGGACGCGATCTTTCCATGACGTCACATAGGCGTCATGGGTCGGATTGGCACCGACTTTCATGACCCCTACGTGGCGTCATGGGTCGGGAAGGGGTTAATTGATGCTGGAATAACAAGGGAAATGTGTGTGCAGAAACGCTGCAGATCCGCAAGTGATTTACAGTACAATGTAAATCAATGGAAAAAAAAATATGCTGTGCTAATGGTGCGGAAAATTCTGTGCGAAAACGCTGCGGAATAAAAGAAGGAGCATTTCACTTCTTTTGTGCGGATCTGCAAGGTTTTTGCACCCATTCCATTATAGAAATCCGCAGGGGTAAAAACGCATCAAATCCGCACAAAAACGCGTCAAATCCGCACCTGCGTTTTAAGCTAAGAGATGCAGAATCCGCACAAAAAATTCCTGAGGCTAATCCGCAACGTGTGCACATAGCCTTAAAGAGCTTTTGAAATAATTTTACAATTACTTTTGGTCCCTTTAAAAAGAAGCGCCTACAGTGGCTTGCAGAAGTATTCACCCCTTAGGTTTTTTACCCATTTTGTTACTTTCCAACCTCTGTTTAAAAATTGTTGTAATCTAATTTGTTTGTGATGCATCAGCACTAAATAGTGTACGATGGTGAAGTGAGAGAAATATAGGCATAAATTAAGTTTATGGGATCAAATAACAAAGTTGGCATGGGCATATGAATTCACCCCTTTTGCTTTGAAGTTCCTAAAAAATTCTAGTGCAAGCAATTATCTTCATAAGTCACATGCTTAGGCTAGGTTCACACTTGCGTTGTGCAGTCCGTTCAACAAATCCGTTAAACGGACTGCACTAACGCAAGTGCCGACTTTGGCACTGCGCTAGCGCAGATGGAGCATCTGCTAGCTCCATCTGCGCTAGCAGTGACGGACCCGGAAATGCTGCAGCCCGCATTTCGGGTCCGTCACTCAATGACAGCACATCACTAGCGCACGCCCATTGGGGCGTGCGCTAGCGATGTGTTCGCCACTGCCAGTAATGGCGGCATTAACGGACTACGTTACACCGCGTTATGCCGCGGTGTAACGTAGTCCGTTAAACGGGTTCACACAACGCAGTGTGAACCCAGCCTTAGTGAAAGGAAGTCCACCTGTGTGCAATCTAAGTCTCACATGGACTGTCAATATATACACATCTTTTGTGAAAGGCCACAAGAGGCTGCAACACCTTTAAGCAAGGGGCACCAGTAACCAAATAACACCATGAAGGCCAAGGAGGTCTCCAAACAACTCAGGAACAAAGTGGTTGAGAAGTACAAGTCAGGGTTGTGTTATAAAAAATATCACAATCTCTGATGATCCCCTGGAGCACCAGTAAATGGAAAAACAAGGTACTATAAACCTGTCAAGAGAGGGCCGCCCACCAAAACTCTCAGCCCGGGCAAGGAGGGCATAAATCAAAGAGGCAGCACAGAGACCAAAGGCAACTCTGAAGGAGCTGCAGAGTTCTCAAGCAGAGACTGTGGTATCTGTTCATTTGACCACAATAAGCCATACTCCATAGAAGTGGCCTTTATGGAAGAATAGGCAGAAAAAAGCCTTTACTTCCACAAAAAATTGTGAGGCTTGTTTTGAGTTTGCCAAAGACATGTGGCAGACTCTCCAACTGTATGGAGAAAGGGTGTGGTCAGATGAGACCAAAACTGAACTTTTGTCCATCAAGGTAAATGCTACGTCTGGCACCAAACCAACAGAGCTCATTACCACAAGAACACCAACCCCATAGTAAAACATACTGGTGGCAGCATCATGCTGTGGTGATGTTTTTCGACAAGAGGGACAGGGAAAATGGTCTGAGTCTAGATCTGTGGTCAGACTTGAAGATTGCTGTTCACCAGAACAGGAAGGAACTGGAGCAGTTTTGTCTTGAGGAATGGGCAAAATTCCCAATAGCAAGATCTTTAAAGCTCCTATACAGTCATGGCCAAAAGTATTGACACCCCTGCCATTCTGTCAGATAATACTCATTTTCTTCCCGAAAATGATTGCAAACACAAATTATTTGGTATTATTATCTTAATTTAATTTGTCTTAAATGAAAAAAAAAAACAAAAAGAATTGTCCTAAAGCCAAATTGGATATAATTCCACACCAAACATAAAAAAGGGGGTGGACAAAAGTATTGGTACTGTTCGAAAAATCATGTGATGCTTCTCTAATTTGTGTAATTAACGGCACCTGTAACTTACCTGTGGCACCTAACAGGTGTTGGCAATAACTAAATCACAATTGCAGCCAGTTGACATGGATTAAAGTTGACTCAACCTCTGTCCTGTGTCCTTGTGTGTACCACATTGAGCATGGAGAAAAGAAAGAAGACCAAAGAACTGTCTGAGGACTTGAGAAACCAAACTGTGAGGAAGCATGAGCAATCTCAAGGCTACAAATCCATCTCCAAAGACCTGAATGCTCCTGTGTCTACCGTGCGCAGTGTCATCAAGAAGTTTAAAGCCCATGGCACTGTGGCTATCCTCCCTAGATGTGGACGGAAAAGAAAAATTGACAAGAGATTTCAACGCAAGATTGTGCGGATGTTGGATAAAGAATCGCGACTAACATCCAAACAAGTTCAAGCTGCCCTGCAGTCCGAGGGTACAACAGTGTCAACCCGTACTATACATCGGCGTCTGAATGAAAAGGGACTGTATGGTAGGAGACCAAGGAAGACCCCACTTCTTACCCCGAGACATAAAAAAGCCAGGCTGGAGTTTGCCAAAACTTACCTGAAAAAGCCTAAAACGTTTTGGAAGAATGTTCTCTGGTCAGATGAGACAAAAGTAGAGCTTTTTGGGCAAAGGCATCAACATAGAGTTTACAGGAGAAAAAAAAAAGAGGCATTCAAAGAAAAGAACACAGTCCCTACAGTCATACATGGCGGAGGTTCTCTGATGTTTTGGGGTTGCTTTGCTGCCTCTGGCACTGGATAGCTTGACCGTGTGCATGGCATTATGAAGTCTGAAGACTACCAACAAATTTTGCAGCATAATGTAGGGCCCAGTGTGACAAAGCTGGGTCTCCCTCAGAGGTCATGGGTCTTCCAGCAGGACAATGACCCAAAACACACTTCAAAAAGCACTAGAAAACAGTTTGAGAGAAAGCACTGGAGACTTCTAAGGTGGCCAGCAATGAGTCCAGACCTGAATCCCATAGAATACCTGTGGAGAGATCTAAAAATGGCAGTTTGGAGAAGGCACCCTTCAAATATCAGGGACCTGGAGCAGTTTGCCAAAGAAGAATGGTCTAAAATTCCAGCAGAGCATTGTAAGAAACTCATTGATGGTTACCGGAAGCGGTTGGTCACAGTTATTTTGGCTAAAGGTTGTGCAACCAAGTATTAGGCTGAGGGTGACAATACTTTTGTCTGGCCCATTTTTGGAGTTTTGTGTGAAATGATCAATGTTTTGCTTTTTGCTTCATTCTCTTTTGTGTTTTTTCATTTAAGACAAAATAAATGAAGATGTGAAGATGTGATTGCAATCATTTTCAGGAAGAAAATGAGTATTATCTGACAGAATTGCAGGGGTGTCAATCCTTTTGGCCTATGACTGCAGAGACTCCTCTAAAGTGACTTGCCGCTGTAATTGCAGCAAAAAAAGGCTCTACAAACTACTGAATTTAGGGGGGTGAATAGCTATGCACACTGAAGTTTTCAGTTAGTTTTACCCATTTGTTGTTTGCTTCACAATAAAAAGTAAATCAGATCTGTTCACAGGTGTAGGCATGTTCTTTACATAAACAAATGCAAACCCTCAAAAAAAAAAAAAAGTGAAATTCCAGGTTGCGAAGTAGCAAAATGTGGAAAATGCCAAGGTGGGGAATACTTTCACAAGCCACTGTACATATTGAAGAGGTGTAATTCCTAAAACTTTACTCCAATTAGGACATAAATACACTCAAATTAAAGCTGGGAGTATGCAATTTAAGCCCATAATAATTATATACCATATTTTTGGGATTATAAGGCGCCCTTTTCCCCCCCGAAATTTAGGGGTGAAAATGGGGGTGCGTCTTATAATGAGGATATACCTTACTGGTACCGTTGCTGCAGGCCGCAGGCTGGGATGAGGAGGTGACTGGCACCGCTGCGAGGGTGTCCGACACTGCTGCTGGGGGCTCTGCCGACATTTAGTGAAAGGCCAGAGCCCCCGCAGTTCCATGGTTTCCTGTGCGGTGGACTCCGGGAAAATCTTGGTACCAATATCTCCATCTGCGCATGCGTCAACCCCCCATCCCCCCCCCAGCAGCCATTTTCCCGGAGTTCGATGGTTTCCTGGACTCCGGCACAGGAAACCATCGAACTGCGGGGGGCTCTGGCCTTTCACAAAATGTCAGCACAGCCCCCTGCAGCACCGGAGACACCCGCATCAGCACCAGACACCCCCACAGCAGCGCTGGACACCAGCAGCAGACACCCGCAGCGGCGCGCCGCACATCGGAACACCTCCTCATCCCAGCCTGCAGCATCACCCCACTCATGCCTCCTCCAGCAAAGACCCTGGAACCCCGATTCACCGCAGCCACCACCCCCTGTAAGCAATAAGACACATGGATTATAAGAAGCACCACCATTTTATTAAAAAAAAAATGTCCTATTTTTCTCCTCAAAATTTGCGGTGAGTCTTATAATCCGAAAAATAAAGTAATTGTATTTTGAATATGTTTTGTTACACAGCTAAAATGCCACAACTTATGTTACCGTCCAAATATTTCTGGACAGGGTTAAGTCCTAGCTCTGCAGGATTTCATTAACTGCACCTGTCTGGCTTTTTAGTAGAACCAGGTCCTGTATTCACTTAGTGTGTCAGTCTGCTGGGTGGAGCAGAGTCAAATGTGCTGGAGCTGGTGAGTCTCTCAGCTACAGCTCATATTTTGACTGGTCAGAGACGTTCTGGCGTCTCTGTCTGAATGGGGACTGCATGGGTCAGCTAGAAAAGTTGAGTAGTCTGTTTGTGGGAGTTGCAGCCTTTTCAGCTTAAACTGTGTACGGGGTAAGCCCGCACTAACATATGTGCCTGCTAAATCAATTGTTTACATGCTGTGATACCTTTGTGCTCAGAAGAGGCTGTTTGTGGCTTTAAAGGGAACCTGTCACTCCCAAAATCGAAGGTGAGGTAAGCCCACCAGCATCAGGGGCTTATCTACAGCATTCTGTAATGCTGTAGAAAAGTCCCTGATGTATCCTGAAAGATGAGAAAATAGAATTAGACTTACCGGTAATTCGGTTTCTAGGAACCTTCCACGACAGCATAGGAGGATGTCTCCATTCCCTAATAGGGGACAGGAAGCATGAGAGGTTAAAAGCCCCTCCTCCCTCCAAATCGCCAGTGACTTACAACAGATACCATAGCACTAGCTACCTTAATAAACCCAGGATAAATCCAAGGAGAGGGAGGGAATTAGTGCTGTCGTGGAAGGTTCCTAGAAACCGAATTACCGGTAAGTCTAATTCTATTTTCTCTAGTCACCTTCCACGACAGCATAGGAGGAGTACCAACCAATTCTGCACTAGGGGGGGGACAATAGCCTGGAGAACTTTCCGGCCAAAGACTAGATTCCTATTGGACAATAAGTCCAATCTATAGTGTTTGGTAAATGTATGTGGTGAAGACCAAGTTGCAGCACTGCAAATCTGCTCGATGGAAGCACCTGCTCTTTCTGCCCATGACACTGAAGTAGATCTTGTAGAATGGGCCTTGACTTTAATTGGAGGAGTCAAGTTCTGAGCCAGATAGGTTTCATGTATGGCTCTTTTGATCCAGCTGGAAATAGCGCTATTTGCCACTTTCCTTCCTTTATTCTGTCCCGATAGATGGACAAACAAGTTTTGATCAATTCTGAAAGAATTAGTCTGTTCAAGATAGTATAGAATAGTACTTCTAACATTGAGAGAGTGGAACTCTTCTTCTTTGGAGTTTGCCGGGTTCTGACAGAAGGAAGGAAGAATAATGTTCTGAGAGCGATGAAAATCAGACAAGCTGGAGAATTATAGAATCGTCTGTTACTATCAAGTAGGGTTCTCTAACCGATAAGGCTTGCAGCTCTCCCACACGTCTTGCTGTGGTAATCGCTACCAGGAAAGCGGCCTTGTATGATAGGTGTTGAGGAGAACAGGAAGTTAAAGGCTCAAAAGGTGGTTGTGTGAGCCCTCTGAGTACTAGATTCAAGTCCCATGAGGGTATCATGGGTTGTTTCCTAGGTTGCGATCTTACGGCTGATACCATAAATCTTCTGATCCAGCGGTGATTGGCCAGATCCTGGTCACAGACAGCACTGATAGCGGAAACTTGAACCTTTAGAGTGCTGGGTCTATGGCCCAACTGTAACCCACGCTGCAGGAAGTCCAAAATGTGAGATATGCTTGGATGGAGTGGATCCGGTTTACTAGGCAGACAGAAAGTCGAGAACGTCTTCCATACTTTAGCATAAATTGCATTAGTGACTTCCTGGACTTTTGCAAAGTAGAGATCACAGCATCCGACAGCCCTCTAGCACTTAGGACCTGGGCCTCAGTAACCAGGCCGCCAAGTTCAATCTCTGGGGATTCTGGTGCTGTACCGGACCGTTTATCTGCAGCTCGATAATGAGATTGTACCAGCTCCTTTTTGGCCATACTGGAGCAACTAGGGTGGTTGGCACCTGTTCCTCTCGAATCTTTCGGAGGGTTTTTGCCAGTATTTGGATTGGCGGGAAGGCATAGGCCAATCGGAAGTTCCATGCCTGGACCAGAGCGTCCACTTCAATGGAATTGTCCCTGGGTTTAGGGAAAAAAAGGCTCTGACCTGTGAATTTTGGTCTGAGGCAAATAAATCTACCTCTGGTAGACCCCATCTGTGTACCAACATCCTGAAGATTCTTCTGTTCAGGCTCCACTCTCCTGGCTGAATGTCCTGGCGACTCAGGAAATCCGACTTCATGGTAGCCATGAAATAATTTTGACCAATCAGGGGGATAGCTGACTTCACCGATTCCATCTTGAAACGGCGGTATAGAATATGACGGTTGAGATCTTTTAAGTTTATTATGACTTGCGCCTCGCCTGATAGTTTTTTTCACCAGTAAGAGACGAGAGTAGTGGCCCGAACCCCATTCTTTGGGGGGTACTGGAGAGATTGCATTTGATTTTAGGAGATCCCCAAGGCATATCATCATCACTGAGTGCGCTCCCTGAGAGGTCAGAGAAGTAATCTTCAGGTTCCAAGGGGGGGGGAGATATGAATTCTATGAGAAGGCCCCTCCTGAATAATATTGAGAACCCACTGACAGTGGGTAATGGCCCGCCAATGATGGATGAAATTTGCGAGCTTCTCCCCCACCGGAACAGATTCATTTATCCTGCTGTGGCTGGTGCTGCTGGGGAATGAGGATATTCTTCCCTTTGCCCTTAGCATAACTCCATTGCCCCGTCTTCCCTCTACCTCTTGTTTGAGGGGTATTAGACTGGGGGGCACGAAAAAACAGTCTTCTGAGAGGCTTCTGTTCTGGAAGGGCCTTTTTTCTATCAGTGGCCTTTTCCAGGATTTCATCTAGGGCAGGCCCAAAAAGATAATCACCTTTAAAGGGAATTGAACACAGTTTTATCTTGGAGGTAACGTCACCACTCCACATTTTAAGCCAGAGGGCCCTGCGGGCGGAATTAGACTGAACTAAGGATCTTGCCGCGATTCTGATTGACTCCATAGATGCGTCCGCTAAAAAAGCTGAGGCTTTTTGGAGCATGGGAAGGGAGTCCAGTAGTTCCCCTCTGGAGGTACCCTGAGAAATGTGTTTCTCTAGCTACTCCATCCAACGAGACAGGGCTCTGGCAGCACAGGTGGCAGCAATGTTATATTTTAACCCCGAGGTAGATGTTTCCCAAGACTTTTTAAACAGGCTTTCCATCTTTCTGTCTAGCAGATCTCTCAATTGTGAAGAGTCCTCAAAGGGTAGAGAGGTTTTCATTGCCACCTTCGCCACCTGGATGTTCACTTTAGGTATGTCCCATGAAGGAGAACCTGCCTCTAAGGGAAACCTGTATTTCATTTCAGAGGGTGTGGATAAGCGTTAATCGGGGAGTTCCCGCTCCTCAGAAATTAAATCCAAGACGTTTTAATGTACCGCAAACCCTATTTGTCTCTCTGTCCTCAGTCCTCCAAACATTTCATCCTGTATGGATTGCGGGACAGATTCCTCATGTAATCCCATCGTGTTACGTACAGCCATAACCAATTCTTCAGCATTATCAGAGGAGAAAAAATACCTTCTTGCCTCCGAAAATTTCAGAGACGAAGATTCACCCCATTTTTCAGAGGATGAAAAAGAGTGATCGGACTCAGAGGCCGAATCCTCAATTGTATTTTCCTTTCTTTTACAAGGAGAAGGACCCTGCGGCTGTGGAGGAGGAGGAGAATTGAAGGCAGCTAGAGAAGTTTGGACTTCATGCTTGACCAGGGCCCGGATTTCGTCAAGGAGGGAAGGTTGTTTGGCTCTGACAACTTTATCTGTGCACCCCTGACACACCTTCTTCTCCCATAGAGAGGGAAGCTTTGCATTGCAGATTGCACATTTAGGATATTTTTTGGCCGTGATTTTCTGGGCAGACTTGTCTCCCTGCAAAGAGAGGGAGAGTGGTGTAAGGATATGAAGAGCCCCACTAATCCTAGCCTCGGACCCACCCCGCAACGGATTTACTGGAGCAGGGGTAGCGCTGGGCTCTGCAGATGCAGAGCAGGAAGCACCCTCCATTATGACAGGGATCAGTCTTACCTGGAGGTGTCTTCAGGCTGGTATATATAGAAATAAATCCAGCCCCCAGCGCAGGTGAAACACTTTCCCCTCCTCCTCCCCGGGTCCTGGAGCAGGCCTCCATGAGGAAAGGCGTGCTCTGTGCGGCGTCGGTAGTCCTGGAGGCACTAGGAGGCCAGACCAGGAAGTCGATGCGCTCCAGCGTGCATTCCAGCAGAGGGCGCAGGACTGGAGGTGACGCGTTGCGCAATATTGACGTCACTTTCGAAACGCCGAACGCTGCACAGGAGAGGAGGAAGAAGCGGTCAGCTCATGGAGGCCACCGCTGGGGATCACTGGCCCGCTTTACCTCCGCAGAGACGCAGGTGGGCCAGGAAGGTCCCGAGTCCAGGGGAGACGGGAGCAGAAAACGCGGAGGAAGGCAGAGCCCCGACCACAACTGCCCGGCTGAGAAAGTTACAGGTACGCCGCAGTCACCGGCCACGCAGCATACCAGGACCTCTCCATGCCCCATGGGGGACAGGAAAGACACTGGCGATTTGGAGGGAGGAGGGGCTTTTAACCTCTCGTGCTTCCTGTCCCCCATTAGGGAATGGAGAAATCCTCCTATGCTGTCGTGGAAGGTGACTAGAGAAAAAGAGGTTAGATTATTCTCACCCAGTCTGGTTCTGGTCCGGTGGGCATCGCGGTCAGGTCTGGGGCTGTTATGACCTGGTGATTAAGAGGCCCCACTGATATGACCTGGTGGCTAAAACGCAACATGGAGCGAGCTCTGAGAAGGTGGTATCTCTACTGACCGCAGTCCCTAATCCTAACAACAACACTAGAAATAGCCGTGGGATGTTCGTGACTCTCCCTAGACACCTCTTCACAGCCTAAGAAATAACTACCCCTAAAGAAGGAAATAGAAAGCTATCTTTCCTCAGAGAAAACCCCCAAAAGGAAAGATAGCCCCCCACAAATATTGACTGTGAATGGAGAGGGAAATGACGTACAAAGAAATGAAATCAGAATTCAGCAAAGGAGGCCAATACTAAACTAGATAGACAGAGAGAAAAGGATACTGTGCGGTCAGTATAAAAACTACAAAATCCACGCAGAGTTTACAAAAATGAACTCCACACCGACTCACGGTGTGGAGGGGCAAATCTGCTTTCCCAGAGCTTCCAGCTAGCCTGAATAACACATAGTGACAAGCTGGACAAAAAAGAGACATATGTGCAAAGCAATAGAGTCCAAACAAATGGACAAACAAAAACTAGCAAAAACTTATCTTTTGCAGACAAGGACTGGCCATATGAGAATTCCAAGGAAAGAACCAAATCCAACCAAGAACATTGACAGCAGGCATGGACTAAAGCCCAGAGCAGGTTTAAATAACAAACCCAGGCAAGGCGATTAGTGAAGGCAGCTGCTACAGCTACCTAAAGGAGCAGGAGTTCCACTCGAAACCACCAGAGGGAGCCCAAGGGCAGAACTCACAAAAATACCATTAGCAACCACAGGAGGGAGCTCCAGAACGGAATTCACAACAGTACCCCCCCCCCCTTGAGGAGGGGTCACCGAACCCTCACCAGAGCTCCCAGGCCGATCAGGATGAGCCAAATGGAAAGCACGAACCAAATCGGCAGCATGAACATCGGAGGCAACAACCCAAGAATTATCCTCCTTGCCATAACCCTTCCATTTGACCAGATACTGAAGCTTCCGCCTCGAAAAACGAGAATCCAAAATCTTCTCCACCACATATTCCAATTCCCCCTCAACCAACACCGGAGCAGGAGGATCAACGGAGGGAACCATAGGTACCACATATCTCCGCAACAAGGATCTATGGAACACATTATGAATGGAAAAGGAAGCTGGAAGGGCCAAACGAAAAGACACTGGATTGATAATTTCAGAAATCTTATAAGGCCCAATAAAGCGAGGCTTGACCTTAGGGGAAGAAACCTTCATAGGAACATGACGAGAAGACAACCAGACCAAATCACCAACACGAAGCCGGGGACCAACACACCGACGACGGTTAGCAAAACGTTGAGCCTTTTCCTGAGACAACGTCAAATTGTCCACCACATGAGTCCAAATTTGCTGCAACCTGTCCACCACGGAATCCACACCAGGTCAGAAGGCTCAAGCTGACCTGAAGAAAAACGAGGATGAAAACCAAAGTTACAAAAGAAAGGCGAAACCAAGGTAGCAGAACTAGCCCGATTATTAAGGGCAAACTCTGCCAACGGCAAAAAGATCACCCAATCATCCTGATCAGCAGACATGAAGCATCTC
This sequence comes from Ranitomeya imitator, assembly GCF_032444005.1. NCBI lineage: Eukaryota > Metazoa > Chordata > Amphibia > Anura > Dendrobatidae > Ranitomeya > Ranitomeya imitator. The sequence goes on from NC_091282.1 coordinate 1,015,167,703, forward strand.
AAATAGGTTTCCAAGGTCTGATTGGTTCGCCCCGTTTGGCCATTTGTCTGAGGATGGAATGCTGAAGAAAAAGACAAATCAATGCCCATTCTAGCACAAAAGGACCGCCAAAACCTAGAAACGAACTGGGAACCTCTGTCAGACACAATATTCTCCGGAATACCATGCAAACGAACCACATGCTGAAAAAATAATGGAACCAAATCAGAGGAGGAAGGCAACTTAGGCAACGGCACCAAATGGACCATCTTAGAAAACCGGTCACAAACCACCCAGATGACAGACATCTTCTGAGAGACAGGAAGATCAGAAATAAAATCCATGGAAATACGCGTCCAGGGCCTCTCAGGAATAGGCAAAGGCAAAAGCAACCCGCTGGCACGGGAACAGCAAGGCTTAGCCCGAGCAGAGGTCCCACAGGACTGCACAAACGAACGCACATCCCGCGACAAGGCCACCAAAAGGACCTAGCCACCAAATCTCTGGTACCGAAAATCCCAGGGTGACCAGCCAACATCGAACAATGAACCTCAGAAATTACTCTACTAGTCCATCTATCAGGGACAAACAATTTCTCCACAGGACAGCGGTCAGGTTTATCAGCCTGAAACTCCCGAAGCACCCGCCGCAAATCAGGGGAGATGGCAGAAAGAATCACCCCCTCCTTGAGGATCCCAGGCGGCTCAAGAACTCCCGGAGAATCAGGCAAAAAACTCCTAGAAAGGGCATCAGCCTTCACATTCTTAGAACCCGGAATATACGAGACCACAAAATCAAAACGTGAGAAAAACAGAGACCACCGAGCCTGTCTAGGATTCAACCGCTTAGCAGACTCGAGGTAAATCAGATTCTTGTGATGAGTCAAGACCACCACGCGATGCTTGGCTCCCTCAAGCCAATGTCGCCACTCCTCAAATGCCCACTTCATAGCCAACAACTCCCGATTGCCGACATCATAATTACGCTCAGCAGGCGAAAACTTTCTGGAGAAGAAAGCACACGGTTTCATCAAAGAGCCATCAGAATTTCTCTGAGACAAAACGGCCCCTGCCCCAATCTCAGAAGCATCAACCTCAACCTGAAAAGGGAGAGAAACATCTGGCTGACGCAACACAGGGGCAGAAGTAAAACGACGTTTAAGCTCCTGAAAGGCCTCAACAGCCGCAGAGGACCAATTCACCACATCAGCGCCCTTCCTCGTCAAATCGGTCAGAGGTTTCACCACACTAGAAAAATTAGCAATAAAGCGGCGATAAAAATTGGCAAAGCCCAAAAATTTCTGAAGGCTCTTTACAGATGTAGGTTGAGTCCAATCATGAATGGCCTGGACTTTAACAGGGTCCATTTCAATAGCTGGGGGGGAAAAAATGAAACCCAAAAAAGAAACCTTCTGAACTCCAAAGAGGCACTTAGACCCCTTCACAAACAACGCATTAGCACGAAGGACCTGAAATACCATCCTAACCTGCTTTACATGAGACTCCCAATCATCGGAGAAAACCAAAATATCATCCAAATACACAATCATGAATTTATCCAGATAATTCCGGAAGATATCATGCATAAAGGACTGAAATACCGATGGAGCATTAGAGAGCCCGAATGGCATCACAAGATATTCAAAATGGCCTTCGGGCGTATTAAATGCTGTTTTCCATTCATCACCTTGTTTAATACGCACGAGATTATACGCCCCTCGAAGGTCGATTTTAGCAAACCAACTGGCACCCTTAATCCGAGCAAACAAATCAGAAAGTAAAGGTAAAGGGTACTGGAATTTGACAGTGATCTTATTGAGAAGGCGATAATCTATACAGGGTCTCAAGGAGCCATCCTACTTGGCAACAAAAAAAAATCCCGCTCCCAACGGTGACGAAGACGGGCGAATATGCCCCTTCTCCAAGGACTCCTTTACATAACTCCGCATAGCGGCATGCTCTGGCACAGACAGATTGAAAAGTCGGCCCTTAGGGAACTTACAGCCAGGAATCAAATTAATGGCACAATCGCAGTCCCTATGAGGAGGCAGGGAACTGGACTTGGGCTCATCAAATACATCCTGGAAATCCGACAAAAACTCAGGAACTTCAGAAGAAGGGGACGAGGAAATGGACATCAAAGGAATATCACCATGTATCCCCCGACAACCCCAACCAGTCACAGACATAGATCTCCAATCCAGCACTGGATTATGTTCCTGTAACCATGGAAAACCCAGCACAACAACATCATGCAAATTATGCAACACCAAAAAGCGAATATTTTCCTGATGTGCTGGAGCCATGTACATGGTTAACTGAGTCCAATACTGAGGTTTATTCTTGGCCAATGGCGTAGCATCAATCCCCCTTAAGGGAATAGGACTCTACAAAGGCTCCAAGGAAAAACCACAGCGCTTGGCAAATTCTAAGTCCATTAGTAACATAGTAACATAGTTAGTAAGGCCGAAAAAAGACATTTGTCCATCCAGTTCAGCCTGTATTCCATCATAATAAATACCCAGATCTACGTCCTTCTACAGAACCTAATAATTGTATGATACAATATTGTTCTGCTCCAGGAAGACATCCAGGCCTCTCTTGAACCCCTCGACTGAGTTCGCCATCACCACCTCCTCAGGCAAGCAATTCCAGATTCTCACTGCCCTAACAGTAAAGAATCCTCTTCTATGTTGGTGGAAAAACCTTCTCTCCTCCAGACGCAAAGAATGCCCCCTTGTGCCCGTCACCTTCCTTGGTATAAACAGATCCTCAGCGAGATATTTGTATTGTCCCCTTATATACTTATACATGGTTATTAGATCGCCCCTCAGTCGTCTTTTTTCTAGACTAAATAACCCTAATTTCGCTAATCTATCTGGGTATTGTAGTTCTCCCATCCCCTTTATTAATTTTGTTGCCCTCCTTTGTACTCTCTCTAGTTCCATTATATCCTTCCTGAGCACCGGTGCCCAAAACTGGACACAGTACTCCATGTGCGGTCTAACTAGGGATTTGTACAGAGGCAGTATAATGCTCTCATCACGTGTATCCAGACCTCTTTTAATGCACCCCATGATCCTGTTTGCCTTGGCAGCTGCTGCCTGGCACTGGCTGCTCCAGGTAAGTTTATCATTAACTAGGATCCCCAAGTCCTTCTCCCTGTCAGATTTACCCAGTGGTTTCCCGTTCAGTGTGTAATGGTGATATTGATTCCCTCTTCCCATGTGTATAACCTTACATTTATCATTGTTAAACCTCATCTGCCACCTTTCAGCCCAAGTTTCCAACTTATCCAGATCCATCTGTAGCAGAATACTATCTTCTCTTGTATTAACTGCTTTACATAGTTTTGTATCATCTGCAAATATCGATATTTTACTGTGTAAACCTTCTACCAGATCATTAATGAATATGTTGAAGAGAACAGGTCCCAATACTGACCCCTGCGGTACCCCACTGGTCACAGCGACCCAGTTAGAGACTATACCATTTATAACCACCCTCTGCTTTCTATCACTAAGCCAGTTACTAACCCATTTACACACAATTTCCCCCAGACCAAGCATTCTCATTTTGTGTACCAACCTCTTGTGCGGCACGGTATCAAACGCTTTGGAAAAATCGAGATATACCACGTCCAATGACTCACCGTGGTCCAGTCTATAGCTTACCTCTTCATAAAAACTGATTAGATTGGTTTGACAGGAGCGATTTCTCATAAACCCATGCTGATATGGAGTTAAACAGTTATTCTCATTGAGATAATCCAGAATAACATCCCTCAGAAACCCTTCAAATATTTTACCAACAATAGAGGTTAGACTTACTGGCCTATAATTTCCAGGTTCACTTTTAGAGCCCTTTTTGAATATTGGCACCACATTTGCTATGCGCCACTCCTGCGGAACAGACCCTGTCGCTATAGAGTCACTAAAAATAAGAAATAATGGTTTATCTATTACATTACTTAGTTCTCTTAGTACTCGTGGGTGTATGCCATCCGGACCCGGAGATTTATCTATTTTAATCTTATTTAGCCGGTTTCGCACCTCTTCTTGGGTTAGATTGGTGACCCTTAATATAGGGTTTTCATTGTTTCTTGGGATTTCACCTAGCATTTTATTTTCCACCGTGAATACAGTGGAGAAGAAGGTGTTTAATATGTTAGCTTTTTCCTCGTCATCTACAACCATTCTTTCCTCACTATTTTTTAAGGGGCCTACATTTTCAGTTTTTATTCTTTTACTATTGATATAGTTGAAGAACAGTTTGGGATTAGTTTTACTCTCCTTAGCAATGTGCTTCTCTGTTTCCTTTTTGGCAGCTTTAATTAGTTTTTTAGATAAAGTATTTTTCTCCCTATAGTTTTTTAGAGCTTCAATGGTGCCATCCTGCTTTAGTAGTGCAAATGCTTTCTTTTTACTGTTAATTGCCTGTCTTACTTCTTTGTTTAGCCACATTGGGTTTTTCCTATTTCTAGTCCTTTTATTCCCACAAGGTATAAACCGCTTACACTGCCTATTTAGGATGTTCTTAAACATTTCCCATTTATTATCTGTATTCTCATTTCTGAGGATATTGTCCCAGTCTACCAGATTAAGGGCATCTCTAAGCTGTTCAAACTTTGCCTTCCTAAAGTTCAATGTTTTTGTGACTCCCTGACAAGTCCCCCTAGTGAAAGACAGGTGAAACTGCACAATATTGTGGTCGCTATTTCCTAAATGCCCAACCACCTGCAGATTTGTTATTCTGTCAGGTCTATTAGATAGTATTAGGTCTAAAAGTGCTGCTCCTCTGGTTGGATTCTGCACCAATTGTGAAAGATAATTTTTCTTGGTTATTAGCAGAAACCTGTTGCCTTTATGGGTTTCACAGGTTTCTGTTTCCCAGTTAATATCCGGGTAGTTAAAGTCCCCCATAACCAGGACCTCATTATGGGTTGCAGCTTCATCTATCTGCTTTAGAAGTAGACTTTCCATGCTTTCTGTTATATTTGGGGGTTTGTAACAGACCCCAATGAGAATTTTGTTACCATTTTTCCCTCCATGAATTTCAACCCATATGGACTCGACATCCTCATTCCCTTCGCTAATATCCTCCCTTAAAGTGGACTTTAGACAAGACTTTACATAGAGACAAACCCCTCCTCCTCTCCGATTTTTACGATCCTTTCTAAACAGACTGTAACCCTGTAAGTTAACTGCCCAGTCATAGCTTTCATCTAACCATGTCTCGGTTATTCCCACTATGTCAAAGTTACCTGTAGATATTTCTGCTTCTAGTTCTTCCATCTTGTTTGTCAGGCTTCTGGCGTTTGCGAGCATGCAGTTTAGAGGATTTTGTTTTGTTCCAATCTCCTCACTGTGGATTGTTTTAGAAATGTTCTTACCTCCCTTCTGAGTATGTTTTCCTGGGTCGTCTTTGTTCGAGTCTAATGTTTTTCTTCCCGTCCCCTCTTCTTCTAGTTTAACGCCCTCCTGATGAGTGTAGCGAGTCTTCTGGCGAATGTGTGTTTCCCAGGTTTGTTGAGGTGTAGTCCGTCTCTGGCGAGGAGTCCATCATACCAGTAATTCACACCGTGGTCCAGGAATCCAAATCCTTGTTGTCTGCACCATCGTCTTAGCCAGTTGTTTGCATCAAGGATCCTGTTCCATCTCCTGGTGCCATGCCCGTCTACTGGAAGGATAGAAGAAAAAACTACCTGTGCATCCAGTTCCTTTACTTTCTTCCCCAACTCTTCAAAGTCCTTGCAGATTGTCGGTAGGTCCTTCCTTGCCGTGTCATTGGTGCCAACATGTATCAGAAGAAATGGGTGGACGTCCTTGGAGCTGAAGAGCTTTGGTATCCTATCGGTCACATCCTTGATCATCGCACCTGGAAGGCAGTATACTTCTCTTGCAGTTATGTCCGGTCTGCAGATGGCTGCTTCGGTGCCTCTCAGTAGTGAGTCTCCCACCACCACCACTCTTCGTTGCTTCTTGGCTGTACTTTTTGCTGTCACTTGTTGCTGTGTGCCCTTTTCTTTTTTGCTTGCTGGTATTGCTTCATTCTTAGGTGTGCCATCTTCATCCTCTACAAAGATTTGATATCGGTTCTTCAGTTGTGTGGTTGGTGATTTCTCCATGGTCTTCTTGCTTCTTTTGGTCACATGCTTCCACTCATCTGCTTTTGGAGGTTCTCTGACACTTTTTGCACCTTCTGTGACCAGTAGAGATGCTTCTGTTCTGTCTAGAAAGTCTTCATTCTCTTTGATGAGTTTCAAAGTTGCTATTCTTTCTTCCAGACCCCGCACCTTTTCTTCTAAAAGGGCCACTAGCCTACACTTCTGACAGGTGAAATTGGATTCTTCTTCTGGTCGATCTGTGAACATGTAGCACATGCTGCAGCTCACCATGTAGGTTGTCACATCTGCCATGTTGCTCCTAGATCCTGCTGACTTGCTGTGTGTTTTCCTTCTTGTGTAATCTACTCAGCCAAGCTCTCTTGCAATAATGTCCTACAGGCAAAAATTTGCGCGCCTTACGGCGCGCGGTTTGGTGATGCTTTCGAAGCAGCTGGTCCCGGCTGTACCCAACGATCTTCTAGCTTAGGGAGACTTCGCTTCTCCCAGAAGGCACCTGGAATATGCAAATTAGCCTCCTGAAGCTTGAATCCCTGGTTTGGTGATGCTCTCGAAGCAGCTGGTCCCGGCTGTACCCAACGATCTTCTAGCTTAGGGAGACTTCGCTTCTCCCAGAAGGCACCTGGAATATGCAAATTAGCCTCCTGAAGCTTGAATCCCTGGTTTGGTGATGCTTTCGAAGCAGCTGGTCCCGGCTGTACCCAACGATCTTCTAGCTTAGGGAGACTTCGCTTCTCCCAGAAGGCACCTGGAATATGCAAATTAGCCTCCTGAAGCTTGAATCCCTGGTTTGGTGATGCTTTCGAAGCAGCTGGTCCCGGCTGTACCCAACGATCTTCTAGCTTAGGGAGACTTCGCTTCTCCCAGAAGGCACCTGGAATATGCAAATTAGCCTCCTGAAGCTTGAATCCCTGGTTTTGTTCAGGGCAGCGCCAGAATCCACAAATGCCATAACAGAAAAGGACAACAATGAGCAAATCAGGGTAACAGACAAGAGAAATTTAGGCTGTACAGTACTAATGGTAACAGACCCAGGAACCCTCCTAGTACGCTTAGGGCAATCAGAAATAGCATGAGCAGAATCACCACAGTAAAAACACAGGCCATTCTGACGTCTGAATTTCTGTCTTTCTGCTCTAGTCAAAATCCTATCACATTGCATAGAGTCAGGACTTTGCTCAGAGGACACTGCCATATGGTGCACCACCTTGCGCTCACGAAAGCGCCGATCAATCTGTATGGCTAGAGACATAGATTCGCTCAAACCGGTAGGCGTAGGAAAGCCCACCATAACATCTTTAAGGGTATGTGTCCACGTTCAGGATTGCATCAGGATTTGGTCAGGATTTTTCATCAGTATTTGTAAGCCAAAACCAGGAGTGGGTGACAAAAGGAAATGTGGTGCATATGTTTCTAATATACTTTTCCTCTAATTGTTCCACTCCTGGTTTTGGCTTACAAATACTGATGAAAAATCCTGACCAAATCCTGATGCAATCCTGAACGTGGACACATACCCTTAGGGTTTCAGAAAGACCATTTCTGAAAATAGCAGCCAGAGCCTCTTCATTCCACTTAGTGAGCACAGACCATTTTCTAAATTTCTGGCAGTATAACTCTGCCGCTTCTTGACCCTGACATAGGGCCAACAGTGTTTTCTCAGCATGCTCTACTGAGTTAGGTTCGTCACACAACAATCCGAGCGCTTGAAAAAATGCATCCACACTCAACAATGCCGGATCCCCTGTTTCAAGAGCAAAAGCCCAGTCTTGAGGATCACCACGCAGTAAGGATATGATGATTTTTACTTGCTGAATGGGATCACCAGAAGAACGGGGTTTCAAAGCAAAAAACAATTTGCAGCTATTTTTAAAGTTCAAAAACTTGGATCTGTCCCCAAAAAACAAATCAGGAGTAGGAATTCTAGGCTCTAGAGCCGGAGTCTGGACAATATAATCTTGGATACTCTGGACTCTTGCAGCAAGTTGATCCACACGAGAAAACAAACTCTGAACCTCCATACCAGAGCATATATCCAGCACCACCCAGATATCAAGAGGAAAAAAAAGACAGAACAGAGCACAGAAAAAAAAATGGTTCAGAACTTTCTTTTCCTTCTTTTGAGATGCATTTAATTCATTTCTGGCCTGCTGTACTGTTATGACCTGGTGGTTAAGAGGCCACACTGATATGACCTGGTGGCTAAAACGCAACATGGAGCGAGCTTTGAGAAGGTGGTATCTCTACTGACCGCAGTCCCTAATCCTAACAACAACACTAGAAATAGCCGTGGGATGTTCCTGACTCTCCCTAGACACCTCTTCACAGCCTAAGAAATAACTACCCCTAAAGAAGGAAATAGAAAGCTATCTTGCCTCAGAGAAAACCCCCAAAAGGAAAGATAGCCCCCCACAAATATTGACTGTGAATGGAGAGGGAAATGACGTACAAAGAAATGAAATCAGAATTCAGCAAAGGAGACCAATACTAAACTAGATAGACAGAGAGAAAAGGATACTGTGCGGTCAGTATAAAAACTACAAAATCCACGCAGAGTTTACAAAAATGAACTCCACACCGACTCACGGTGTGGAGGGGCAAATCTGCTTTCCCAGAGCTTCCAGCTAGCCTGAATAACACATAGTGACAAGCTGGACAAAAAAGAGACATATGTGCAAAGCAATAGAGTCCAAACAAATGGACAAACAAAAACTAGCAAAAACTTATCTTTTGCAGACAAGGACTGGCCATATGAGAATTCCAAGGAAAGAACCAAATCCAACCAAGAACATTGACAGCAGGCATGGACTAAAGCCCAGAGCAGGTTTAAATAACAAACCCAGGCAAGGCGATTAGTGAAGGCAGCTGCTACAGCTACCTAAAGGAGCAGCAGTTCCACTCGAAACCACCAGAGGGAGCCCAAGGGCAGAACTCACAAAAATACCATTAGCAACCACACGAGGGAGCTCCAGAACGGAATTCACAACACGGGGCCTCCCATCTTCTTACAATGACGTCCTCTTCTTGTGTTCAAGCAGCGGCTCCGGCGCAGGCGTACTTTGTCTGCCCTGTTGAGGGCAGAGCAAAGTACTGCAGTGCGCAGGCGCCGGGAAAGGTCAGAGAGGCCCAGCACCTGCGCACTGCAGTACTGTGCTCTGCCCTCAGCAGGGCAGACAAAGTACGCCAGAGCCGGAGCCTGAAGACAAGAAGAGGACGTCATCTGATGAAGATGGGAGGCCCTGGACCACGACGCCCATCGGACCAGAACCGGACCAAGACAGCCCTTGGGTGAGTATAATCTAACCTCTTTTTCTCATCTTTCAGAATACATCGGGGGCTTATCTACAGCATTACAGAATGCTGTAGATAAGCCCCTGATGCTGGTGGGCTTAGCTCACCTTTGATTTTGGGGGTGACAGGTTCCCTTTAACCCCTTAATCCCATATGACGTACTAACCGGTCAAGGTGACCTGGGACTTAATTCCCATTGACGGGATAGTACGTCATAGCGATCGGCCGCGCTCACAGGTGGAGCGCGACCGATCGCAGCCGGGTGTCAGCTGACTATCGAAGGTGACATCCGGCACTATATGCCAGGTCACGGACCGCCCCTGGCACATTAACCCCCAGCACACTGTGATCAAACATGATTGCAGCGTTCTGGAGGCATAGGAAAGCATCACGCAGGGAGGGGGCTCCCTGCGAGCTTCACTGAGACCCTCAGTACAAGGCGATGTGCTCACCTTCTACCGAGCGTCTCCTCCCTGCAGGCCCTGGATCCGAAATGGCCACGGGGCTGCATCCGGGTCCTGCAGGGAGGTGGCTTACAAGTGCCTGCTCAGAGCAGGCGCCTGTAAGCCTGCAGCCCTGCCTGTCTTATCGCTGAACTGATACAGTGCTCTGCAAAGTGTCAGATCAGCGATCTAAATATCTAAATAGAGAAAACAAACAATAAACGTACACATATTTAGTATCAACACATCCGTAACAACCCGACCTATAAAACTGTCCCACTAGCTAACCCCTTCAGTGAACACCGTAAAAAAAAAAAACGAGGCAAAAAACCGCTTTATTATCATACCGCTGAACAAAAAGTGTAATAGCACGCGATCAAAAACACAGTTAGAATTTGGGGTTTCCACTGTTTAGGCACATCAGGGCTCTCCAAACGCGACATGGCGTCCGATCTCAATTCCAGCCAATTCTACGTTGAAAAAGTAAAACAATGCTCCTTCCCTTCCGAGCTCTCCCGTGCGCCCAAACAGGGGTTTACCCCAACATATGGGGAATCAGCGTACTCAGGACAATTTGAACAACAACTTCTGGGCTCCAATTTCTCTTGTTACCCTTGGGAAAATAAAAATTTGGGGGGCTAAAAAACCATTTTGTGGGAAAAAATAGACCAATCCATCTAAGTCTGCATTCCAAATGTCGCTCCTTCCCTTCCGAGCTCTGCCATGCGCCCAAACGGTGGTTCCCCCCCACATATGGGGTATCAGCGTACTCAGTACAAATTGGACAACAACTTTTGGGGACCAATTTCTCCTGTTACCCTTGGGAAAATTTTTGTATTTTTTATTTTTTATTTTCACGGCTCTGCATTATAAACTGTAGTGAAACACTTGAGGGTTCAAAGCTCTCACAACACATCTAGATAAGATCCTTAGGGGGTCTACTTTCCAAAACGGTGTCACTTGTGGGGGGGTTTCAATGTTTAGGCACATCAGGGGCTCTCCAAACGCAACATGGCGTCCCATCTCAATTCCAGTCAATTTTGCATTGAAAAGTCAAACGGCGCTCCTTCCCTTCCGAGCTCTGCCATGCACCCAAACAGTGGTTTACCCCCACATATGGGGTATCAGCGTACTCAGGACAAATTGCACAACAAAGTTTGGTGAACAATTTCTTCTGGTACCCTTGGGAAAATAAGGAGCATCTTATGGGGCCATAATCTGCATTTGTGGAGCATTATACGGGGCAAATGTGTCTATGGAGCATCTTATGGGGCCATAATCAGCATTTGTGCAGCACTGGATTATGGGTGCTGATGGGGTTGGGGGGCGGGATTGTGTGTGGTGATGGGTTGGGGGCGGGATTGTGTGTGGTGATGTGTTGGGGGTGTGATTGTGTGTGGTGATGGGTTGGGGGGCGGGATTGTGTGTGGTGATGGGTTGGGGGGCGAGATTGTGTGTGGTGATGGGTTGGGGGGCGAGATTGTGTGTGGTGATGGGTTGGGGGGCGAGATTGTGTGTGGTGATGGGTTGGGGGCGAGATTGTGTGTGGTGATGGGTTGGGGCAAGATTGTGTGTGGTGATGGGTTGGGGCGAGATTGTGTGTGGTGATGGGTTGGGGCGAGATTGTGTGTGGTGATGGGTTGGGGGGCGAGATTGTGTGTGGTGATGTGTTCGGGGAGGGATTGTGTGTGGTGATGGGGTGGGGGGCGTGATTGTGTGTGGTGATGGGGTGGGGGGCGTGATTGTGTGTGGTGATGGGTTAAGGGGCTGTTGTGAATTCTGCTCTTGGGCTCCCTCCGGTGGTTATGAGTGGTAGTGCTGCTGTCTTTGGATCGCAGCATTTATCAGGTGTGTCCACTTGGACAAATTGCAATTTGGACTGTGCTATTTAGTCTTGCTTGATCCTTTAGTCAGTGCCAGTTGTCCATTGTTTTTGGAGGATTCACATCCCTGACTGGTCTCTCCTGTTTGCTGTTCTTTTCAACAAAGATAAGTTCTGGCTTTGTTTTTGCTGTCCACATGCTGTGGGCCTTATAGTTCTGTGCATTTTCATGTTTTGTCTTGTCCAGTTTTGTCTGTGTTAGGATTTTTTGCAGCCAAGCTGTATCTCTGGAGATGCAGATATACCCTCCATGTCTTTAGTCAGATGTGGAGTTTTGTATTTTCTGTGGTGGATATTTTCTAGTGTTTTAATACTGACCGCATAGTTCTCTGTCCTATTCTTTCTTTTTAGCTAGAAAGGCCTCCTTTGCTAGTCCTGATTTCAGTCTGCGTATGTCATTTCCCTCTCCTCTCACAGTCAATATTTGTGGGGGGCTGTCTATACTTTTGGGGATTTTCTCTGAGGCAAGATAGTTTTCCCGTTTCTATCTTTAGGGGAAGTTAGTCCTTAGACTGTGTCGAGGTGTCTAGGGAGTGTTAGGTACATCCCACGGCTACTTCTAGTTGCGGTGCTAAGTTCAGGGTCTGCGGTCAGTACAGGTACCACCTTCTCCAGAGTACGTCACATGCTGCTCCTAGGCCACCAGATCATAACAGTACAACTGGCCAACAATGAGTTAAACGCATCTCAGAAGAAGGGAAGGAAAGTGCTGAGCCATTTTTTTTTCTGTAGTGTTTTGTCTTTCCTTTCCTCTTTTCCTCTGGGTGGCTCAGGAGTTAGGCGCTGGCATGGAGGTTCAGGAATTGGTTTCTCGTGTGGACCAACTTGCTGCTAGAGTACAGGGTATTTCCGATTATATCGTTCAGACTCCGGTTTTAGAGCCTAGAATTCCTACTCCTGATTCGTTTTTTGGGGACAGGTCCAAATTTTTGAGCTTTAAAAATAACTGTAAACTTTTTTGCTCTGAAACCCCGTTCTTCTGGTGATCCCATTCAGCAGGTTAAAATTGTTATTTCCCTGCTGCGTGGTGATCCTCAGGATTGGGCATTTTCCCTGGAATCTGGGAATCCTGCTTTGCTTAATGTAGACACCTTTTTTCAGGCGCTAGGGTTATTGTATGATGAACCTAATTCAGTGGATCATGCAGAGAAGACCTTGTTGGCCCTGTGTCAGGGTCAAGAAGCGGCAGAATCGTATTGCCAGAAATTTAGAAAATGGTCTGTATTGACTAAATGGAATGAGGATGCCTTGGCGGCAATTTTCAGAAAGGGTCTTTCTGAATCCGTTAAAGATGTTATGGTGGGGTTCCCCACGCCTGCTGGTCTGAGTGATTCTATGTCTCTGGCCATTCAGATTGATCGGCGCTTGCGTGAGCGCAGAGTTGTGCACACTGTGGCGTTGGCCTCCGAGCGGAGCCCTGAGCCTATGCAGTGTGATAGGATTTTGTCTAGAGCTGAACGACAAAGATTCAGGCGTCAGAATAGGATGTGTTTTTACTGCGGCGATTCTGCTCATGTTATTTCTGATTGCCCTATGTGTACTAAGAGAATCGCTAGTTCTGTTACCATCGGTACTGTACAACCTAAATTTCTGTTATCTGTGACCTTGATCTGCTCATTATCATCATTTTCTGTCATGGCAGTTGTGGATTCAGGTGCCGCTCTGAACTTAATGGACTTAGAATTTGCCAGACGTTGTGGTTTCCCCTTGCAGCCTTTGCAGAACCCTATTCCTTTAAGGGGGATTGATGATACACCGTTGGCTATAAATAAACCTCAGTTTTGGACACAGCTGACCATGTGCATGACGCCAGCCCATCAGGAAGATTGTCGTTTTCTGGTGTTGCATAATTTGCATGATGCTATTGTGCTAGGTTTTCCATGGTTACAGGTACATAATCCGGTGTTAGATTGGAAATCTATGTCTGTGACTAGTTGGGGTTGTCAGGGGGTTCATGGTCACGTTCCTTTGATGTCAATTTTCTCTTCCCCCTCTTCTGAAATTCTTGAGTTTTTGTCAGATTTCCAGGATGTATTCGATGAGCCCAAATCCAGTTCCCTTCCACCGCATAGGGACTGTGATTGTGCTATTGACTTGATTCCAGGTTGTAAATTCCCTAAGAGCCGACTTTTCAACCTGTCTGTGCCAGAACATGCCGCCATGCGGAGCTATATTAAGGAGTCTTTGGAGAAGGGGCATATTCGGCCATCTTCTTCACCATTGGGAGCAGGGGTTTTTTTGTTGCCAAGAAGGATGGCTCCTTGAGACCCTGTATTGATTATCGCCTCTTGAATAAGATCACGGTCAAATTTCAATATCCTTTGCCTTTGCTTACTGATTTGTTTGCTAGGATTAAGGGGGCTAATTGGTTTACTAAGATTGACCTTCGAGGGGCATATAATCTTGTTCGTATTAAGCAGGGTGACGAATGGAAAACTGCATTTAATACGCCCGAAGGCCATTTTGAATACCTTGTGATGCCATTCGGACTCTCTAATGCCCCATCTGTGTTCCAGTCCTTCATGCATGATATCTTTCGGAGTTATCTTGATAAATTCATGATTGTATATTTGGATGATATTTTGATTTTTTCCGATGATTGGGAGTCTCATGTGAAACAGGTCAAGATGGTATTTCAGATCCTCCGTGAGAATGCTTTATTTGTGAAGGGGTCTAAGTGCCTCTTTGGAGTGCAGAAGGTTTCTTTTTTGGGCTTCATTTTTTCTCCCTCATCTATAGAAATGGATCCGGTTAAGGTTCAGGCCATTCATGATTGGATTCAGCCCACATCTGTGAAGAGCCTTCAGAAATTCTTGGGCTTTGCTAATTTTTATCGTCGTTTCATTGCCAACTTCTCCAGTGTGGCTAAACCTCTGACCGATTTAACGAAGAAAGGCGCTGATGTGACGAATTGGTCCTCTGCGGCTGTTTCTGCCTTTCAGGAGCTTAAACGCCGATTTACTTCTGCCCCTGTGTTGCGTCAGCCGGATGTTTCTCTTCTATTTCAGGTTGAGGTTGACGCGTCTGAGATTGGGGCAGGGGCCGTTTTGTCTCAGAGGAATTCTGATGGTTCCTTGATGAAACCGTGTGCCTTCTTTTCTCGGACGTTTTCGCCTGCGGAACGCAATTATGATGTCGGCAATCGGGAGTTGTTGGCTATGAAGTGGGCATTTGAGGAGTGGCGACATTGGCTTGAGGGGGCCAAGCACCGTATTGTGGTCCTGACCGATCATAAAAATCTGATTTACCTCGAGTCTGCCAAACGACTGAACACTAGACAGGCTCGATGGTCCCTGTTTTTCTCCCGTTTTGATTTTGTGGTCTCGTATCTTCTGGGTTCTAAGAATGTTAAGGAGGATGCCCTCTCTAGGAGTTTTTTGCCTGATTCTCCTGGGGTCCTTGAGCCGGTCGGCATTCTGAAGGAAGGGGTGATTTTTTTCTGCCATCTCCCCTGATTTACGACGGGTTCTTCAGGAATTTCAGGCTGATAAACCTGACCGCTGTCCAGTGGGGAAACTGTTTGTAAAGTGATTTCTGAGGTTCATTGTTCTGTGTTGGCTGGCCATCCTGGGATTTTTGGTACCAGAGATTTGGTTGGTAGGTCCTTTTGGTGGCCTTCTTTGTCGCGGGATGTGCGTTCTTTTGTACAGTCCTGCGGGACTTGTGCGCGGGCCAAGCCTTGTTGTTCCCGTGCTAGTGGGTTGCTTCTGCCTTTGCTGGTCCCTGAGAGGCCTTGGACGCATATTTCTATGGATTTTATTTCAGATCTTCCGGTTTCCCAGAGGATGTCGGTTATCTGGGTGGTTTGTGATCGTTTTTTTAAGATGGTTCATTTGGTACCTTTGCCTGAATTGCCTTCCTCTTCTGATTTGGTTCCGTTGTTTTTTCAGCATGTGGTTCATTTGCATGGCATTCCGGGGAATATTGTGTCTGATAGAGGTTCCCAGTTTGTTTCTAGGTTTTGGCGGGCCTTTTGTGCAAGGCTGGGCATTGATTTGTCTTTTTCTTCCGCATTTCATCCTCAGACAAATGGCCAAACCGAGCGAACTAATCAGACTTTGGAAACTTATTTGAGATGCTTTGTGTCTGCTGATCAGGATGATTGGGTGGCTTTCTTGCCATTGGCCGAGTTTGCCCTTAATAATCGGGCTAGTTCTGCTACCTTGGTTTTGCCTTTTTTTTTGTAATTTTGGTTTTCATCCTCGTTTTTCTTCAAGGCAGGCTGAGCCTTCTGATTGTCCTGGTGTGGATTCTGTGGTTGACAGGCTGCAGCAGATATGGGCTCATGTGGTGGACAATTTGGTGTTGTCTCAGGAGGAGGCTCAGCGTTTTGCTAACCGTCGTCGGTGTGTTGGTTCCCGGCTTCGGGTTGGAGATTTGGTCTGGTTGTCTTCCCGTCATGTTCTTATGAAGGTTTCTTCCCCTAAGTTCAAGCCTCGGTTTATTGGTCCTTATAGGATTTCTGAGATTATCAATCCAGTGTCTTTTCGTTTGGCCCTTCCAGCCTCTTTTTCTATCCATAATGTTTTCAATAGATCTTTGTTGCGGAAGTATGTGGTGCCCGTTGTTCCCTCTGTTGAGCCTCCGGCTCCGGTGTTGATTGATGGGGAGTTGGAGTATGTGGTTGAGAAGATTTTGGATTCTCGTTTTTCAAGGCGGAAGCTTCAGTATCTTGTCAAATGGAAGGCCAGGAGGATAATTCTTGGGTTGTTGCCTCCGATGTTCATGCTGACGATTTGGTTCGTGCCTTTCATTTGGCTCGTCCTGATCAGCCTGGGGGCTCTGGTGAGGGTTCGGTGACCCCTCCTCAAGGGGGGGGGGGGGGGTACTGTTGTGAATTCTGCTCTTGGGCTCCCTCCAGTGGTTATGAGTGGTAGTGCTGCTGTCTTTGGATCGCAGCATTTATCAGGTGTGTCCACTTGGACAAATTGCAATTTGGACTGTGCTATTTAGTCTTGCTTGATCCTTTAGTCAGTGCCAGTTGTCCATTGTTTTTGGAGGATTCACATCCCTGACTGGTCTCTCCTGTTTGCTGTTCTTTTCAACAAAGATAAGTTCTGGCTTTGTTTTTGCTGTCCACATGCTGTGGGCCTTATAGTTCTGTGCATTTTCATGTTTTGTCTTGTCCAGTTTTGTCTGTGTTAGGATTTTTTGCAGCCAAGCTGTATCTCTGGAGATGCAGATATACCCTCCATGTCTTTAGTCAGATGTGCAGTTTTGTATTTTCTGTGGTGGATGTTTTCTAGTGTTTTAATACTGACCGCATAGTTCTCTGTCCTATTTTTTCTTTTTAGCTAGAAAGGCCTCCTTTGCTAATCCTGATTTCAGTCTGTCATTTCCCTCTCCTCTCACAGTCAATATTTGTGGGGGGCTGTCTATCCTTTGGTGATTTTCTCTGAGGCAAGATAGTTTTCCCGTTTCTATCTTTAGGGGAAGTTAGTCCTTAGGCTGTGTCGAGGTGTCTAGGGAGTGTTAGGTACATCCCACGGCTACTTCTAGTTGCGGTGCTAAGTTCAGGGTCTGCGGTCAGTACAGGTACCACCTTCTCCAGAGTACGTCACATGCTGCTCCTAGGCCACCAGATCATAACAGGGGGCGTGATTGTGTGTGGTTATGGGTTGGGGGCAAGATTGTGTGTGGTGATGGGTTGGGGGGCGATTGTGTGTGGTGATGGGTTGGGGGGCGGGATTGTGTGTGGTGATGGGTTGGGGGGCGGGATTGTGTGTGGTGATGGGTTGGGGGGCGGGATTGTGTGTGGTGATGGGTTGGGGGCGGGATTGTGTGTGGTGATGGGTTGGGGGGCGGGATTGTGTGTGGTGATGGGTTGGGGGGCGGGATTGTGTGTGGTGATGGGTTGGGGGGCGGGATTGTGTGTGGTGATGGGTTAGGGGGCGAGATTGTGTGTGGTGATGGGTTGGGGGGCGAGATTGTGTGTGGTGATGGGTTGGGGGGCGAGATTGTGTGTGGTGATGTGGTGGGAGGCAGAGCTACTGTGCAGGAGGCGGGATTAGCAAGTAATCACGATGCTATATAGGAATATAACATACACCTGTTTATATGGGATATGTGTTCATTCCCCTATTATCTACATATATTTCATGTTCATTTCATATCCAAGATGCATAAGAAATCTATAACTCCTATCCATCTCTTTAGACCTATAAGTTATGTTCATTCTTTTTATTTATTCCTTTTCTTCATTCTTTTTAATACGTTCTGACAGTTGTGCTTTCTTCCGTTTGCAATGTTTCTTGATGAATACAAGATTATGCCAGAATACAGATCATCTATATTACAATTTGAGCCTTGTCATTTCACAAGTGTTCCAGTTTAGGTTTAGAATAATCTACAATGTATTTGATTTTCACAGACTTAATGTTACGGAGGCATTCATTTGCTTTTTACTAAACTCAGCTGTGCAGGCAGAGATCCAAACAACTGCTCAGTCTGCAGACAAGCAACCGCTTGAGGAGTTTCCTGACTATTGATGTACTAGCACGTACCCGCAGCATTTCACAATCCAACATACCTGGCTGTGCTCATACAGCCGGTGCCCGATACCTGCTGCTCACGGATTGAGAAGTATGAAGCAACTGTAACAGATCGTGTAAGCTTATTTATTTTTCACTTTAAAGGATTTTCTCAAACATTATTATCATTTTTAGGAAAAACAATTGTCATTTGGATTGTGAATGCAGAATTAAAAACCTGAGGTTGTTCTCTGCTCTCAAAATAATCAGATTTGAGGGCATCCATGAAGGAGGATCTGACAGAGGCAATACTTTTTCTGAGGACAAATTTATAGATTTCTTCTTATTAACTGCATAACAGTGTTTATTGCATATTTACTTACAAGAGTTTAGAAAAGTTATTTGCTATATTCTAATAAACATAGTTTTTGCTCTAAGTGGTCTGATTACTTGTATGATGGTGAGAAACTGAATAAGCAGGATGTTAATATTTGACAACAGTAAATTTATTGTTACGATTTGGCCATTTATGAAGGAGTTGGAGTCGGAGCCGGAGTCGGAACCTGATAAAATCCAGGAGTCGGAGTCACAACTGTGGCTTACCGACTCCACAGCCCTGCCCCCCAAAGAGTATACTGTAGCCCCCTCATAGGGCATAATGTTGCCCACTTCATATAGTATGATGCAGCCCCCCTGAATATAATGTAGTCCCTGAGAGAATAATGCAGCCCCACCACAGAATATAATACAGCCCCCCCATAGAGTATACTGTAGCCCCCTCATATAGTAAGACGTAGCCCCCCAGAATATAATGTAGTCCCCTGAGAATAATGCAGTCCCCCCCGGAATATAATGTAGCCCCCCCCCAGAGTATACTGTAGCCCCCTCATATAGTAAGATGTAGCCCCCCAGAATATAATGTAGTCCCCTGAGAATAATGCAGTCCCCCCACAGAATATAATGTAGCCCCCTCAAAATATAATGCAGCCCCTCTCCACCCCATCATTGTCCTCATCACCACCTCCATCATTGCCTTCTCCCCCACCAGCCCTATCATTCTCCCCCACCACCCACATCACTGCCCATTCCACCACCATTGTCCATTTCATCACCTCCATCATTGCCTTCCCCCACAACCATCATTGCCCATTTCATCACCTCCATCATTGCCTACCCCCACCACCATTGCCCATCACCTCCATCATTGCCTCCCCCCACCATCATTGACCATCACCTCCATCATTGCCTCCCTCCACCCTCATTGCCCATCACTTCCATCATTGCCTCCCCACCATCATTGCCTATCACTTCATCATTGCTTCCCCCACCATTATTGCCTATTACTGCCATCATTGCCTCCCATCATTGACTCCCCTCACCATCATTGCCCATCACCTCCATCATTGCTTCCCCCCACCCCTCTCACACACAAAGCACAGAATCACACACACAGCACAGCTCACCTCCCTGCAGCAGCAGCACATCTCGGCAGCCTCTTCCTCGCCGCCAGCTGTCTGTCTGAGACAGCGCGCTGGATGATGACGTCATCCAGCTGGGCTGTCTCAGACAGGAAGCAGGATGCCGGGATGTGCTGCGCTGGGTCTGTGTGTGTGCGGTGGTGGGGCTTTACATGCGGGCAGTGTTAGCTGCAGCCTGCGGCTAACGCTGCCCGCTATTAAAGAGAATTGGTATTCACGCCTCTCCATGCCCATAGGGGCGTGGGGAAGCGTGAATATTCATTTTGCTTTAGCAGAGGATCCTGACTCTAGCTGCTGCTAGGCTGGCACAGGGCTAGGTCCCTTGACTCAGGGGCCCCATAGCCACTGGCTGGGGGCCCCTGGAGCAGTGGGGGCCCTTGAAGCAGTGGGGCCCTAGGCAGCTACTGGCCAGTATGCCAGCAGGTGTCAAGAGCCTGGGCCCACTGGAGAATCCTCCGGTTGTCAAGTCCGAGCCTGGTCCCATTCACTTCTCAGTTGATCAGTGAGGATACCGTGAGTTGGATATACAGTAGGGACACCATGAGATCAACTCTTAAAATTCTGGAATGACCTCTGATATATTGAGGCACAGTTATTACATACAATGCACCAAGTGTGTTGTAATATGCATAAAAAAAATAAAGGCATTAGTCTTTTCTGCACTTCTAGTTCTGTAAAGAGTTTGATAGATTAAAAAAAAAATTCAATAAAAATTACCTTCCATCAAAGAAAAAGAATTTCCCACGACCATTTTTTTCTCCATGTACAAAGTGTCCCTCAAAGCGGTCTGTGGAGCTGTAGCTGACAGTGCAGAATCCATGGGGCAAGCCGTCATCATCCAGTTGGCCTGTAACACAGAAAAAAGATCAAACTGTTTTTCCCGCCCCTAGTTTTATTAGGGAATCGTATAGTTATGAGCACTGAAACATTGCAGGAGCTCAGCTGGAGCTGTTACCTTCTGCTTTTTTAATGTGTATGGATACCAACATATTAAAGGGTTATAGCATAGCTTAGCAATACGCTAGAATAATAATAATTTTTATTACCGTAGCGCCAACATATTCCGCAGCACTTTACATTTTAAAGAGGACATGCCCAGACAATAAAAGACATTACAGGATAACAATAATCACATAAACAGATACCAAGAGGAGGGAGAGCCCTGCTCGCAAGCTTACAATCTATGAGGCTGTCATTTATGGTCGCCTCTTCACTGTACAGAGACGCCCTCACCATCTGCCGTGCAGAAACTGCAGCACTGTCCCATTCAAGAGTTTCACTGGATGCAGTTCTCTGCACAGCCAGATTGCTAGGAGAGGCGCTGTACAGGGGAAACGTTGAACTTCAGATGCAGTGCTAATCATTGCTATGACCCCATTAGTCTCATTATTGGTGGGGAACCAGATGCCAGGCCCACACTGATCCTAAAATTGATATATAGCCCTGAATTTATAAGAATGGGGGACAGTGTTGATAATGTCTGTTTAAAGCGCTGTGGAATTAATGGCGCTCTATAAGTGAGTAAAATAAATAAATATCCCTTTAACTATGGCCATAAAATATAGTACATAGTATAAACACAATTTGTATACACTACATTTCTAAGTCTCAATCTGAAAACCAGAGATTTATACATATGTATAATGCCCACCTTGTCCTATGATACATGGAAGCGGATGCGCTATAGAAAATACAGTGGGGGAAATAAGTATTTGATCCCTTGCTGATTTTGTAAGTTTGTCCACTGACTAAAGGTACCGTCACACTAAGCGACGCTGCAGCGATACCGACAACGATCCGGATCGCTGCAGCGTCGCTGTTTGGTCGCTGGAGAGCTGTCACACAGACACCTCTCCAGCGACCAACGATGCCGGTAACCAGGGTAAACATCGGGTTACTAAGCGCAGGGCCGCGCTTAGTAACCCGATGTTTACCCTGGTTACCATCGTTAAAGTAAAAAAAACAACCACTACATACTTACATTCCGGTGTCTGTCCCCGGCGCTGTGCTTCTCTGCTCTGGCTGTGAGCGCCGGTCAGCCGGAAAGCAGAGCGATGACGTCACCGCTCTGCTTTCCGGCCACTGTGCTCAAAGCCAGTACAGGAGGAGTGCAGAGAAGCAGAGCGCCGGGGACAGACAGCGGTAGGTAAGTATGTAGTGGTTGTTTTTTTTACTTTAACGATGGTAACCAGGGTAAACATCGGGTTACTAAGCGCGGCCCTGCGCTTAGTAACCCGATGTTTAACCTGGTTACCAGCGAAGACATCGCTGAATCGGCGTCACACACGCCGATTCAGCGATGTCAGCGGGAGATCCAGTGACGAAACAAAGTTCTGGACTTTCTTCCCCGACCAGCGATATCACAGCAGGGGCCTGATCGCTGCTGCGTGTCACACTGGACGATATCGCTAGCCAGGACGCTGCAACGTCACGGATCGCTAGCGATATCGTCCAGTGTGACGGTACCTTAAGGCTGCCGTCACACTAGCAGTATTTGTTCAGTATTTTACCTCAGTATTTGTAAGCCAAAACCAGGAGTGGAACAATTATTAGAGGAAAAGTATGATCGAAACATATGCACCACTTCTGTATTTATCACTCACTCCTGGTTTTGGTTTACAAATACTGATGTAAAATACTGACCACATACTGCTAGTGTGACGGCAGCCTAAGGCTATGTGCACACGATGCGGATTTGCTGCGGATCCGCAGCGGATTTTTCCGCGCAGAAACGCTGCTGATCCGCACTGTGATTTACAGTACAATGTAAATCAATGGGTAAAAAAAAAAGTTGTGCAGATGGTGCGGAAAAATCAGTGCTGAATTGCTGCGGATTTAAAAGAAGTGCATGTCACTTCTTTTGTGCGGATCTGCAGCGTTTCTGCACCCCTCCATGATAGAAATCCGCAGTGGCAAAAACTGCATAAAATCTGCATCAATTCCGCGGCAAATCTGCAGCTGCGGATTCTGCCAGGAGATGCGGATTTTGTGCAGAAAATTCTGCACCACAATTCCTACGTGTGCACATAGCCTAAGACATGAACATTCTATAATTTTAAGGGTAGGTTAATTTTAACATTCAGAGATAGAATATCAAAAATAAAATCCAGAAAATCAAATTGTATAAATTATATAAATTTGCATTTTGCATTGATAAATAAGTATTTGATCCCCTATCAACCATTAAGAGTTCTGGCTCCTACAGACCAGTTAGATACTCCTAATCAACTCATTACATGCATTAAAGACAGCTGTCTAACATATTCACCTTTATAAAAGACTCCTGTCCACAGACTCAATTATTCAGTCAGACTAACCTCTACAACATGGGCAAGACCAAAGAGGCTTCTGAGGGTATGTGCACACGTTGTGGATTTTGCTGCGAATAAGCCTGGAGGTGTGTTTGAGGTCATTGTCCTGTTGAAAAATAAATGATGGTCCAACTATACGCAAACCAGATGGAATAGCATGCCGCTGCAAGATGCTGTGGTAGCCATGCTGGTTCAGTATGCCTTCAATTTTGAATAAATCCCCAACAGTGTCACCAGCAAAGCACCCCCACTCCATCACACCTCCTCCTCCATGCTTCACGGTGGGAACCAGGCATGTACAGTCCATCCATTCACCTTTTCTGCATCGCACAAAGACACGGTGGTTGGAACCAAAGATCTCAAATTTGGACTCATCAGACCAAAGCACAGATTTCCACTGGTCTAATGTCCATTCCTTGTGTTCTTTAGCCCAAACAAGTCTCTTCTGCTTGTTGCCTGTCCTTAGCAGTGGTTTCCTAGCAGCTATTTTACCATGAAGGCCTGCTGCACAAAGTCTCCTCTTAACAGTTGTTGTAGAGATGTGTCTGCTGCTAGAACTCTGTGTGGCATTCACCAGGTCTCTAATCTGAGCTGCTGTTAACCTGCGATTTCTGAGGCTGGTGACTCGGATAAACTTATCCTCAGAAGCAGAAGTGACTCTTGGTCTTCCTTTCCTGGGGCGGTCCGCATGTGAGCCAGTTTCTTTGTAGCACTTGATGGTTTTTGCCACTGCACTTGGAGACACTTTCAAAGTTTTCCAATTTTTCAGAATGACTGACCTTCATTTCTTAAAGTAATGATGGCCACTCGTTTTTCTTTACTTAGCTGCTTGTTTCTTGCTATAATACAATTTCTAACAGTCTATTCAGTAGGACTATCAGCTGTGTATCCACCAGACTTCTGCACAACACAACTGATGGTCCCAACCCAATTTATAAGGCAAGAAATCCCACTTATTAGACCTGACAGGGCACACCTGTGAAGTGAAAACCATTCCCGGTGACTACCTCTTGAAACTCATCAAGAGAATGCCAAGAGTGTGCAAAGCAGTCATCAAAGCAAAAGGTGGCTACTTTGAAGAACCTAAAATATAAAGACATAATTTCAGTTGTTTCACACTTTTTTATTAAAGGGCACCTGTCACCCCGAAAATCGTGGGTGAGGTAAGCCCACCGGCATCAGGGGCTTATCTGCAGCATTCTGTAATGCTGTAGATAAGCCCCCGATGTTACCTGAAAAAGGAGAAAAAGACGTTATATTATACTCACCCAGGGGCGGTCCCGCTGCTGGTCAGGTCGGATGGGCGTCTCCGGTCCGCTGCGGCGCCTCCTATCTTCTTTCCATGACGTCTTCTGATCTTCAGCCACGGCTCCGGCGCAGGCGTACTTTGCTCTGCCCTCTTGAGGGCAGAGGATAGTACTGCAGTGCGCAGGAAAGGTCAGAGGCCCGGCGCCTGCGCACTGCAGTACTTTGTCTGCCCTCAACAGGGCAGAGCAAAGTACGCCTGCGCCGGAGCCGTGGCTGAAGATTAGAAGAGGACGTCATGGAAAGAAGATAGGAGGCGCCGCAGCGGACCGGAGACGCCCATCCGACCTGACCAGCAGCGGGACAGCCCCTGAGTGAGTATAATATAACGTCTTTTTCTCCTTTTTCAGGCAACATCGGGGGCTTATTTACAGCATTACAGAATGCTGTAGATAAGCCCCTGATGCCGGTGGGATTACCTCACCCGCGATTTTCGGGGTGACAGGTTCCCTTTAAGTATATAATTCCACATGTGTTACTTCATAGTTTTGATGCCTTCAGCGTGAATGTACAATTTTCATAGCCATGAAAATACAGAAAAATCTTTTAAGTGAGCAGGTGTGTCCAAACCTTTGGTCTGTACTATATATACCTACCGGTATATAGTTGTTGGCAAAGCTAGCTTACCGCTTTGAAGAAACAGGAATACATCCAACCTGTGGTTACTGTTCGCACGGAAAACGGATTGGGACAAATCCACACATGTAAAAAAAAAACCTTTTTGTTTCTCCAGCGATCAGTCCAATGGTAGAGTAAAATATACCTTTTATTTATCCATTAAAAAGTTCCAGAATTCTTCAGTAACAATATTGCATATATTTGATCCCCTATGGACGACATGTTTCGACACCACATGTGTCTTCCTCCACGTCCGAATGAGTACTCATGAGTACTGAAGAATTCTGGAACTTTGTAATGGATAAATAAAAGGTATATTTTACTATACCATTGGACTGATCGCTGAGATATATATCTATATCTCTCTATCCATCTATATCTATCTCAGTAGCCTCAGGAGCTGAGCCATCTTTAGTATGTTCCAGTCTCTATCTCTGGATAGAGAAAATGGAAGAGCTGAACATACTGAAGGTGCGATGGGCTATATCATGCATCCTGAGAGTATTGTGAGTGTGGGCCATAACTCAAGTTCTACTCATTGCCAGTAAGCCGGCCAGACATGATTTAAACCCCCATTTACCTGTATATTACCATTATATCTGAAGGTAAATAACTTTTATGGGGAGGTGACAGGTTCCCTCTAACAGCATAGATCCAGCTGATACATTTTAGCGCCTGCTCACCTCTGGTTTTGACATTAGCCACACTGTGTTTGCATGGGCACTGGGAAATCTGATATAAATGTACAATGTGTCCATAGACCTCCATCAACTAGGAGCCATACACCTTGTTAATAGAGGCGAAACTGCTAATAGAGTGAAGAAGCGTAAGATATTAGGTCTTTGAAGGTCATCTGAACAGTCTTTGGTTGCAACCAGGAGGCAGAATTCTTGAGACCAGTGAGGATCTGAAGCACAAGGTAGATTAGTTGGATATCTTCATAAATCAACAACCTGCCACCAGTTTGCAAGCATGTAAAAAAAAAACAAAAAACCTGTTGAAAGTCAATATTTCCAAATCCTGATAACATATTGTCTCCACGTTTCATCCACTGTCCCCAGCAGTATATTATCGTCTAAGCCCTTCATCTCTCACTGACCTAATCTCTCTCGTCTGCTGTCGCAGCAGATCCCGGTTGTCCACTTGTAAAGCAGATTATTGTCACGGCTGCAGCCTGTCTGAGAGGTAATACACAGGTACTAGCGTGTAAGCATCGCTAGAGAACAAGGCGCTTATTTACTAGACTATAATCGTACATTTCTACAAGTCATCAGGCGGATTACAATTAACATGCTACAAGGTCACAATAGCCATATTCATAGCATGCCATCATATAATCTCCAGCTGCAGAAAATACCTAGTGCTACTGTGACAGGAGATGGGGAACTCATACTCAACAGCGGATAAAGATATCAAAGTCAGTGCACCCTTCCGATCCTGCTTGCAGCATCAGAGCACAGTTTTGGGAAAGCATTCGACCTGACCTGTGAATCTTCAGGAACACACTCCCCCCAGCAAGCAGGAGCCGGGGAGGCAGGGTGGAGGTGTGCTCCTGAAGATAGAAATGGGGACAACTTCAAAAAACTCCAGAAGTAACAGTAAATATCCACCAGTACATAAATGTCCATAAACTCGGGCATCAGGTTGTCACATCCCTTCCTTTGTTTAGCAATGTGTTATGATCCAGACAAGGGGTGAGATAACTTCTAAGAAGGCCACAGATTAGATGTCACCATTTCCCCCTACTATGTCTTGACATTAACCATTTGGCGCAGATGAACTATACATCTTAAGATCATGGAAAATGGAGGGTTAATTCTTAAAGAATTTTTTTTTTTTAGTGATCCTTAGAAAATGAACAATTAAAATCCACCTGACATGATCGCAATAGTCACTAGTCTGCGATCCTGGTACATGGATTTTAATGGTCTCTATTTTCTATGGATCACAAATAAAAAAACAATTTAAAGTTTTTAAGAATCATGGATAAGCTGTTATGGGTATGGTTAGTGGTTGGGTGAAGCCATTTATTATCAAACTACTGTGTTTTCCTCTTTTTAAATCATAATGACAACCCGAAACATCCAAATGACCCTGATCAAAAGTTCACATACCCTGGTGATGTTGGCCTGATAATATGCACAGAAGTTGACACTAATGGGTTTGATTGTCTACTGAAGGTAACATCCTCACCTGTGAGCTGTTTGCTTATAATTAGTGTGTGTGCATAAAAGCTGAGTGTGGCGAACAGTCCAACATAAAAAATGCATAGAAGGGCACAATGCCATTTCACAAAAGGAGTGAAGCCATCTAGTTCAGTTCATAACAAAATATGGTCCCACAGATCATAGTAAAAAGCAAAATGCCGGTACATGCACAATGAAATATTAACAAATTGTGGGCAAGAAAAGGAATGGAATCTCAGAAAGCAGAAAAATGGAACTAATGAAAATAGCATAAGGACAATACTACCCAATTCCTTATGAATAACAAATGGTGTAAATGAGACAATATGAAAACACAGTGATCTTACTGACCTGGTTAGATAATGTTAAAGGGAGTCTGTCACCCCAAAATTGTATATGAGCTGCGGCCACCGGCATCAGGGGCTTATCTACAGCATTCTGGGGGGGTGGTCAGGGTCCGATGGGTGTCGCGGTCCGGGCCTCCCATCTTCTTACGATGACGTCCTCTTCTTGTCTTCACGCCGCGGCTACGGCGCAGGCGTACTTGTCTGCCCTGTTGAGGGCAGAGCAAAGTACTGCAGTGCGCAGGTGCCGGGAAAGGTCAGAGAGGCCGCAGCGTGAATACAAGAAGAGGACGTCATCGTAAGAACATGGGAGGCCCCAGACAGGACTGGGACGCCCATCGTACCGGACCGCAGCGGGACCGCCCCTGGGTCCAGAATGCTGCAGATAAGCCCCTGATGTCGGTGGCCGCAGCTCATCTTCGATTTTTGGGGTGACAGGTTCCCTTTAATATGATACCTGATGTAAAGGGATCGGCTCAGTGGCTGGTTACGTTTTTAATAAAATTAAGTCTTGCGTGCTTAGAGGGTGGTACGTAGGCGCAGGGTCTTCTTCTGGTTCGCGCCCCCCCACCAGCCTCCTCTGCTTCTTGTACAGGTCACTGATTATTCAGTGACCTGCCTAAAAAATTCCACGTCGCTGCCAATATTGTGTGGGTGGCGCATGCTTGGTGAAAAATTGGCAAAATCTGTGCATCTCAGTGCCTCTGGTGCAATTTTATCAAAGTCCTGCACACAGGATGCCAACTCACAATGCGCACGTGCCACCCACACAATGATGGCGGAGGCGCAGAATTTTAAAAAGGACGAATGTCACTTAATAATCAGTGACCTGTTCAAGAAGCAGATGAGACTGGTGGGGTGTGGAGAACCAGAAGAAGACCTTGTATCCTGGCCCAGAGCCCACAAGACGCCATTTTCTGAACACTTCATAAGGTGAGTATTCAGCAACCACTGAGCAGATCCCTTCACACCAGGTATCATATTAATTAGCATCACAGCGCCATTATGGCCATGCCTTTAGTTTATAGGACTAACTCCTGCTGACAGGGTCTCCTTAATTGGAATGCACTCATCTGATTTACACACTGGTGTGAGTGAGGCCTTACCTAAAGTAAAGATGTTGCTTCTCACTGCGGACAGAAGCTCTTCATCCATGTGCACACAATCTACCGTAGTATTTGCAGCAGAAACCACAGCAGGAAAAATGGTGTGTAAAATATCAGCATTTTTTGCCCATTCATTTGAATGTGTGAAAAACACTACAAAAAAGTTGAAATAATGGATATGCTGCAGATTAATAAAAAACAAAAAAAAAAACAAAAAAAAACAGTTCAATGGTTCTGATCTGCAAGGAAAAAAATGAGCAGCATGTGCATGAGATTTAAGGGATCTCATTCACTTTGCTGGTACTGTAGAACGCTGAATTTTGTTCCATGGAAAAAACGCATTGTGTGAACAAGTGCTTAGAGAATCTTGCAGTACGGTCAACTATCTGTCTTCCAGGAGGAATGTTTTCTAGTGGTCATTTCTCAGTAGCACTACTGTGCTTACCCGATAGCATATATCAGGAGCGCTTTCCTAGGTAAATATTGATATATAAATATGGAGCCCCATATGGGAGATTAGTGATACAGAGTAAACACAGATTATTCATGTGCGGTTATTCACCCCGCCGCGGATACATATATAGCACAGGATCAGAAATCATCGTATTGGCAAAATTATCCAGCGCTGATGCTCCAGTGCTCCCAATCCTTATCTACAAGGGGCAGCTCACGTCCCAGATCCACCAGTGGTCGCATCGCTCCCATGCTGGTGGTCTGCGCACAAAGATAAGGGGCACCGCTGGAGCATCACACAATTTTCTCTTTTGGTTTATGACATTTACAGATTTTTCTATTATTGTGAGGACAGATACCTTTACAACAAAGGAAATGGAACAAACTGAATACTATATTATAAATTAAGGCTGTTAGTTATAGGAAAGTAGTAATCCTGTAGGTAATCCAGTGTGTGGAGATGTACTCCAGTGTGTGTGGGGAGGTACTCCGGTGTGCGTGGACATGTACTCCGGTGTGCATGGACATGTACTCCGGTGTGTGTGTGGAGATGTCCTCCGGTGTGTGTGGAGATCTCCTCCGGTGTGTGTGGAGATCTCCTCCGGTGTGTGTGGAGGTACTCCGGTACGTGTAGGGATGTACTCCGTGTGTGTGGGGAGGTACTCCGGTGTGTGTGGAGATCTCCTCCGTTGTGTGTGGAGATCTCTTCCGGTGTGTGTGGAGATCTCCTCTGGTGTGTGTGGAGGTACTCCGGTACGTGTAGGGATGTACTCCGTGTGTGGGGAGGTACTCCGGTGTGTGTGGAGATCTCTTCCGGTGTGTGTGGAGATCTCCTCTGGTGTGTGTGGAGGTACTCCGGTACGTGTAGGGATGTACTCCGTGTGTGTGGGGAGGTACTCCGGTGTGTGTGGAGATCTCTTCCGGTGTGTGTGGAGATGTCCTCCGGTGTGTGTGGAGATCTCCTCCGATGCGTGTGGAGATCTCCTCCGGTGTGTGTGGAGGTACTCCGGTACGTGTAGGGATGTACTCCGTGTGTGTGGGGAGGTACTCCGGTACGTGTAGGGATGTACTCCGGTACGTGTAGGGAGGTACTCCAGTACGTGTAGGGATGTACTCCGTGTGTGTGGGGAGGTACTCCAGTACGTGTAGGGATGTACTCCGTGTGTGTGGGGAGTTACTCCGGTACGTGTAGGGAGGTACTCCAGTGTGTGTGGAGATGCACTCCGGTGTGTGTGGAGATGCACTCCGGTGTGTGTGGAGATGCACTCCGGTGTGTGTGGAGATGCACTCCGGTGTGTGGGGAGATGCACTCCGGTGTGTGGGGAGATGCACTCCGGTATGTGTGGAGTTGCACTCCGGTGTGTGTGGAGATGTACTCCGGTGTGTGTGGAGATGCACTCCGGTGTGTGTGGAGATGCACTCCGGTGTGTGTGGAGATGTACTCCGGTGTGTGTGGAGATGCACTCCGGTGTGTGTGGAGATGCACTCCGGTGTGTGTGGAGATGTACTCCGGTGTGTGTGGAGATGCACTCCGGAGTGTGTGGAGATGCACTCAGGTGTGTGTGGAGTTGCACTCCGGTGTGTGTGGAGATGCACTCCGGTGTGTGTGGAGATGCACTCCGGTGGGTGTGGAGATGTACTCCGGTGTGTGGAGATGTACTCCGGTGTGTGTAGGGATGCACTCCGGTGTGTGTGGAGATGTACTCCGGAGTGTGTGGAGATGCGCTCCGGTGTGTGTGGAGATGTACTCCGGTGTGTGTGGAGATGCACTCCGGTGTGTGTGGAGATGTACTCCGGTGTGTGGAGATGTACTCCGGTGTGTGTAGGGATGCACTCCGGTGTGTGTGGAGATGTACTCCGGTGTGTGTGGAGATGTACTCCGGTGTCTGTGGAGATGCACTCCGGTGTGTGTGGAGATGCACTCCGGTGTGTGTGGAGATGTACTCTGGCGTGTGTGGGGAGGCACTCTGGCGTGTGTGTGTGGAGATGCACTCCGGTGTGTGTGGGGAGGTACTCCGGCGTGTGTGGGGAGGTACTCCGGCGTGTGTGGGGATGCACTCCGGTGTGTGTGGGGATGCACTCCGGTGTGTGTGGAGATGCACTCCGGTGTGTGTGGAGATGCACTCCGGCGTGTGTGGAGATGTACTCCGGCGTGTGTGGGGAGGTACTCCGGCGTGTGTGGGGAGGTACTCCGGCGTGTGTGGGGAGGTACTCCGGTGTGTGTGGAGGTAGTTCAGTCCAGTGGTCAGCCGGTCTCTAGGACCCCTTGTTGGGGAGTGTACAGATGACACCTTCTGGAGCTTTGTCCTTGTGCACACACCAGTATTGGAGCCATGAAGTTACTGCTGAGCTCCTGCCTGTCAGATTGCCTGGGGAAGTCTGGGATCTGGTGCACAACTCTGCAGTCCTAGGCCAGGGCCCCGATCGCTGATAGATCCTACATGCTGAGCAATCTATAGGAAGTAGATCCCTGCATGGACACTTGCGGTGGCCGGAGCCCTGGTCGCCCTCTGCCATGCCGCCTGCCTCTTCCCTTCTATGGGCCGGATCGGCGGTGCATAAACTGGATATAGAAGGATCTAATCTCAGCAGCAGATGAAGTTGCATCACGTCGGCTGTTACTTTGTGCACGCCATCCTCCTCCTCCTCCCCCTCTCCAGCCTCCGCCACTTCCTTTTTGGGGAGACCCTATTTTAGCAGCCACGTTATTGCCTACATGTGAAACACTGACCTGCGCTGCAATCTGCAGCCAGACACAAAGCACCCACCTTCCACGGTCTCCTCCACGTTCTCATCATCGCTGTCCATGGCTTCCCCTGCGATTGACAGACACCAAGTTATTCCGCGTGCGTGCCACTCTTGGGCGCCCCCTCCCTCAACGATGCTGGAGAACGCGTGAGCTAGGCCAGCAGCGCCCCCTATGGACACAGCGGGCACCGCACCTGTAGTGGAGCTCTTCTCTGCAGTCTTGTGTCTGATCATCTGTACTAGAGATCGCTGCCTTCTCATAGGCAGCAAGTGGCATCCCCCAAACCAGTGTGACATCCCCCAAACCATTGTGACATCCCCCAAACCAGTGTGACATCCCCCAAACCAGTGTGACATCCCCCAAACCAGTGACATCCCCCAAACCAGTGACATCCCCCAAACCAGTGACATCTCCCAAACCAGTGACATCCCCCAAACCAGTGACATCCCCCAAACCAGTGACATCTCCCAAACCAGTGGCATCTCCAAAACCATTGACATCTTCCAAACCAGTGACATCACCCAAACCAGTAACATCACCCAAACTTGTGGCATCCCACAAACCAGTGACATCTCCCAAACCAGTGACATCGCCCAAACCTGTGACATCACTCAAACCAATGACATCACCCAAACCAGTGACATCTCCCAAACCAGTGACATCACCCAAACCAGTGACATCACCCAAACCTGTGGCATCCCACAAACCAGTGACATCACCCAAACCAGTGACATCACCCAAACCAGTGACATCACCCAAACCAGTGAAAATCAGCCAAACCAGTGACATCACCCAAACCAGTGACATCACCCAAACCAGTAACATCTCCCAAACCAGTGACATCAACCAAACCAGTGACATCCCCCAAATCAGTGACATCTCCCAAACCAGTGACATCACCCAAACCAGTGACATCCCCCAAATCAGTGACATCACCCAAACCAGTGGCATCTCCAAAACCATTGACATCTTCCAAACCAGTGACATCACCCAAACCAGTAACATCACCCAAACTTGTGGCATCCCACAAACCAGTGACATCTCCCAAACCAGTGACATCGCCCAAACCTGTGACATCACTCAAACCAATGACATCACCCAAACCAGTGACATCTCCCAAACCAGTGACATCACCCAAACCAGTGACATCACCCAAACCAGTGACTTCACCCAAACCTGTGGCATCCCACAAACCAGTGACATCACCCAAACCAGTGACATCACCCAAACCAGTGACATCACCCAAACCAGTGACATCACCCAAACCAGTGAAAATCAGCCAAACCAGTGACATCACCCAAACCAGTGACATCACCCAAACCAGTAACATCTCCCAAACCAGTGACATCAACCAAACCAGTGACATCCCCCAAATCAGTGACATCTCCCAAACCAGTGACATCACCCAAACCAGTGACATCTCCCAAACCAGTGGCATCCCTCAAACCACTGACATCTCCCAAACCAGTGACATCTCCCAAACCTGTGACATCACCCAAACCTGTGACATCAGCCACACCAGTGACATCTCCCAAACCAGTGACATCACCCAAACCAGTGACATCACCCAAACCTTGAACATCCTCCAAACCAGTGAAAATCACCCAAACCTGTGGCATCCCCCAAACCAGTGACATATCGCACACCAGGGACATCTCCCAAACCAGTGACAATACCCAAACCAGTGTTATCACCCAAACCAATGGCATCCCTCACACCAGTGACATCTCCTAAACCAGTGACCACCCAAACCAGTGACATCACCCAAACCAGTAACATCTCCCAAACCAGTGACATCAACCAAACCAGTGGCATCTCCCAAACCAGTGACATCCCCCAAATCAGTGACATCTCCCAAACCAGTGACATCACCCAAACCAGTGACATCTCCCAAACCAGTGACATCACCCACACCAGTGACATCTTCCAAACCAGTGGCATCCCTCAAACCAGTGACATCTCCCAAACCAGTGACATCTCCCAAACCTGTGACATCACCCAAACCTGTGACATCAGCCACACCAGTCACATCTCCCAAACCACTGACATCTCCCAAACCAGTGACATCACCCAAACCAGTGACATCACCCAAACCTTGAACATCCCCCAAACCAGTGACATCACCCAAACCTTGAACATCCCCCAAACCAGTGAAAATCACCCAAACCTGTGGCATCCCCCAAACCAGTGACATATCGCACACCAGGGACATCTCCCAAACCAGTGACAATACCCGAACCAGTGTTATCACCCAAACCAATGGCATCCCTCACACCAGTGACATCTCCTAAACCAGTGACCACCCAAACCAGTGACATCACCCAAACCAGTAACATCTCCCAAACCAGTGACATCAACCAAACCAGTGGCATCTCCCAAACCAGTGGCATCTCCCAAACCAGTGACATCCCCCAAACCAGTGACATCACCCAAACCAGTGGCATCACCCAAACCAGTGACATCACCCACACCAGTGACATCTTCCAAACCAGTGGCATCCCTCAAACCAGTGACATCTCCCAAACCAGTGACATCTCCCAAACCTGTGACATCACCCAAACCTGTGACATCAGCCACACCAGTCACATCTCCCAAACCAGTGACATCTCCCAAACCAGTGACATCACCCAAACCAGTGACATCACCCAAACCTTGAACATCCCCCAAACCAGTGAAAATCACCCAAACCTGTGGCATCCCCCAAACCAGTGACATATCGCACACCAGGGACATCTCCCAAACCAGTGACAATACCCAAACCAGTGTTATCACCCAAACCAATGGCATCCCTCACACCAGTGACATCTCCTAAACCAGTGACCACCCAAACCAGTGACATCACCCACACCAGTGACATCCCCAAAACCTGTGGCATCTCCCAAACCAGTGACATCACCCAAACCAGTGACATCACCCACACCAGTGACATCTCCCAAACCTGTGACATCACCCAAACCAGTGACATCTCCCACAGCAGGGACATCTTCCAAACCAGTGACATCTCCCAAACCAGTGACATCACCCAAACCTTGAACATCCCCCAAACCAGTGAAAATCACCCAAACCTGTGGCATCCCCCAAACCAGTGACATATCGCACACCAGGGACATCTCCCAAACCAGTGACAATACCCAAACCAGTGTTATCACCCAAACCAATGGCATCCCTCACACCAGTGACATCTCCTAAACCAGTGACCACCCAAACCAGTGACATCACCCAAACCAGTAACATCTCCCAAACCAGTGACATCAACCAAACCAGTGGCATCTCCCAAACCAGTGACATCCCCCAAATCAGTGACATCTCCCAAACCAGTGACATCACCCAAACCAGTGACATCTCCCAAACCAGTGACATCACCCACACCAGTGACATCTTCCAAACCAGTGGCATCCCTCAAACCAGTGACATCTCCCAAACCTGTGACATCACCCAAACCTGTGACATCACCCAAACCTGTGACATCAGCCACACCAGTCACATCTCCCAAACCAGTGACATCTCCCAAACCAGTGACATCACCCAAACCAGTGACATCACCCAAACCTTGAACATCCCCCAAACCAGTGACATCACCCAAACCTTGAACATCCCCCAAACCAGTGAAAATCACCCAAACCTGTGGCATCCCCCAAACCAGTGACATCACCCAAACCTTGAACATCCCCCAAACCAGTGAAAATCACCCAAACCTGTGGCATCCCCCAAACCAGTGACATATCGCACACCAGGGACATCTCCCAAACCAGTGACAATACCCAAACCAGTGTTATCACCCAAACCAATGGCATCCCTCACACCAGTGACATCTCCTAAACCAGTGACCACCCAAACCAGTGACATCACCCAAACCAGTAACATCTCCCAAACCAGTGACATCAACCAAACCAGTGGCATCTCCCAAACCAGTGACATCCCCCAAATCAGTGACATCTCCCAAACCAGTGACATCACCCAAACCAGTGACATCTCCCAAACCAGTGACATCACCCACACCAGTGACATCTTCCAAACCAGTGGCATCCCTCAAACCAGTGACATCTCCCAAACCTGTGACATCACCCAAACCTGTGACATCACCCAAACCTGTGACATCAGCCACACCAGTCACATCTCCCAAACCAGTGACATCTCCCAAACCAGTGACATCACCCAAACCAGTGACATCACCCAAACCTTGAACATCCCCCAAACCAGTGACATCACCCAAACCTTGAACATCCCCCAAACCAGTGAAAATCACCCAAACCTGTGGCATCCCCCAAACCAGTGACATCACCCAAACCTTGAACATCCCCCAAACCAGTGAAAATCACCCAAACCTGTGGCATCCCCCAAACCAGTGACATATCGCACACCAGGGACATCTCCCAAACCAGTGACAATACCCAAACCAGTGTTATCACCCAAACCAATGGCATCCCTCACACCAGTGACATCTCCTAAACCAGTGACCACCCAAACCAGTGACATCACCCAAACCAGTAACATCTCCCAAACCAGTGACATCAACCAAACCAGTGGCATCTCCCAAACCAGTGACATCCCCCAAATCAGTGACATCTCCCAAACCAGTGACATCACCCAAACCAGTGACATCTCCCAAACCAGTGACATCACCCACACCAGTGACATCTTCCAAACCAGTGGCATCCCTCAAACCAGTGACATCTCCCAAACCAGTGACATCTCCCAAACCTGTGACATCACCCAAACCTGTGACATCAGCCACACCAATGACATCTCCCAAACCAGTGACATCTCCCAAACCAGTGACATCACCCAAACCAGTGACATCACCCAAACCTTGAACATCCCCCAAACCAGTGAAAATCACCCAAACCTGTGGCATCCCCCAAACCAGTGACATATCGCACACCAGGGACATCTCCCAAACCAGTGACAATACCCAAACCAGTGTTATCACCCAAACCAATGGCATCCCTCACACCAGTGACATCTCCTAAACCAGTGACCACCCAAACCAGTGACATCACCCACACCAGTGACATCCCCAAAACCTGTGGCATCTCCCAAACCAGTGACATCACCCAAACCAGTGACATCACCCACACCAGTGACATCTCCCAAACCTGTGACATCACCCAAACCAGTGACATCTCCCACAGCAGGGACATCTTCCAAACCAGTGACATCTCCCAAACCAGTGACATCACCCAAACCTTGAACATCCCCCAAACCAGTGAAAATCACCCAAACCTGTGGCATCCCCCAAACCAGTGACATATCGCACACCAGGGACATCTCTCAAACCAGTGACAATACCCAAACCAGTGTTATCACCCAAACCAATGGCATCCCTCACACCAGTGACATCTCCTAAACCAGTGACCACCCAAACCAGTGACATCACCCAAACCAGTAACATCTCCCAAACCAGTGACATCAACCAAACCAGTGGCATCTCCCAAACCAGTGACATCCCCCAAATCAGTGACATCTCCCAAACCAGTGACATCACCCAAACCAGTGACATCTCCCAAACCAGTGACATCACCCACACCAGTGACATCTTCCAAACCAGTGGCATCCCTCAAACCAGTGACATCTCCCAAACCTGTGACATCACCCAAACCTGTGACATCACCCAAACCTGTGACATCAGCCACACCAGTCACATCTCCCAAACCAGTGACATCTCCCAAACCAGTGACATCACCCAAACCAGTGACATCACCCAAACCTTGAACATCCCCCAAACCAGTAAAAATCACCCAAACCTGTGGCATCCCCCAAACCAGTGACATATCGCACACCAGGGACATCTCCCAAACCAGTGACAATACCCAAACCAGTGTTATCACCCAAACCAATGGCATCCCTCACACCAGTGACATCTCCTAAACCAGTGACCACCCAAACCAGTGACATCACCCACACCAGTGACATCCCCAAAACCTGTGGCATCTCCCAAACCAGTGACATCACCCAAACCAGTGACATCACCCACACCAGTGACATCTCCCAAACCTGTGACATCTCCCACAGCAGGGACATCTTCCAAACCAGTGACATCTCCCAAACCTGTGACATCACCCAAACCTGTGGCATCCCCCACACGAGTGACATCCCCCAAACCGATGCGAGCTGTAATTTCTCAGAATGAAATGATTTATCCACAGATCCAGGAAGATGGGATCATTTATTTGTCATGCACAGTTTTAATGACATCTATTTTGTACAATGTCTTCACCAGGGTTGGTAATCGTGTTGGCCCCAGGGGATATTCACTGGTGGCTTTTTTGTGCAGTTTTTCTACACTAAAAACCAGAGTTGAGCCAGGAAAATGCTGGGTACAATATATAGTAACATAGTTTTTAAGGTTGAAGGAAGACTTTAAGTCTATCTAGTTCAACCCATAGCCTAACCTAAC
Source organism: Ranitomeya imitator (assembly GCF_032444005.1). Lineage (NCBI taxonomy): Eukaryota > Metazoa > Chordata > Amphibia > Anura > Dendrobatidae > Ranitomeya > Ranitomeya imitator. The sequence goes on from NC_091282.1 coordinate 1,015,205,838, forward strand.
ATGCCCTAACATGTTGATCCAGAGGAAGGCAAAAAAAAAACCATGTGGCAAAGAATAAGCTCCACTTTGGGGAAAAAAATTCCTTCCCGACTCCACATAAGGCAATCAGACTAGTTCCCTGGATAAACACCCTATCAAGGAATCTAGTGTATATACCCTGTAACATTATACTTTTCAAGAAAGGCATCTAGTCCCCTCTTAGATTTAAGTAAAGAATCACTCATTACAACATCATACGGCAGAGAGTTCCAGAGTCTCACTGCTCTTACAGTAAAGAATCTGTGTCTGTTATTATGCTTAAACCTTCTTTCCTCCAGACGTAGAGGATGCTCCCTTGTCCCTGTCTCAGGTCTATGATTAAAAAGATCATCAGAAAGGTCTTTTTACTGTCCCCTCATATATTTATACATTAACATAATGTTTTCCAAACTAAATAGCCCCAAGTGTAATAACCTATCTTGGTATTGCAGACCCCCCAGACCTCTAATAACCTTGGTCGCTCTTCTCTGCACCCGCTCTAGTTCAGCTATGTCTTTCTTATACACCGGAGACCAGAACTGTGCACAGTATTCTAAGTGTGGTCGAGCTAGTGACTTGTGTAGAGGTAAAATTATATTCTCCTCATGAGCATTTATGCCTCTTTTAATGCATCCCATTATTTTATTTGCCTTTGTAGCAGCTGCCTGACACTGGCCACTAAATGTGAGTTTGTCATCCACCCATACACCCAGGTCTTTTTCATTGACGGTTTTGCCCAGAGTTTTAGAATTAAGCACATAATTATACATCTTATTACTTCTACCCAAGTGCATGACCTTACATTTATCCCCATTAAAGCTCATTTGTCATTTATCAGCCCAAGCTTCTAGTTTACATAAATCATCCTGTAATATAAAATTGCCCTCCCCTGTATTGATTACCCTGCAGAGTTTAGTGTCATCTGCAAATATTGAAATTCCACTCTGTATGCCCCCTACAAGGTCATTAATAAATATGTTAAAAAGAAGAGGGCCCAATACTGACCCCTGTGGTACCCCACTGCTAACCGCTACCCAGTCCGAGTGTGCTTAATTAATAAACACCCTTTGTTTCCTATCCCTGGGCCAGCTCTTAACCCACTTACACATATTTTCCCCTATCCCCATTATTCTCATTTTATGTATCAACCTTTAGAAAAGTCCATATACACTACATCCACTGGGTTCCCTTGGTCCAGTCCAGAACTTACCTCTTCATAGAAATTGATGAGATTAGTCTGACATGAACGGTCCCTAGTAAACCCGTGCTGATACTGGGTCATGAGGTTATTCCTCTTCAGATACTCCAGGATAGCATCCCTTAGAATGCCCTCCAGGATTTTACCCACAGTAGAGGTTAAGCTTACTGGCCTATAATTTCCGAGTTTAGTTTTTGTCCCCCTTTAGAATATTGGCACCACATTTGCTATACGCCAGTCCTGTGGTACAGACCCTGTTATTATGGACTCTTTAAAGATTAAAAATAATGGTCTATCAATGACCAAATTTTTCCACTCCTGGTTTTGGCTTACAGATACTGAGGTAAAATACTGACCAAATACTGATAGTGTGACGCAGCCTTAGGGTGTGTTCTGCCCATTAATGTGCAGCAAGTTCATTCACAATGCAGTACCAGTTGTCACCATTAGAGATCATTAGGTACACATTTATCCTATTCCTGTATCCAGGGGCATATCGCTTTAAAGGGACTCTGTTACCTCAAATTGGCGGGATATTTAAATGACTTTTTACCTGTCCGATGGGCGGCATTTCATCTTCATTTCTCCGCCTCGTCCGTCCCGCAACACAGCAAAATACTCCCGGGACACAGTGCGCGGGCGCATGCGCAGTAATGCTTTCTGGCTTTGCCCGCAGTTTGCGCGACCAAAGATTGTATTGCGCAAGCGCCAACTATGGATCACAAGTACTCTAATTTACTATCATATTGTGGACAATAGGGAGGGATGGGGTGGAGAAATGAAGATGAAACGCCGCACATCGGACAGGTAAAAAGTAATTTAAATATCCCGCCAATTTGAGGTGACAGATTCCCTTTAAACCTGTGTTCTGTCTAGAACCGCCCCCCTGGTTTCCCGGGCAAGAGTAGTCATTTTTCCCTCGGACCTTGAGTCTAAAGGTACCGTTACACTAAACGACTTACCAACGATCACGACCAGCGATACGACCTGGCCGTGATCGTTGGTAAGTCGTTGTGTGGTCGCTGGGGAGCTGTCACACAGACAGCTCTCTCCAGCGACCAACGATCAGGGGAACGACTTCGGCATCGTTGAAACTGTCTTCAACGATGCCGAAGTCCCCGGGTAACCAGGGTAAACATCGGGTTACTAAGTGCAGGGCCGCGCTTAGTAACCCGATATTTACCCTGGTTACCATTGTAAAAGTAAAAAAAAAAAAAAAAACAGTACATACTCACATTCTGATGTCTGTCACATCCCCCACCGTCAGCTTCCCGTGCTGACTGTGTCAGCGCCGGCCGTAAAGCAGAACACAGCGGTGACGTCACCGCTGTGCTCTGCTTTACGGCCGGAGCTGACAGTCAGTGCAGGGAAGCTGACGGCGGGGGACGTGACAGACATCGGAACGTGAGTATGTACTGTTTTTTTTTTTTACTTTTAGGCCGGCGTCACACTAGTGCGGTGTACAGTAAAATCACACTGACAGCTTACAATAGAATAGGTAGAATAAATGTGTACACATAGAATTGAATAGGTATATATATATATCAGTGAGACACATATATGTATATATATTAATATTTCATACAGCGCTAGATGGCTTAAAAGCCGGTAATTCAATTGCCGGCTTTTGCTATCTCCTTCCTAATGAATGGAAACTAGGTCAATGTCCTGTAGTTACCTTCATTCGCGGTGATGCGCCCTCTGCTGGATGTCCTTCGAGCGTGGGAAAAAATCAGAAAAGCTCCCAGGCTCGAATTCATATGAGGACAACCATTGTAGGTCATTGACCTACTTTCCATTCATTCGCTGGGGTTTTACAGTCAGGAGCATAAAATCCAGAGAGTCTATATATATACTAACTATGGCACTTCTACTAACATTTAACCATCAATGGCGGACTAACATTAAATTAACCGCAAGAAGAGATCCATCATGATAAAACACAATACTTTTATTAAACATCAATAAAAACAAACATATAACAAGGCTTTTTTGTGATACATTTAACCCCTTAATCCCATATGACGTACTATCCCGTCCAGGTGACCTGGGACTTAATTCCCATGGACGGGATAGTACGTCATATGCGATCGGCCGCGCTCACGGGGGGAGCGCGGCCGATCGCGGCCGGGTGTCAGCTGCCTATCGCAGCTGACATCCGGCACTATGTGCCAGGAGCGGTCACGGACCGCTCCCGGCACATTAACCCCCGGCACACCGCGATCAAAGATGATCGCGGTGTGCCGGCGGTGCAGGGAAGCATCGCGCAGGGAGGGGGCTCCCTGCGGGCTTCCCTGAGACGATCGGTACACGGTGATGTGCTCACCGTGTACCGAGCGTCTTCTCCCTGCAGTCCCCGGATCCAAAATGGCCGCCGGGCTGCATCCGGGTCCTGCAGGGAGCACTTCCGGGTCAGGATCAGGCTGCAGCTGCAGCTCTAATCCTGCCCGGCTGTATGTCAGATCACCGATCTGATAGAGTGCTGTGCACACTGTCAGATCGGTGATCTGTGATGTCCCCCCCTGGGACAAAGTGAAAAAGTAAAAAAAAAAATTTCCACACTTGTAAAAAAAAAAATAAAAAAAAAATTCCTAAATAAAGCAGAAAAAAAAAAATATTATTCCCATAAATACATTTCTTTACATAAAAAAAAAACAAAAAAACAATAAAAGTACACATATTTAGTATCGCCGCGTCCGTAACGACCCGACCTAGAAAACTGGCCCACTAGTTAACCCCTTCAGTGAACACCGTAAGAAAAAAAAAAAAAAAACGAGCCAAAAAACAACGCTTTATTATCATAACGCTGAACAAAGAGTGGAATAACACGCGATCAAAAAGACGGATATAAATAACCATGTTACCTCTGAAAACGTCATCTTGTCCCGCAAAAAACGAGCCGCCATATAGCATCATAACCAAAAAAATAAAAAAGTTATAGTCCTCTGAATAAAGCGATGCCAAAATAATTATTTTTTCTATAAAATAGCTTTTATCGTATAAAAGCGCCAAAACATAAAAAAAATGATATAAATGAGGTGTCGCTGTAATCGTACTGACCCGAAGAATAAAACTGCTTCATCAATTTTACCAAACGCGGAACGGTATAAACGCCTCCCCCAAAAGAAATTCATGAATAGCTGGTTTTTGGTCATTCTGCCTCACAAAAAAATCGGAATAAAAAGCGATCAAAAACTGTCACGTGTCCGAAAATGTAACCGATAAAAACGTCAACTCGTCCCGCAAAAAACAAGACCTCACATGACTCTGTGGACCAAAATATGGAAAAATTATAGGTCTCAAAATGTGGAGACGCAAAAACTTTTTTGCTATAAAAAGCGTCTTTTAGTGTGTGACGGCTGCCAATCATAAAAATCCGCTAAAAAACGCTATAAAAGTAAATCAAACCCCCCTTCATCACCCCCTTAGTTAGGCTAGGTTCACATTGCGTTAATGGGTTAACGCTAACGGACAGCGTTGCACGGCGAAAATGTCACAATTAACGCCGTGCAACGGGTCCGTTAGCACAACCATTGACAGCAATGTGATTTTCAGGTGTAGCGCATCGCTAGAGCGTGCCATTTTCGGCTCGCGCTAGCAAGGTGCCATTCTTTTGTGGCGCGACTCAGACGCTGCTTGCAGCGTCCGCGGCGCGCCCGAGGTCCGATCCCCGATCTTCCAGAGCGGGGACGTTAACGCGACCACTAAACACGACACCTAAAAAGACATTGTGTTAGCGCAATCCGCTAGTGCTAAACGGATTTCCCTAACGCAATGTGAACCTAGCCTTAGGGAAAAATAATAAAATTAAAAAAAATGTATTTATTTCCATTTTCCGGTTAGGGTTAGGGTTAGGGTTAGGGCTAGGGTTGGGGCTAGGGTTAGGGTTTGGATTACATTTACGGTTGGGATTAGGGTTGGGATTAGAATTAGGGGTGTGTCTGGGTTAGGTGTGTGGTTAGGGTTACAATTGGGATTAGGGTTAGGGGTGTGTTTGGATTAGGGTTTCATTTATAATTGGGGGGTTTCCACTGTTTAGGCACATCAGGGGCTCTCCAAACGCGACATGGCGTCCGATCTCAATTCCAGCCAATTCTGCATTGAAAAAGTAAAACAGTGCTCCTTCACTTCCGAGCTCTCCCGTGCGCCCAAACAGGGGTTTACCCCAACATATGGGGTATCAGCGTACTCGAGACAAATTGGACAACAACTTTTTGGGTCCAAGTTCTCTTGTTATCCTTGGGAAAATAAAAATTTGGGGGGCTAAAAATCATTTTTGTGGGAAAAAAGAGGATTTTTATTTTCACGGCTCTGCGTTGTAAACTGTAGTGAAACACTTGGGGGTTCAAAGTTTTCACAACACATCTAGATAAGTTCCATGGGAGGTCTAGTTTCCAATATGGGGTCACTTGTGGGTGGTTTCTACTGTTTGGGTACATCAGGGGCTCTGCAAATGCAACGTGACGCCTGCAGACCAATCCATCTAAGTCTGCATTCCAAATGGCGCTCCTTCCCTTCCGAGCTCTGCCATGAGCCCAAACAGTGGTTCCCCCCCACATATGGGGTATCAGCGTACTCAGGACAAATTGAACAACAACTTTTGGGGTCCAATTTATTCTGTTACCCTTGTAAAAATACAAAGCTGGGGGCTAAAAAATCATTTTTGTGAAAAAAAAAAAGAATTTTTATTTTCACGGGTCTGCGTTATAAACTGTAGTGAAACACTTAGGGGTTCAAAGTTCTCACAACACATCTAGATAAGTTCCATGGGAGGTCTAGTTTCTAATATGGGGTCACTTGTGGGGGGTTTGTACTGTTTGGGTACATCAGGGGCTCTGCAAATGCAACGTGACTCCTGCAGACCAATCCATCTAAGTCTGCATTCCAAATGGCGCTCCTTCCCTTCCGAGCTCTGCCATGCGCCCAAACAGTGGTTTACCCCCACATATGGGGTATCGTCGCACTCAGGACAAATTGCACAACAACTTTTGTGGTCTAATTTCTTCTCTTACCCTTGGGAAAATAAAAAATTGGTGGCGAAAAGATTATTTTTGTGAAAAAATATGATTTTTTATTTTTACGGCTCTGCATTATAAACTTCTGTGAAGCACTTGTTGGGTCAAAGTGCTCACCACACCTCTAGATAAGTTCCTTAAGGGGTCTACTTTCCAAAATGGTGTCACTTGTGGGGATTTCAATGTTTAGGCACATCAGGGGCTCTCCAAACGCAACATGGCATCCCATCTCAATTCCAGTCAATTTTGCATTGAAAAGTAAAATGGCGCTCCTTCCCTTCCGAGCTCTGCCATACGCCCAAACAATGGTTTACACCCATATACGGGGTATCAGCGTACTCAGGACAAATTGGCCAACAATTTTTGAGGTTCAATTTCTTCTCTTACTCTTGGGAAAATAAAAAATTGGGGGCGAAAAGATCATTTTTGTGAAAAAATATGATTTTTTATTTTTACGGCTCTGCATTATAAACTTCTGTGAAGCAATTGGTGGGTCAAAGTGGTCACCACACATCTAGATAAGTTCCTTAGGGTGTCTACTTTCCAAAATGGTGTCACTTGTGGGGGGTTTCAATGTTTAGGCACATCAGTGGCTCTCCAAACGCAACATGGTGTCCCATCTCAATTCCTGTCAATTTTGCATTTAAAAGTCAAATGGCGCTCCTTCCCTTCCGAGCTCTGCCATGCGCCCAAACAGTGGTTTACCCCCACATATGGGGTATCAGCGTACTCAGTACAGATTGTACAACAATGTTTGGCATCCATTTTATCCTGTTACCCTTGGTAAAATAAAACAAATTGGAGCTGAAATAAATTTTGTGTGAAAAAAAGTTAAATATTCATTTTTATTTAAACATTCCAAAAATTCCTGTGAAACCCCTGAAGGGTTAATAAACTTCTTGAATGTGGTTTTGAGCACCTTGAGGGGTGCAGTTTTTAGAATGGTGTCACACTTGGGTATTTTCTATCATATAGACCCCTCAAAATGACATCAAATGAGATGTGGTCCCTAAAAAAAAATGGTGTTGTAAAAATGAGAAATTGCTGGTCAACTTTGAACCCTTATAACTCCCTAACAAAAAAAAATTTTGGTTCCAAAATTGTGCTGATGTAAAGGAGACATGTGGGAAATGTTACTTATTAAGTATTTTGCGTGACATATCTCTGTGATTTAAGGGCATAAAAATTTAAAGTTGGAAAATTGCGAAATTTTCAAAATTTTCGCCAAATTTCCGTTTTTTTCACAAATAAACGCAAGTTATATCGAATAAATGTTACTACTAAAATGAAGTACAATATGTCACGAGAAAACAATGTCAGAATCGCCAAGATCCGTTGAAGCGTTCCAGAGTTATAACCTCATAAAGGGACAGTGGTCAGAATTGTAAAAATTGGCCCGGTCATTAACGTGCAAACCACCCTCGGGGCTTAAGGGGTTAACAAAGTGTCCAGTGGGAGGAGAAATACCCGGCACTATAGGTACATATATATAATGGTAAGTATCAACAGGTACTCATCTACTGTGGTAAGTCTTACTAACCATATAGCCAAGCAACTTCGGTATGAACTAGTGAATCGCTGACATGAAGGAATCAACTAAGGAACGGGAAAATATTAGTATATACGAGGGGGCTATACATACCACTCAATGCCTCTGTATTACCCTTATACCCGTGCCAAATACGCAGACAGCTGCACCCACACCATAAATGCTGCTAATGAAGCGACTAGAAGGCAGAGGAATGGAAAAACGTAATGTAATGCGTGACGCCCCCGGAAGAAGCTAGGGCGAAACGCGCGTCGGGGCGCTCGTGGGAGCTGGATATCTGTGCACAGTCTGGTAATATTACATTACGTTTTTCCATTCCTCTGCCTTCTAGTCGCTACATTAGCAGCATTTATGGTGTGGGTGCAGCTGTCTGCGTATTTGGCACGGGTATAAGGGTAATACAGAGGCATTGAGTGGTATGTATAGCCCCCTCGTATATACTAATATTTTCCCGTTCCTTAGTTGATTCCTTCATGTCAGCGATTCACTAGTTCATACCGAAGTTGCTTGGCTATATGGTTAGTAAGACTTACCACAGTAGATGAGTACCTGTTGATACTTACCATTATATATATGTACCTATAGTGCCGGGTATTTCTCCTCCCACTGGACACTTTGTTAAATGTATCACAAAAAAGCCTTGTTATATGTTTGTTTTTATTGATGTTTAATAAAAGTATTGTGTTTTATCATGATGGATCTCTTCTTGCGGTTAATTTAATGTTAGTCAGGAGCATAGCTGCATTATAGCAGAGCTCCTGGCTGTAAAAAAATTAAACCCTTCAGATGGATTTACATCGTGGGACGTGACAGATCCTCGGAAGGTATGGATATTGTTGGTTTATTATTTTTTCTTTGTCACAGAGCGAGGGTCTTCAGGTGGATTACCAGAATAATAAAATATTAAAACAACATGTGTTTTTATTTCATTAAAAGACTTTTTAATAATGTGTTTGTTTTTTTTAACCATTTCAGACTATTGGATTAATAATGGATAGGTGTCATAATTGACGCCTCTCCATTATTAATCTGGCTTAATGTCACCTTACAATAGCAAGGTGACATCAACCCTTCATTACCCCATATCCCTCCGCTACACTGGAATGGGAAGAGAGTGGCCAAGTTCCAGAATAGGCGCATCTTCCAGATGTGCCTTTTCTGGGCTGGCTGGGGGCAGATGTTTTTTAGCCAGGGGGGGGGGTGCAATAACCGTGGACCCTCTCCAGGCTATTAATATCTGCCCTCAGTCACTGGCTTTACTACTCTGGCAGAGAAAATTGCGTGGGAGCCCACGCCAATTTTTTCCGCCATTTAACCCTTTAATTTAATAGCTAGAACGCCCAAATTTTGCACATACACACTACTAACATTAGTAGTGTGGAATATGCAAAAAAAAAATGGGAATATGACATGGTTTACTGTATGTAAACCATGTCTCATATCATGTCGGGTTTTGGAAGGAGATAGCAAAAGCCGGTAATTGAATTACCGGCTTTTAAGCTATCTCGCGCTGGATGAAATATTAATATATATATATATATATATATATATATATATATGTGTGTCTCACTAACATACTGTATATATATATATACAGTGGGGCAAAAAAGTATTTAGTCAGTCAGCAATAGTGCAAGTTCCACCACTTAAAAAGATGAGAGGCGTCTGTAATTTACATCATAGGTAGACCTCAACTATGGGAGACAAACTGAGAAAAAAAAATCCAGAAAATCACATTGTCTGTGTTTTTAACAATTTATTTGCATATTATGGTGGAAAATAAGTATTTGGTCAGAAACAAACAATCAAGATTTCTGGCTCTCACAGACCTGTAACTTCTTCTTTAAGAGTCTCCTCTTTCCTCCACTCATTACCTGTAGTAATGGCACCTGTTTAAACTTGTTATCAGTATAAAAAGACACCTGTGCACACCCTCAAACAGTCTGACTCCAAACTCCACTATGGTGAAGACCAAAGAGCTGTCAAAGGACACCAGAAACAAAATTGTAGCCCTGCACCAGGCTGGGAAGACTGAATCTGCAATAGCCAACCAGCTTGGAGTGAAGAAATCAACAGTGGGAGCAATAATTAGAAAATGGAAGACATACAAGACCACTGATAATCTCCCTCGATCTGGGGCTCCACGCAAAATCCCACCCCGTGGGGTCAGAATGATCACAAGAACGGTGAGCAAAAATCCCAGAACCACGCGGGGGGACCTAGTGAATGAACTGCAGAGAGCTGGGACCAATGTAACAAGGCCTACCATAAGTAACACACTACGCCACCATGGACTCAGATCCTGCAGTGCCAGACGTGTCCCACTGCTTAAGCCAGTACATGTCCGGGCCCGTCTGAAGTTTGTTAGAGAGCATTTGGATGATCCAGAGGAGTTTTGGGAGAATGTCCTATGGTCTGATGAAACCAAACTGGAACTGTTTGGTAGAAACACAACTTGTCATGTTTGGAGGAAAAAGAATACTGAGTTGCATCCATCAAACACCATACCTACTGTAAAGCATAGTGGTGGAAACATCATGCTTTGGGGCTGTTTCTCTGCAAAGGGGCCAGGACGATTGATCCGGGTACATGAAAGAATGAATGGGGCCATGTATCGTGAGATTTTGAGTGCAAACCTCCTTCCATCAGCAAGGGCATTGAAGATGAAATGTGGTTGGGTCTTTCAACATGACAATGATCCAAAGCACACCGCCAGGGCAACGAAGGAGTGGCTTCGTAAGAAGCATTTCAAGGTCCTGGAGTGGCCTAGCCAGTCTCCAGATCTCAACCCTATAGAAAACCTTTGGAGGGAGTTGAAAGTCCGTGTTGCCAAGCGAAAAGCCAAAAACATCACTGCTCTAGAGGAGATCTGCATGGAGGAATGGGCCAACATACCAACAACAGTGTGTGGCAACCTTGTGAAGACTTACAGAAAACGTTTGACCTCTGTCATTGCCAACAAAGGATATATTACAAAGTATTGAGATGAAATTTTGTTTCTGACCAAATACTTATTTTCCACCATAATATGCAAATAAATTGTTAAAAAAACAGACAATGTGATTTTCTGGATTTTTTTTTCTCAGTTTGTCTCCCATAGTTGAGGTCTACCTATGATGTAAATTACAGACGCATCTCATCTTTTTAATTGGTGGAACTTGCACTATTGCTGACTGACTAAATACTTTTTTGCCCCACTGTATATATCTATATATATAATTGTCTAAGGGTTTTTCCGTCTGTCTGTCTGTCTGTCTGTCTGTCCTGGAAATCCCGGCTCTCTGATTGGTCGAGGCCGCCAGGCCTCGACCAATCAGAGACCGGCACAGCATCGATGTAGAAATCCCGCGTCTCTGATTGGTCGAGGCCGCCAGGCCTTGACCAATCAGCAACGGGCACAGCGAAGATGATGTCATAATGGTTGCCATGGCGACGATGATGTCATAAAGGTTGCCTCGACCAATCAGCGACGGGCACAGTCTGCCGCGAATTCTGGAATCATCATTGTCCATATATTACAGGGACATGCATATTCTAGAATACCCGATGTGTTAGAATCGGGCCACAATCTAGTCTATATATATAATTGTCTAAGGGTTTTTCCGTCTGTCTGTCTGTCTGTCTGTCTGTCTGTCCTGGAAATCCCGGCTCTCTGATTGGTCGAGGCCGCCAGGCCTCGACCAATCAGAGACCGGCACAGCATCGACGGAGAAATCCCGCGTCTCTGATTGGTCGAGGCCGCCAGGCCTCGACCAATCAGCAACGGGCACAGCGACGATGATGTCATAATGGTTGCCATGGCGACGATGTCATAAAGGTTGCCTCGACCAATCAGCGACGGGCACAGTCTGCCGTGAATTCTGGAATCATCATTGTCCATATACTACGGGGATATGCATATTCTAGAATACCCGATGCGTTAGAATCGGGCCACAATTTAGTATATATATATATATATATATACATATATATATATATATATATATAGACAGTACATATGTTTTTATTATTTTTTGAGAACATGGATCCATTGTATGAATCGGGCCACAGTCTAGTCTATATATATAATTGTCTAAGGGTTTTTCCGTCTGTCTGTCTGTCTGTCTGTCCTGGAAATCCCGGCTCTCTGATTGGTCGAAGCCTCCAGGCCTCGACCAATCAGAGACCGGCACAGCATCGACGTAGAAATCCCGCGTCTCTGATTGGTCGAGGCCGCCAGGCCTCGACCAATCAGCAACGGGCACAGCGACGATGATGTCATAAAGGACGTAGAAATCCCGAGGCCTGGCGGCTTCGACCAATCAGAGACCGGCACAGCATCGACGTGCAACGGGCACAGGCCGCCAGGCCTCGACCAATCAGCAACGGGCACAGCGACGATGATGTCATAATGGTTGCCATGGCGACGATGATGTCATAAAGGATGCCTCGATCAATCAGCGACGGACACAGTCTGCCGCGAATTCTGGAATCATCATTGTCCATATATTACAGGGACATGCATATTCTAGAATACCCGATGCGTTAGAATCGGGCCACAATTTAGTATATATATATATATATATACATATATATATATATATATATATAGACAGTACATATGTTTTTATTATTTTTTGAGAACATGGATCCATTGTATGTCCGTATGTCGGTTTTGCAAGCCTGCGAGAAAATCTCGCAGTACGGATGCCATACGGATTACATACGGAGGATGCCATGCGCAAAATACGTTGACACACCCTGCCTACGGAGGAGATACGGACCACTATTTTGGGGACTTTTCTGCGTATTATGGCCGTAAATTACGGACCGTATTTTTATACGCTGAGTGTGACGCCGGCCTTACAATGGTAACCAGGGTAAATATTGGGTTACTAAGTGTGGCCCTGCGCTTAGTAACCCGATATTTTCCCTGGTTACAAGTGAGCATAACGCTGGATCGGCGTCACACACGCTGATCCAGCGATGACAGCGGGTGATCAGCGACCAAAAAAAAGGTCCTGATCATTCCCCAGCGACCAACGATCTCCCAGCAGGGGCCTGATTGTTGGTCGCTGTCACACATAACGAGATCGTTAGCGGGATCGTTGCTACGTCACAAAGTGTGACGTTGCAACGATATCGTTAACGAAATCGTTATGTGTGAAGGTACCTTTACACACATGTTCCTGGCACTCTCTTCCTGCAGATCACTGCTCTTGATAAGCGAATTCCGGTGAGGCACAAATGTACTTACATGTGTGTGTTATGTTAGAACAGTTATGCAGCCACTGTGTAGCAGAGTGTGTAGTTAGGCATGTTGTGCTTTGTTTCACATTGCTGTTTCTCTGTATGCAGATAGATGTTTGCCTGTATAAAGTAATACAATGCTGACAGCCTGAACTTGCCCTAAGATAGCCATGATAATTGTGTCTTTGCCTTATGCTGTGTTAGCTCTGTAATCTCTGTTATTCATGTTATTGAATCCTGTAGCATGCTGTAATGTGCCAAGTATTGATGCACTGTTATTTCCTTTGTAGTTTTTACCTGATCATCCATTATATCACATATCTCACAATATCATCCACTATTGTTGTTCATTGTTCACCATCTCAATAAATATAGATTAAGAACCTATACAGTCTGTTTACTGAGGAAATGGATGAAGGTTTAGCTGTATGCCAGAATCCACACCGCATCATACGTGAAGGAAGGCAGAACAGGGTGTGTCACCCAGTTGTAATAAAGGTTACCTGGTTATGGGCCCATAGCTACACCTCTGGTACCCATACAGTAGTTTTCTCCAGTATATGTGGTATCAGCGTACTCAGGAGAAATTGCATAACAAATTGTATGGTCGATTTTCTCCTGTTACCCTTGTGAAAAAAAAGCAAAATTTGGGGCTAAAAGAACATTTTTGTGAGAAAAATGTGTTGGTTTTTTTTTATTTTCACGGCTCTAGATTATATACTTCAGTGAAGCACATGGGGGTTCAAGGTGCTCACCACACATCTCTAGATACATTCCTTGAGAGGTCTCATTTCCAAAATGGGGTAACTTTTGGGGGGTTTCCACTGTTTAGGCACATCAATGGCTCTTCAAATGCGACAGTAGTTTTCTCCCACAAATGGGGTATCGGCATACTCAGGAGAAATTGAACAAGAAATATTGGGGCTAATTTTCTCCTGTTACCCCTGTGAAAGTAAAAAATTTGGGGAGAAAGTAAAATTTTTGTGAAAAAAAGTAAAATATTCATTTTTCCTTCCACATTCCATGAATTCCTGTAAAGCACCTGAAGGGTTAATAAACTTCTTGAATGTTGTTTGCGGACTTTGATGAGTGCAGTTTTTAGCATGGTGTCACTTTTGGGTATTTGCTATCACATAGGCCCCTCAACGTCATTTCAAATGTAATCTGGTCCCTAAGAAAATTGTTTTGCAAATTTTGTTGGAAAAATGATAATTTGCCTTCTCAACCTTTTCTGCCACCCCCCCTCCCCCCCGGGCAGATTCCCTGGAACCGCAGTGCTAAGCAAAACGCGGCTGTTGGCCCTTTAAACCCCAGCCTCCAGCCCCAATGTCTCCTGTGATGTGCTCCACCCTCCAGCCCCAGTGCCTCCTGTGATGTGCTCCAGCCTCCAGCCTGTTATGATAAAGTAATTCAGTACCGCAATGGACATAGAAGTCAGAGCACATACAGTGACCTGACAATAACCCAAAAACATAGAACGAGCTCTGAGACGTGGGAACTCTGCTGACCGCAATCCCTAATCCTCTCCAACCACACTAGAGGCAGCCGTGGATTGCGCCTAACGCTACCTATGCAACTCGGCACAGCCTGAGAAACTAGCTAGCCTGAAGATAGAAAATAAGCCTACCTTGCCTCAGAGAAATACCCCAAAGGAAAAGGCAGCCCCCACATATAATGACTGTGAGTTAAGATGAAAAGACAAACGTAGAGATGAAATAGATTTAGCAAAGTGAGGCCCGACTTTCTGAACAGAGCGAGGATAGGAAAGGTAACTTTGCGGTCAACACAAAACCCTACAAAAACCACGCAAAGGGGGCAAAAAGACCCTCCGTACCGAACTAACGGTACGGAGGTACACCCTCTGCGTCCCAGAGCTTCCAACAAGCAGGAAAAAACAAATAGACAAGCTGGACAGAAAAAACAGCAAACAAAATAGCAAAGCAGAACTTAGCTATGCAGAGCAGCAGGCCACAGGAACGATCCAGGAGGAAACAGGTCCAATACTAGAACATTGACTGGAGGCCAGGATCAAAGCACTAGGTGGAGTTAAATAGAGCAGCACCTAACGACTTCACCACATCACCTGAGGAAGGAAACTCAGAAGCCGCAGTACCACTTTCCTCCACCAACGGAAGCTCACAGAGAGAATCAGCCGAAGTACCACTTGTGACCACAGGAGGGAGCTCTGCCACAGAATTCACAACAGTACCCCCCCCCCCTTGAGGAGGGGTCACCGAACCCTCACCAGAGCCCCCAGGACGACCAGGATGAGCCATATGAAAGGCACGAACAAGATCGGGAGCATGGACATCAGAGGCAAAGACCCAGGAATTATCTTCCTGAGCATAACCCTTCCACTTAACCAGATACTGGAGTTTCCGTCTTGAAACACGAGAATCCAAAATCTTCTCCACAATATACTCCAACTCCCCCTCCACCAAAACCGGGGCAGGAGGATCAACAGATGGAACCATAGGTGCCACGTATCTCCGCAACAATGACCTATGGAATACGTTATGTATGGAAAAAGAATCTGGAAGGGTCAGACGAAAAGACACAGGATTAAGAACCTCAGAAATCCTATACGGACCAATGAAACGAGGTTTAAACTTAGGAGAGGAAACCTTCATAGGAATATGACGAGAAGATAACCAAACCAAATCCCCAACACGAAGTCGGGGACCCACACAGCGTCTGCGATTAGCGAAACGTTGAGCCTTCTCCTGGGACAAGGTCAAATTGTCCACTACATGAGTCCAAATCTGCTGCAACCTGTCCACCACAGTATCCACACCAGGACAGTCCGAAGACTCAACCTGCCCTGAAGAGAAACGAGGATGGAACCCAGAGTTGCAGAAAAACGGCGAAACCAAGGTAGCCGAGCTGGCCCGATTATTAAGGGCGAACTCAGCCAAAGGCAAAAAGGACACCCAGTCATCCTGATCAGCAGAAACAAAGCATCTCAGATATGTTTCCAAGGTCTGATTGGTTCGTTCGGTCTGGCCATTAGTCTGAGGATGGAAAGCCGAGGAAAAAGACAAGTCAATGCCCATCCTACCACAAAAGGCTCGCTAAAACCTCGAAACAAACTGGGAACCTCTGTCAGAAACGATATTCTCTGGAATGCCATGTAAACTAACCACATGCTGGAAGAACAATGGCACCAAATCAGAGGAGGAAGGTAATTTAGACAAGGGTACCAAATGGACCATCTTAGAGAAGCGATCACAGACCACCCAAATGACTGACATCTTTTGAGAGATGGGAAGATCTGAAATAAAATCCATAGAGATATGTGTCCAAGGCCTCTTCGGGACCGGCAAGGGCAAAAGCAACCCACTGGCACGAGAACAGCAGGGCTTAGCCCGAGCACAAATCCCACAGGACTGCACAAAAGTACGCACATCCCGCGACAGAGATGGCCACCAAAAGGATCTAGCCACTAACTCTCTGGTACCAAAGATTCCAGGATGACCAGCCAACACTGAACAATGAACCTCAGAGATAACTTTATTCGTCCACCTATCAGGGACAAACAGTTTCTCCGCTGGGCAACGATCAGGTTTATTAGCCTGAAATTTTTGCAGCACCCGCCGCAAATCAGGGGAGATGGCAGACACAATTACTCCCTCTTTGAGGATACCCGCCGGCTCAGATAAACCCGGAGAGTCGGGCACAAAACTCCTAGACAGAGCATCCGCCTTCACATTTTTAGAGCCCGGAAGGTACGAAATCACAAAGTCAAAACGGGCAAAAAACAGCGACCAACGAGCCTGTCTAGGATTCAACCGCTTGGCAGACTTGAGATAAGTCAAGTTCTTATGATCAGTCAAGACCACCACGCGATGCTTAGCTCCTTCAAGCCAATGACGCCACTCCTCGAATGCCCACTTCATGGCCAGCAACTCTCGATTGCCCACATCATAATTTCGCTCAGCAGGCGAAAACTTCCTGGAAAAGAAGGCGCATGGTTTCATCACCGAGCAATCAGAACTTCTCTGCGACAAAACAGCCCCTGCTCCAATCTCAGAAGCATCAACCTCGACCTGGAACGGAAGCGAAACATCTGGTTGACACAACACAGGGGCAGAAGAAAAACGACGCTTCAACTCTTGAAAAGCTTCCACAGCAGCAGAAGACCAATTGACCACATCAGCACCCTTCTTGGTCAAATCGGTCAATGGTTTAGCAATACTAGAAAAATTGCAGATGAAGCGACGATAAAAATTAGCAAAGCCCAGGAACTTTTGCAGACTTTTCAGAGATGTCGGCTGAGTCCAATCATGGATGGCTTGGACCTTAACAGGGTCCATCTCGATAGTAGAAGGGGAAAAGATGAACCCCAAAAATGAAACCTTCTGAACACCAAAGAGACACTTTGATCCCTTCACAAACAAAGAATTAGCACGCAGGACCTGAAACACCGTTCTGACCTGCTTCACATGAGACTCCCAATCATCCGAGAAGATCAAAATGTCATCCAAGTACACAATCAGGAATTTATCCAGGTACTCTCGGAAGATGTCAAGCATAAAGGATTGAAACACTGATGGAGCATTGGCAAGTCCGAATGGCATTACTAGATACTCAAAATGGCCCTGGGGCGTATTAAATGCAGTTTTCCATTCATCGCCTCGCTTAATACGCACAAGATTATACGCACCACGAAGATCTATCTTGGTGAACCAACTAGCCCCCTTAATCCGAGCA
Source organism: Ranitomeya imitator (assembly GCF_032444005.1). Taxonomy (NCBI): domain Eukaryota; kingdom Metazoa; phylum Chordata; class Amphibia; order Anura; family Dendrobatidae; genus Ranitomeya; species Ranitomeya imitator. Next base: position 1,015,223,557 of record NC_091282.1, read on the forward strand.
AACAAATCAGATAACAACGGCAAGGGGTACTGAAATTTAACTGTGATCTTATTTAGAAGGTGGTAATCTATACAAGGTCTCAGTGAACCATCCTTCTTAGCTACAAAAAAGAACCCTGCTCCTAATGGCGACGATGACGGGCGAATATGCCCCTTCTCCAAGGACTCCTTCACATAACTCCGCATAGCGGCGTGCTCAGGCACAGATAAATTAAACCGTCGACCTTTTGGGAATTTACTACCAGGAATCAAATCGATAGCACAATCACAATCCCTATGCGGAGGTAGGGTATCGGACTTGGGCTCATCAAATACATCCCGGTAATCAGACGAGAACTCTGGAACCTCAGAAGGGGTGGATGACGAAATAGTCAGAAATGGGACATCACCATGTACCCCCTGACAACCCCAGCTGGACACAGACATGGATTTCCAATCTAATACTGGATTATGGACTTGTAGCCATGGCAACCCCAACACGACCACATCATGCAGATTATGCAACACCAGAAAGCGAATAACCTCCTGATGTGCAGGAGCCATGCACATAGTCAGCTGGGTCCAGTACTGAGGCTTATTCTTGGCCAAAGGCGTAGCATCAATTCCTCTCAATGGAATAGGACACTGCAAGGTCTCCAAGAAAAACCCACAACGCCTAGCATACTCCAAGTCCATCAAATTCAGGGCAGCGCCTGAATCCACAAAAGCCATGACAGAATACGATGACAAAGAGCAGATCAAGGTAACGGACAGAAGAAATTTTGACTGTACCGTACCAATGGTGGCAGACCTAGCGAACCGCTTAGTGCGCTTAGGACAATCAGAGATAGCATGAGTGGAATCACCACAGTAGAAACATAGCCCATTCAGACGTCTGTGTTCTTGCCGTTCAACTCTGGTCAAAGTCCTATCGCACTGCATAGGCTCAGGTTTGAGCTCAGGTAATACCGCCAAATGGTGCACAGATTTACGCTCACGCAAGCGTCGACCGATCTGAATGGCCAAAGACATAGACTCATTCAGACCAGCAGGCATAGGAAATCCCACCATAACATCCTTAAGGGCTTCAGAGAGACCTTTTCTGAAAATAGCTGCGAGCGCACCTTCATTCCATTGAGTGAGTACGGACCACTTTCTAAATTTCTGACAAATACCTCTATCTGATCCTGACCCTGACACAGAGCCAGCAAATTTTTCTCTGCCTGATCCACTGAATTAGGTTCATCGTACAGCAATCCGAGCGCCAGGAAAAACGCATTGATATTACTTAATGCAGGATCTCCTGACGCAAGAGGAAATGCCCAGTCCTGAGGGTCGCTACGTAAAAAAGAAATAATGATCCTAACTTGTTGAACTGGGTCACCAGAGGAGCGAGGTTTCAAAGCCAGAAATAGTTTACAATTATTTTTGAAACTCAGAAATTTAGTTCTATCTCCAAAAAACAAATCAGGAATAGGAATTCTCGGTTCTAACATAGAATTCTGAACCACAAAGTCTTGAATATTTTGTACTCTTGCCGTGAGCTGATCCACACATGAAGACAGACCTTTAATGTCCATCGCTACACCTGTGTCCTGAACCACCCAAATGTCTAGGGGAAAAAAAAGGCAAAACACAGTGCAGAGAAAAAAAAATGGTCTCAGAACTTCTTCTTTCCCTCTGTTGAGAATCATTAGTACTTTTGGCCTCCAGTACTGTTATGATAAAGTAATTCAGTACCGCAATGGACATAGAGGTCAGAGCACATACAGTGACCTGACAATAACCCAAAAACATAGAACGAGCTCTGAGACGTGGGAACTCTGCTGACCGCAATCCCTAATCCTCTCCAACCACACTAGAAGCAGCCGTGGATTGCGCCTAACGCTACCTATGCAACTCGGCACAGCCTGAGAAACTAGCTAGCCTGAAGATAGAAAATAAGCCTACCTTGCCTCAGAGAAATCCCCCAAAGGAAAAGGCAGCCCCCACATATAATGACTGAGTTAAGATGAAAAGACAAACGTAGAGATGAAATAGATTTAGCAAAGTGAGGCCCGACTTTCTGAACAGAGCGAGAATAGGAAAGGTAACTTTGCGGTCAACACAAAACCCTACAAAAACCACGCAAAGGGGGCAAAAAGACCCTCCGTACCGAACTAACGGCAATGAGGTACACCCTCTGCGTCCCAGAGCTTCCAGCAAGCAGGAAAAAACAAATAGACAAGCTGGACAGAAAAAACAGCAAACAAAATAGCAAAGCAGAACTTAGCTATGCAGAGCAGCAGGCCACAGGAACGATCCAGGAGGAAACAGGTCCAATACTAGAACATTGACTGGAGGCCAGGATCAAAGCACTAGGTGGAGTTAAATAGAGCAGTACCTAACGACTTCAACACAACACCTGAGGAAGGAAACTCAGAAGCCGCAGTACCACTTTCCTCCACCAACGGAAGCTCACAGAGAGAATCAGCCGAAGTACCACTTGTGACCACAGGAGGGAGCTCTGCCACAGAATTCACAACACCAGCCCCATCTCCTGAAAGGTATATAATGCTGCCCCAGACCCATGTCTCCTGTAATGTGCTACAGCTTCCAACCCCATGTCTCCTGTGATGTGCTCTGTAACACCCCAGGGTCCTGGTTGTTACAGTGGCATTGCTTTCATGACGGGGAGAGTGATGTCACGCTTGGAAGCGAAGGAAAATCTCTCTCATCAGGTAAACAAAAGCATACAACATATTCACACTGCAGGTCAGAAAGGGGAGCTCTGATCCAGCTTGTGGTTGGCTTCCCAGTATATATATTCTGGTCTGGAGGGAAAGGCAGATTGTGAGAGGACAGTGAAGCAGAGAGATGAGCTGAGAAAGAGCTCCCTGTCAGAGGGGGCTAGAGAGAGATTGCCAGAAGGGAGCTTGTTGAGGAACATCAGCTTAGGCAGAGAGCAGTGTGAGGGGACGTGCAGCCAAGAGGGTGCTGCAGGTCCTGGACAGAGAGAACATGGAAGAACACATTGTAGTGAGCATGCAGGAGAGCAAAGCACAGGAGAGTAACAACTGGGGAGGACAGTTGCAACTGGGTTACCTCCCTGCAGAGCGCAGATTCTGGTAGCCGGAAGACCGGGGTTGTGCCGGACTCCAGGAGGCACAGCAGAAATCGGCAGGACAGCTGGAATACACGTAACCTGTTCGCCCTAATACCCAGGAGAAACAGTGGCAGATAGAACCCGGGTCATGATAGAGACCCTGTAAAAAGGTTCGAGCCACCTGTCATACGGGTTAGTGTCCCACATTTATGGAGGACAGAGAGAACTGTGAGGACCTTGTTAGAAGCCACAGGCAGCAAGGGACTACACCAAAGGGCTGGTAGGAAGGCTTTCAACTCCATCTGGTAAAGGGGACTCTGAATTCGCTTCCAAGCTGGCTGGACCCTAGCTGTACCTGTAATCTGGTGCCCTGGACTGCAGTTGCCTGAAGTCTTCAGTAAACCAGGTAAAGAGACTGCAAACCTGTGTCCTCCATTCCTTACCGCACCACCCACCATCTTCATCTACACACTGGGGCCCGTAGCAGGGGAAGATTAGGTTTGCTTCCCTGTGAACACCCCTTGATTGGACGCGGGTATTAGTAAACGGAGTAGGGAGCAGGGGTTAAAAGAGGAGAGTGCGAGAGGTTTGTGTTTGACCTCCAGTGTTTCACTGCCAGAACTGCTGCCGTACCCTCTTGTCACGGACGTCCCTCTGGGGGAGCCTCGGAAGAAGATGGGTGAAGACGGAGCCATGCTATGCCTGGAGAGATGCTTGGAATCCCCACCAGTATATGCTGCCTGGCTGGAGGATGGAGTTCGAGTGAGCGAGAATCAGAAAGTAGCGAGCAATGACACGGCCGGAGCATCGCCAAGAGAGAGAGTGCATGGGCACTCGTAGTGGTGCGCGACTGAAGAAGAGGAAAATAATCTTTTCTCCTTCACTGATTAGAGGGACTAGGGCAGCAGGGAGATGAAGAAGATGGAGGACAACACATGGTGCCACGCCAGGTTAGCATGCCAGTCAGGGCTCAGTCAAGGAGCTGTAGTTAGTCGCGGGCTAGACGACATGGATACTGGAGGTCTGGACAGGAGTCAGGCTTTTGAGCAGAGCGGCACACAAGAAGAACAATCATCGGGTGTTGAGTACAACCCATCCCATACCCAACTTCCCACTGCCTTATCACAGTTATCTAAATTGTTAGTGTCCCTTAACGGTATGTTCCAAGCCCAGATAAGCCAGTCGGCTTCTGTCAGTCTTCTCAGGCCCCCAAGGTGTCAGAGGTTTGGAGGCACCTTGATGAGGGCCTGGAGGGATTGGCGGGAAAGCATGACTCAATAGTGATGCATTTAGCTTTGGGTGTTAAAGCGGTGGGGGAGGCTTGCAATAAGGAAGTCATGATCTGTGCAGTTTCCACGCTAGGTTATCACCTAGCAATGTCTATAAAAGAAAAGATCTGGCTCAATGAATTTGTTGATTTACTGTCATTGCTGCTAGCATCAAAGGAGTTTTTAGCTAGGATAGAAAAGAAAGAGGATGAGGATAAACGTAGACCGATGCCTAGGTCATCTAACAACTGGCTGCAAGCATTTTGCATATATGCTAATATCATGGTAGATAGGTTCCCAAAGAAATGTTCTGGTTTATTTCAGCATGTGGACATAGTTTTAGAAGCCAACAAAAATTCTAACAGCCTTAGCTAACTTCTATGATGGAAACTTTAGACAGAAATTAGCAGTGTACCCATCAGCTAAATAAGAAGTTAAAAGTGTGGGACTCTGGTTGCATTTAATGCTTCCGACTAAGTCGGGTAGTTTGCAGAGGCCCCCAACCGCTCAAAAAGAGTACTTGCTTTGCATTCAATGAGGCCCAATGTAAATGGCCTAATACAACCCCTGGCAAAAATTATGGAATCACCGGCCTTTGAGGATGTTCATTCAGTTGTTTAATTTTGTAGAAAAAAAGAAGATCACAGACATGGCACAAAACTAGCTCTGGCTTTTATAACAGCTTGCAGCCTCTGAAGCATGGACTTAATGAGTGTCAAACAGTACTCTTCATCAATCTGGCTCCAACTTTCTCTGATTGCTGTTGCCAGATCAGCTTTGCAGGTTGGAGCCTTGTCATGGACCATTTTCTTCAACTTCCACCAAAGATTTTCAATTGGATTGAGATCCGGACTATTTGCAGGCCATGACATTGACCTTATGTGTCCTTTTTCAAGGAATATTTTCACAGTTTTTGCTCTATGGCAGGATGCATTATCATCTTGAAAAATAATTTCATCATCCCCAAACATCCTTTCTATTGATGAGATAAGAAAAATGTCCAAAATTTCATCATAAACTTATTGAAGATGTAAAGAGAGCCATATCCCCAGTGCCTTTACCTGACATGCAGCCCCATATCATCAATGACTGTGGAAATTTGCATGTTCTCTTCAGGCAGTCATCTTTATAAGATATATATCTTGGTACCGTATTAGCCAGTGGATAGAAAAATATTTAGAATTGAGAGTCCTCAGTAGTTGATACCTTTTAATGGCTAACTGAAAAGATGGTAACAAATTGCAAGCTTTCGAGACTACACAGGTCTCTTCATCAGGCATAGACTAAAAGAAATTCTGGGGAATCACATATTTATGCACAACACATCAAAGAAAAAAAAAGAAAAACAGAAAACATGGATAAGACAGGTGACATGAAGCAGAATTACCATGAGTGATAAACAGTTATGTCCATAAATATTGGACCAGTTCTTAGATAAGGAGTGTTTTATTGTCCACTGATTGGGGTCTGGTTCTGGTGTGATGACCCCACGTGGCCTGAGGGGCAAATTCCTTAGTTCATCTCTATCCATGGTGTTGGAACATATACGATTGTATCTGATGGCTTGGCTGTAGACAATAGAGTTTTTTTTATATGTTTTGGATGGAAACTGTCCCATTTAAGGTATGTTGGACAGTCGACTGGCTTCTGATGAAATAGAAACATACCTGTATGAGAAGCCAATCGACCATCCAACATACCTTAAATGGGACAGTTTCCATCATAAACACATAAAAAACTCTATTGTCCACAGCCAAGCCATCAGATAGAATCGTATATGTTCCAACACCATGGATAGAGATGAACCCCTTGGTCGCCTCAGAAAGACCTTATTGAATCAGGGCTACTATCCAAGAACAATTGAAAACCAGATTACAAGAGCCACCAGAATATCAAGGAATCACCTGCTACATTACAAAGCTAAAGAAGAAAACAACCGGGTGCCTCTAGTGGTCACCTACAATCCAAATCTGGAGGTGCTAAGGGGAGCTGCACGGAAATTACAACCTTTACTATAAAATGATACCCGCTTACAATCCATTTTTCCAAGACCCCCCCACTGCTGTGTTTTAGGCAGCCCCCAAATCTAAGAAGCATCATTGTCAAAAGCTTCGTCCTCTCCAACAGCTGCATATACCTTTCCTTGCAATCAGAAAAAATGTAAAACCTGGCCATTTATAATGACCACGGACAAGATAAAGATCCCCAATTCACATCAGGACTACAAGATACCAGGTACTTTCAGCTGCGTCACTTCTAATGTGGTGTACATCATCATTTGTACTAAATGTCCAACTGGGGGTCTGTATGTAGGAGAGACAGGGCAGAAACTGAGAACAAGAATGAACTCTCATCGCCATACAATTAGAGAAAAAAGAATGGATCCACCTGTGGCAATACATTTCTGTCTCCTGGAACATAACATTATGGACATGAAATTACTTGTATTAAAAGGTAGCTTCAAATCTCAAAGCGACAGAAGAATATGGGAATATAAACTGATGATGACCTTTGACACTCTTAGTGCAGGAATGAATGTGTCACATAGATTTATGTCTTTTTACATCAACTAAGGAACTAAGGAATTTGCCCCTCAGACCATGTTGAGTCATCACAACAGAACCAGACCCCAATCAGAGGACAATAAAACACTCCTTATCTAAGAACTGGTCCAATATTTCTGGACATAACTGTTTATCACTCATGGTAATTCTGCTTCATGTCACCTGTCTTATCCATGTTTTTTTCTGTCTTTTTTTTCTGTGATGTGTTGTGCATAAATATGTGATTCTCCAGAATTTCTTTTAGTCTATGCCTGATGAAGAGACCTGTGTAGTCTCGAAAGCTTGCAATTTGTTACCATCTTTTCAGTTAGCCATTAAAAGGTATCAACTACTGAGGACCCTCAATTCTAAATATTTTTCAGTGTGATTCCATAATTTTTTCCTCAGAATTGAATGATTCCATAATTTTTCCCCTATGCTTGGTTAAAAAAGTAACCATTACGGACTACCACAGTTTTTGTTCTTGATTTCTTTTATTTATTTTTTTTAGTTTCTAAAAGCCAGAAAGTTGGCATTTGAAATGACTTTAGTTTTGTGCCATGTCTGTGATCTGCTTTTGTTCTACAAAATTAAACAACTGAATGAACATGCTCGAAGGCCAATGATTCCATAATTTTTGCCAGGGGTTGTACATGTAAATACAGACATGAATGTTCCATTTGTAGAGGGGCGCATGCAATGGCAAGATGTTTCAAACAAGCCAACTTGCCTGGTCAGTCCTCCCCTTTCAGTATGTCTTTGGAATGTGGGAGGAAACCGGAGTGCCCGAGGGAAACCCACGCAAACACGGGGAGAACATACAAACTCTTTGCAGATGTTGTCCATGGTGGGATTAGAACCCAGGACTCCAGCGCTGAAAGGCTGCAGTGCTATCCACTGAGCCACCGTGCTGCCCTTTGTGATCCTGCCTTTTACTGGCCACGGTGGTACTTGTGTAACAAACTTAAAATCTTTGCAGCTGCATCCAGAGGTGTTAGTAGCAAAGATAGCTAAAGAAATCAAGGTAGGTAGAATTGCCAGCCCTTTTACTGAGTTACCATTTTCTGATTTTGCCTGTCTCCTCTTGGTGTCGTTCCGAAAAAACAGCCAAATTATTTTAGATTAATCCATCACTTATCATTCCTTTTCGGTTCTTCATTAAATGATAGCATAGATGTTAATTTGAAATCAAGCACAATGGTAATAAAAAGCTTTGGTCCCAATGCCATGATGGCAAAGGCAGACATTGAATCAGCATTCAGATTGCTCCCTATACACCCAGATGGTTTTAACTCCTTAGGTTTCCAATTTCAAGATTCAATCTATATAGATAAGTGCTTACTGATGGGGTGTGGGTTATTCCGTTCATACTTTGAGGCATTTTCTTGTTCTTTGGAATGGGTAGTAGCAATACAGTATATGAAAGGCAGGATTGGGCATTATTTAGATGATTTTTTGGATATTTTTTTGTTTACAGGTCCAAAGAATTTGTAGGCAGTTGTTGAATACATTTGAGCTAGTTTGCAAGGAATTTGGCATTCCATTAGCAAAGGAAAAAACTGTTCTACCTTCCATTTGTATCGAATATTTGGGCATAGTTGTCACGGGTGTGTCACATCCTGATGTGAGTCCTGTAGGGCATGGAATCAGAAGGTTACAACGTTTAATAGATCAAAAGTCCTCTTTAGAATCCATCTATCGTTTACCTTGAATTGGAGTGGATTTACTTTAATTCGTTGCTGAAAGGGTTAAGGACCCTTTCTCTTCTGGCTGTGAACTTGGAGCTTGAGTTCTCAGCTGCAGCACCTTGTGACCACTTCCTTGCGCTATATAAACCCACCACTAGCTCCATTCCTTTCTAGCTATAGTTCATCTATACTGACCTATTTGAATGAGCCAGTCCTTGGAGAAGCTGAGGTGTTTGTTCCTGTTTAAGCTTCCGGTTGGTGAACTAGAGGAGTGCTATTTGTTGTGTCTTTTCCCAATGTTTGTCATACCTTCCTCATGTTGTCTGCGCACTAGACAGGGTAAGTTCAGGGCCAGCGAGGGCCTAGGTACGTGATCCTGCATGGGTGAATGAACCCGTCTGCGGTTGATACAGAGTGCTGGGATCAGACTTAGGTTTATGTTAGGAGGTGACTCACTCTCCCTTCTCCCTATTGCCATGATCTTCTTTGTACATCTTTCCTAGTGTTTCCCTTGTGTTGTGCCACTTGCTGGGCGTACTCTCGCCTCCACCATGACAATAGTGATCGACAGTGCAAGGAGAGCTTAGGTTGCCATTAGATAAGGTTGTCAAATGCAGAAAAAAGCCCCAATGGTATTTTCTAAAAAAAAAGAAAGCGACAGTGAAAAGTTGAATCATTGCTGGGCATGTTATCATTTGTTTCCAGAGTGACACCTATGGGTCTGGTGTTTTTGAGGAAGGCTAGCGATGCATATAGTAGCCTTGAGGAATCCATCTTTGCACATATGGATTTCTAGGGAAATAAAAAAGGATTTTGAAATATGGTTAGAATATTTAAGCAACATTAATGTTAAGGCTGTTTGGAGAGAACCATTTGTTGTAGCTCATGACATGAATCTATTGACGGATGTGGTGGGGTCAAAGGGGTATGGAGCCTTTTGGAATGGTAAGTGGAGCTCAGCTAGATGGCATTAGTCGTGGGTGATTAAAGGTGTTGCAAAAAATCTAGTGCTTTTGGAACTTTTTCCTGTGGTGCTAACATTAGTGCTTTTGGAACTTTTTCCCGAGGTAGTAGCGTTAGTGCTTTTGGAACTTCTCCTGTGGTGGTAACGTTAGTGCTTTTAGAACTTTTTCCCGAGGTAGTAGCGTTAGTGCTTTTGGAACTTTTCCTGTGGTGGTAACGTTAGTGCTTTTAGAACTTTTTCCCAAGGTAGTAGCGTTAGTGCTTTTGGAACTTTTCCTGTGGTGGTAACGTTAGTGCTTCTAGAACTTTTTTCCCAAGGTAGTAGCATTAGTGCTTTGGGTTGCGATTTTTCTAACAAAGGTATTTTGCTGAGATCAGATAACAAGGATGTAGCATTTGTAATAAATTGTTTGCCATCTCATTAAAGTTTAGTAGTAAAATTGCTGAGGCATCGAGTTTTAGTATATATGAAATGGAATATTTGGTTGAAAGCGGTGCATATTGAAGACAAATTCAATGTAATACCTGATTCACTTTCTTGATTCCAATTCAGCAAGTTCTTCTGGGGTGAGCATCTGCTGTTGCACCAGTCAGGCATGCTACTGTTGTAGTTCCAATTCAGAAGCATACTAAGGAAATATCTGCTAATTTGGGTCTAGGCGATCGATATTGTTCAACACACTCGTTTCGTATTGGGGCTGTGACAGATATTTTCCAACTCACTCGTTTCGCATTGGGGCTGTGACAGAGGCTGTAAGACTGGGGTTATATGAGACAATTATAAAAAGCTGGTGAGATGGGAGTTGAACTGTTACTGTATATTTAGAAAGTAAATGGTCACTAATGCCAATATTATGTAGTTTTTACAGCTTTTACAGTCTGGATCCTGCGGCATTCATTTATCCACAGGCCAGAACAGAGTGCAGGTGTAGGAAGGAGAGCCAAACTTGCGGTCTGTCTTGCGAGTCTGGACTGAAACTGTCTTGGCTGTCACCAGTGTTTCAGGGGGAAGAGATTTCGGACTGGAGCAGTTCAGGACAACTGACTGATGGGGAGGGGCCCAACATAAATAGCAGTCTGAGTTGGAAAACAAAACACTTGGCAGGGAACAAGCTTGTGAGTAGTGAGACGGTTGACTCCCTCTGGACGGACCCACGCCAGCTAGCTGTCCCTGTATCTCCGGCTAGCGATGCTGTCGACACATACTACCCCCAGCCCAGAGAGACATCCGCACTGGGTAGTGACCAGGATAGCATGCATACCTTGGCTCCACTCACCACCGCATATGCACTGCTTAGTCTAATACTTGCGGTGCCTGCTAAGGACCGGCCTGTGCCTGTGGCTGTGTCCGCTGGACTGTGTGCTTCAACTGCGGCCTTGTCTTCTGAACTTTCCGCTTCCACTGTGCCGCCGACCATCATCTCTACCCCACTGTGTGCCCGGATCAGGAGATCAGAACCTGTTAACCCTTGCTCTGCCTCCTGTGTGTCACTGCATCCTACGCACTGGACCCGTGGAAGCGTGCATAATGCGAAACGGCCAACGTCCTGTTTCTCTACCTGTATCATCTGCCCTGTACCTGCTTGTTTTACCTCGTCCATGCAATTCGTTTGAAATAAAGGACTAAGGTTTTCCCATCACTGGATTTTGAAGTGTTGCTGCATTTTTTTCTCTCTTCTATTGGATTTCCTCATGTGCATTTCATGGCATACACCTTCAATACCGTGAACTGTGTTCCAGCATTGATGCCTGTGATTCAGAGACCACTCCACCACACCAGTGAGTAAAGCACGCTACTCAATGCCGTTCTTTTTTCTCTTTCTTTATTTGCATCCTACGCACCTGCTAGCATTCTACACAGGAATGGTGCTAAGGGCCTAACCTGTCATTACCACCTGATCACGTGAGAGTCTTTTTGAATGGGAATCAGAGGGCAAAAGAAGGACGGGCCTGTTCGATTAAGTGTTAATGGTGAGTTTCACAGCCCCTGACATTATAATAATACATCTGGGAGGTAACAACGTAGGCAAGATGGGAACTGTAGACCTCCTTTTTCTTATATAGGGAAGTTTGCAAAGAACTAGGATATTTTTCCCAGGAGTAAAGATAATCTTTTTTCAGAAATTATTCCGTGTTTTGAACAAATCAGTTTGTAAGCTTTTACCTTCAGTCGGAGGTTTTTCATTCAGACACAATGACTTGGCAGGTGGTGTACCAAGATTTAGTGCACTTATCTGAGATTGGAAATTATATTTTTATTTAAATCTGCAAGCAATGGTTGAAATAGCTTTTGGTGGGGCCATGCTTGCCTGGTTAGGCAAGATGGCCGGAAGGGGTTAGTCATTCAGGGATCTGAATGGACGGTAAGTTGGAGTTAATGGGATTGCGCCTTTGGCCAAGCTGCGGTAACTAGCTAAAAGTTTTTTGAGTTTAATAATTCTACAAAGTTGATTGGCTTGATTATCTGTATAAATAATCAAATAAAGGCCATAGCCAATAATTTTTTGTAACCTCAAAGTCAATGTGTCAAGAGTTGTTTTTATTTATGCAATGTATAGATTTGGGTTAAGTTATACTGTGTAATGCCATATTACCCTCATTCACAAATTTGTATAATAATACACTGGGTAGTTTGTTAAAGGGGGTTATCTAGGACTAATTTTTTTTTTACTATGGGCCTAAAAACTAACAGGCAGATAGTTGTTGCTAGCATAGGCAACAACCTACCATGTTCTACCCGATGATTCGGCCGCTCCTTGTCAACAGTAGCTTTTCTTCTTCAGGACTGCTCTGTCGACGGGCCGTGAAGTCATGATGATTGGCATTAGGCAGCAGGGAGCCAGATGTCAAACAGCATGGCGTTGGCAGTCGTGCCTTGTCAACAAGGCAGAGCAGAAGAGAAGCCGCTGCTCTTGCATTATGACATCAGTGGAAGACGCTGACTCGACTTCAGGAGCAGTCTGTGGCCCATTTCTGCACAGGGGCCTACTGGGGGATTAATTTGTTCCCCCGTGAGGTTACTTGCATTTTTTTGCATGCTTTTGATGCTGCATTATTTGTGTTTTTGGTATGCCACGTTGATATATTCATGTGTGGATTACATGCATTTTTGTGAGTTTCCGCCATGGAAACGCACTGAAAGTGCATGTGCATTTTTTACTTGTGGACTTTTCACATCTAGTGCAAGTCTATGAGAAAATCTACACATAAAACTCAGTGTACCCTCAAAAGAAATTGACATCCTGTGGATTTTAAACACGCACCACAGATCAGTTTACGCCAAGTAAAAAGAAGCACAGTAGGCATGAGATTTCTATAAATCCCATCTAGTTTGCTGGAACTGTAAGGCTCTGCGTTTTTGACATAGCAAAATTATGCAGCTGTTGGCTTCAATTACTTTTATTTTATGCATGAATAGATAATTATCCATGGGGCAGATACTAACAATGAAGGTCCCCTGCGCAGGACGTGTATCTGAACTTGCCTAATCATCACGTTTTAGTTATTTTATTGACTTATATAGCGCCATTAATACCAAAGCGCTTTAGGGCAGTCCCACACGTCCAGATAATTCCGGTACCGGAAAAAATCGGTACCGGAATTATCCGTGTCCGTGTGCACCTGCGTTTCTGTGGCACATCAGTGTGGCACACGTGTGCCGCCTGTGTGCCCACTGGCTACCACACGGAGCGTGCAGGAGACAGCGCTAAAGATTAGCGCTGTCCCCTGCATCGTGCTGAAACCGCGATTCATATCTTCTGTGCAGCAGCGTTTGCTGCAGAGAAGATATGAATAATCCTTTTTTTTTAAAGTTTATCGTGTATAAAATAAAGGTCCATGTCCGTCCGAACCCCCTCCCCCCCCCCCCCGCTGTTCTGAAAATACTCACCCAGCTCCCTCGTTGGCTGTCGCTGCTTCCTCTCCTGGCCGCACCTTGTACTGTATGCGGTCACGTGGGGCCCCTCATTTACAGTAATGAATATGCGGCTCCACCCCTATGGGAGGTGAAGCCGCATATTCATAACTGTAATCGGCGGCCCCACGTGACCGCATACAGTAGAAGGTGCGGCCAGGACAGGAAGCAGCGACAGCCAACGAGGGAGCTGGGTGAGTATTTTCAGAACAGGAGGGGGGGGGCGCACAGGGGGTGGGGACATGGACCTTTATTTTATACACGAAAAACAACAAAAAAAATGGATTATTCATATCTTCTTTACAGCAAACGCTGCTGCACAGAAGATATGAATCGCTGCTTCAGCACTATGTGGGGGGGACAGCGCTTACTGGAGCACTGTCTCCTGCACGGCACACGGACAACGTCCGTGTGCGGTACGTGTTTTACACGGACCCATTGACTTTAATGGGTCCGTGTAATCCGTGCGCTCCCACGAACACTGACATGTCTCCGTGTTTGGCAAACGGAGACACGGTCTGCAAAAAATCAATGACATCTGCACAGATGCATTGATTTTAATGCGTCTACGTGTGTCAGTGGCTCTGGTACGTGAGGAAACTGTCACCTCACATACGAGAGCCACTGACATGTGAAACCGGCCTTACAGACATTACCAGTTCAGCTGGGCCCCTTCCCACACTGGCCCCTGTTCAGCCGCTTCACATGTGGTGTGGACTATGGTTTCAACTGATAAAATTCACATAGTGGACAATAACAAATTTTGTAAAAACTTATTAAGTCAGAAGATATTATCAAAAAAAGGAAGGCTGGAACTTCATCTACACCTACATCCCTGCACAATGCTTTACTTAAAGCGTAACCGTTGTTTTAACTCTTATTTCATAAATCAATAGTGCGCATGAAAATAAGCAGCTTTGTAATATATCTTATCCGAGAGATTTGCTTCTTTCTCCTCCAGGACTGATCATTTAATTTCAAAATCCTCAATTCTGGGGTAAAATCTGTATTTAGTGAAGACAGACTTTCCCATTACTGAGATGGAAGATGGCAGCTGCTACTGATGAGATTCTATATAGCCTGGAGGGGATGGAGGATCTATTCCTCTATCAGTAGCACCTGTAGTTCTACTTTAGATACCCCATTTAATGGTATAATATAGAATCCTCAGAGTACTAAGGCAAACTTTATATAAAATGTTTAACTGTTTCACAAGTGTATGATTGTATGGAATGGAAGATGATTTTTCTTTTCAAAATTCAATTTTTATTGAAAGATTATATCATTTTCAATTACAAAAAAAGAATAAACAGTACAATATCAGTATCAATTTATCATAGAATATGAGCATAACGTCCAATAAAACATCAAGTTATAGGAAGAAAAATGAGGGAAGGGAACATTTTAAGCCATCAGTATTCCAATTATGAAGTGACTAAAATCCAATGGAAACCATACACATTGCAGCCAGGCACAGACCAACGTGGTGCATGATTTTTTTTAAATCACTTTAGGAACATTAGTAAATAATTGTTGTTCACAGCCTTGAGTATAATATGCAGTATGAGTAATTCAGAAACAGATGGGAAGTATGATCTTATTCGTATTGTGATGTCACCCAGTTATGAAGACTTTCCCAGCAACATGGACAGTTTTTATCTGAATTTCTCTATATCAAGTTAACTGTTTGCATCAAAGCCTTTGTTCCCTGTTTCAGATGCCCCAAACTCTGCAGCAGTGGGTCCTTTCTTCAAAAAAATGCCCAAGTAGGATATGAATACATATCTCTGTTGCTTCTTTGGCTTCATGAACATGTCACAAAGCAATCATGGCAGCAATGATTGAGATAAATACATTATACACATGTCCTCATATATGACCTTGGTCAGCTAAAATGGAAAATGTAGTGAATAGGGTTCTCCAGAGTCCAGATTACTGTTGTTCCACATGGATTGAGCATCCATGTGAAAAAAAAATTGCAGCATGGACTAGTTTGCTCTATATTTTGGATGAGACTTACCCATTGTAGCCTATGGGTGCAGATCATCCATATAGCAATTTTTATTGATACATTGCAATTCTTGACATGAAAAAATACAGTTTTCTATCTGCTGATCTATAAAAACAGATGGGTGTACAAATGGAGACATGGATGGTGTTATAGCAGGATCCCTTTTATCTTGCTTGCCTCCATTTTGTCTAAGGGTTACTAAAGGTCAGATAACCAAGTTGTTATTCACTATTCTTCATTTTAGCTGTTATTGCAGATTGTAGCAGAGCATGTGGGATGAAATGTCCTTGGTAAGATAACGAATGTTTTGTATAGAAAAATATGTTTGTGAAACCATAGGGAGTAAACTCTCCGACGCTTAGCCCATATAATGGTGAATCTGCTTCCGACACAAGTATGCATAAAAAGTGTGTGTAAGCTCAAATAAATTATAGATACTTCAGATACATGCCTGGTGTACTGTGTCTTATCTCTCCGGCCGTGACATCATCTCTAAGGTGGACTCATCAGAGAGCAGGTAAGCTGGGTTTTTCTCACAGATTTGCAAAATGGACATAAATGGATCAATGGCCTGAAATGAATTAAAACCTAATCAAGAACCCTATTTATTGGCTCAGCAACAAGTTCCCGCCTCCCATCTTTGCATTACAGTCCTTGCTGGTGTTTTGGTATTGCTGTTTTGTGTCAATCATGTCAGACAGTCTTACGTTGAACAAAACTGAGCGGGTTATTTTCCACTGGGTTTTGTTCCAACATTTTGGGGAGCCTTACCCAGTGATTGTGGATCCGAGGAGGCAGAGATGAATGTGGGTACATCCGCTTTTGAGGCGCCGGCTGACTAAAGGTCATTTCCACAGTCTGTATGCTTCTTTATGCAGCCATCCTGACAAGTTCTACCAGTATTGTCGGATGAGCGTGCCCACATTTGACATTCTTCTGGACACTGTGTGCCCTGGGATCACATTCAAGGACACCAAGATGGGAAAGTGTATTTCCGCAGAGGAGCGCCTTTTACTTACATTACGGTATGTATTCATCCTCTATGTTGCTTATGTATTTTGGTGGGTTTTACCTAAATACACTGTTCCCTTCCTTTTGTTTTAATGGTTTGTTCCCTTTTTTTTCAAACTTAATTTGTTCAGTACATTTTGCATTTCATATTCTTTGCTGTTTGTAATTTAGATCTGTTCCATAGCCATTTAAGACTGTTGACACTTGTTGAGCCAAGGCATAGTCCATAACTTTTATGATGTCCTAAACTGTTAACATGATGCATGGATATGTCCATTAAGCTTTTTTTTTTTAAAAGATTCCTATCCACTGGGCTCTCCTATGCAGCTCTTCATCTTGAGTTCTTTATTGGGAAATCCACCATCTCAGGCATTGTCCATTCTACTTGCTCAGAAATATGGTCCCGACTGCATCAATTGGCAATGCCTGAGCTCACAAAAGAAGACTGGTTGCGGATAGCCCATGGCTTTGAGGAAACATGCCAGTTTCCAAATTGCATTTGATACCTGGATGGGAAGCACATCCGTGTTCGTAAGTCAGGGTCCCAATATTACAATTACAAACAATTTTTTTCTGTAGTGCTGTTGGCTCTGTTTGACAGCACATACAGGTTTATAATTGTAGATATTGGGGCATATGGAAGAACTGAAGACTCCACAGTCTTCAATTCTTCCATAATGGGTCGGTGGCTGCACAGTGACTGACTTTGTGGCCCAACCTAATTGTGACCCAGAGAGGTGAATGAGGGTGGATTACGGACCAAGGAATATTATTATTATTATTTATGATTATAGCGCCATTTATTCCATGGCGCTTTACATGTGAGGAGGGGTATACATGATAAAAACAGGTTCAATAATCTTGAACAATACAAGTCACAACTGGTACAGGAGGAGAGAGTACCCTGCCCGCGAGGGCTCACAATCTACAACATTTTTTTCCTTGTAACATGTGCAAAGGGTGTTATAACCTATTCAAGAGTAAAACATTCACTAATTTTGACGGCTCCAGAATATTTGATATACGTAAGAGGCTTACTTGCACATCTAAGGGTATTATCTATCATGCTCACTGCCCTTGTAATAAAGTGTATATTGGTCTTACCACATGGGAACTAAGGGTGAGGACAAGAGAGCATGTAAGGGATATAGAAAAGTCAGTGACTGTTGATGATCTCAGCACTTTAAAAACCCTGTCTTGTCACTTTAAGTTGTATCATCACTCAGATCCTAGAGGATTAAAGATTCAAGCAATTGATCAGATTGAATGGGGACCTAGAGGAGGCAATTTCGCTAGAGTTTTAGCTCAAAAAGAAAGTAAATGGATTTACTTATTGGGAACTATGGCGCCGCAGGGTCTCAATGAGACCTTGGGCTTTAATTCATTTTTGTAACATCAATTTTCATTTATACTTCTAACTTTGCTCTCCATCTTGTTAGTGTTACTATTTTGCTAGATCTGTCATGTTTTTTCATCTAAAGTTGTGGGTATATTTATTTATTTATTCATTTTTCTAGTTCCTAATTCCCATTCATGTACACATCTCCTGTTATCCTGTTTTAAATTTGTGTGTGTCTATATGTTTGATATTAATTATATATATTTTATCTATTTATTTAGTGATTACGGTATGTTTATTATTTATGTCGGTGGCAACTTACCTCTTGATTGTCGGATGTTGGTGATCTTCATCTTTGAAGAATTTCTGGAAGAAAATACATTAAAGAATCTTGTTTATTTCTTTTAGTCTTTCTTACATGATTAATGAAAGGTGTCTTTTGGTATATGTTGTTCTGTATACATATGCATATATGGTTTAAGTCTATTTAAATTGCATTATTACTGTATATGTTTATTATATATTCATATATATTAATATTTATTAATTGATTCATAATTTATTGGCACTTTTTTCACTGTATTTAATGTATACACTTTATAGGTAGCATATTTATTCCTTTATAATTATGATTTATTTTTATTGATTACTTCACTTTAAATTTCTATCCATTCATGAATTATTGTATATTTATTCACTTATTATTCACTTTCATATAAAATAATTTTAATTGTTTGATCCATAATAAGTTTTTGTTTGTATAATGTTATTTGTGCATTTTTTGTTTTTAGTAGGATATTTCTGTAATTAATTGTTAGTTGGTTGCTGCCGTCCTTTTTTAAAAAAAATCTATGAGTTGGTTTTTGCCGTGCATATTTACATCCATGCTTTCTGTCCTTATTTCTATTACGTTCCCTTATAGCTTCGGTATCTAGTTGTGTATTACGCTCTGTTACAGCCTCGGTGTATAGCTGGTCAGAGATGACCCAGTGACTTCCAGCTCTATACACACAGGAAGGTGAAGCGTTCCACGCTCAGGATATTTAGCACCTTAGGAACTTATGTTCCATTGTAATTGAATATGTGCAATATACTTTATATTATCTGTAGTGAGATTTCATAGAACACTATTTTGCTGTCAACTAAGATTACTATTATTACTGTGATACCGCCTGGTTTTGGATAGTGTTCCCAGCCATATGTACTATGAGCACTTCCCGGTTTCATACATTTGTTTCATTTTAAATTGATTTATTAAAAAGATGTTTTTTAATTTATTGCCTATGCCTTTGTCCCTAAATATATATTGGGAATTTTTGGTCTAATAGGTCTGAGATACTGTTGTGGAGAAATTTAAAGCTGGATTTTTATACAAAATGATTTTAAAAACTTTAAACATCCCAAGGAGCACTGTGCATGCGATCATATTGAAATGGAAGGAGCATCATACCACTGCAAATCTACCAAGACCCGGCCGTCCCTCTAAACTTTCATCTCAAACAAGCAGAAGACTGATCAGAGATGCAGCCAAGAGGTCCATGATCACTCTGGATGAACTGCAGAGATCTACAGCTGAGGAGGGACAGTCTGTCCATAGGACAACAATCAGTTGTACACTGCACAAATCTGCCCTTTATGAAAGAGTGGCAAGAAGAAAGCCATTTCTCAAAGATATCCATAAAAAGTGTTGTTTAAAGTTTGCAACAAGCCACCTGGGAGTCACACCAAACATGTGGAAGAAGGTGCTCTGGTCAGATGAAACCAAAATCGAACTTTTTGGCAACAATGCCAAACGATGTATTTGGCGTAAAGGCAACACAGCTCATCACCCTGAACACACCATTCCCACTGTCAAACATGGTGGTGGCAGCATCATGGTTTGGGCCTGCTTTTCTTCAGCAGGGACAGGGAAGATGATTAAAATTGATGGGAAGATGGATTGAGCCAAATACAGGACCATTCTTGAAGAAAACCTGTTGGAGTCTGCAAAAGACCTGAGACTTGGATGGAGATTTGTCTTCCAACAAGACAATGATCCAACACATAAAGCAAAATGTACAATGTAATGGTTCATAAATAAACGTATCCATGTGTTAGAATGGCCAAGTCAAAGTCCAGACCTCAATCTAATCAAGAATCTGTAGAAAGAGCTGAAAACTGCTGTTTACAAACGATCTCCATCAAACCTCACTGAGCTTGAGCTGTTTGCCAAGTGTGAGGCAGTGACTCATGTCAAAGGTAGGGGTCGCTGTGTCTTCTCCCTAGGTTGTGCATGCAGATGGATGAAGTCCATAGGTGTGCATGGGAGTCACGGATTTCCGGTCCCGGTTTTCCATGTGGCTAAAGGCCACAAGTTTGCGTGTGTTAAAAGCCCTGCAGTAAGAGGTATGGGTGTGTCAGGTGGCAGATGCACGTCAGTGTCAGTCTGGTGTGTGCTGGTGTGCAGAGCAGAGGCCTGCAGAGTGCTGGATGAGTGCATGGAGGCACAGGCCAGCGGAGCCAGAACCCAGGGCAGCTGAATAGCATGGCACCCGCAGCGTACACAGTGATGCCAGTCATTCATGGTACTGGTCTCGGATGTGGACAGTCCTGTGCCCGGAGGTGGATGTTCAGTGCCCGAAAGAGATGGATGTAGAGATTCCTGTGTCTGGAGGTGGATGTCCTGTGCCAGAAAGAGGACTAGCATGTGTAACGATTGCAAACAGGTGGATATGGTGCCCGGCTGCTATCTGGAGGATATCCTAGGCTGTGTATGGCTGTGTGAGTAAAGAGACTGATACAGTGGTGCAGGACACCCCTGAGAACTAGTCAGAGGAAGGCTGGCGTGTGTAGTGTCTGCAACATATTAGGCTGTGTAAAGAGACTGTAAGAGACTGTGATACAGTGATGCAGGACACCCACGGGAACTAGTCGGAGGGGGCTGGCGTGTGTAGTGTCTGCAACATATGAGGCTGTGTATATCAAAAACTGTAATATGGCGTGCGGTCGCCCAGGGAAACTGGACAAGGGAGGTTTGGTCTGTTTAGAGACTGCAGTTTAAAGCCATATGATATGTATTGCTATGAACTGGTGTGAACTGTACACTGATAACATACACTGAAGTTATATGCATTTGTGTGAATTGGACTTTAATGCTGTGAGGAAACACATTAAAGAGACTTTTGTGTTGGAACTTTGTGGGTCACGGCCTCTTCACTACGTACGATGCTACTACAATCTTAAACAAGGAAGAATGGGCAAGAATTTCAGTCTCTCGATGTGCAAAACTGATAGAGACATACCCCAAGCGACTTGCAGCTGTATCGCAGCAAAAGGTGGCGCAACAAAGTATTACGTTAAAGGGGCCGAATAATATTGCACGCCCCACTTTTCAGTTTTTGAATTTCCACAAAAATGTAAAATAACCAATAAATTTCGATCAACTTCACGATTGTGTTCCACTTGTTGATTCTTCACCAAAAATGTATATTTGGTATCTTTATGTTTGAAGCATGATATGTGGGAAAAGGTTGAAAAGTTCCACGGGGGTGAATACTTTCGCAAGGCACTGTATGATGATGTTATTTTCATTTATTGCTTCATTTTTAATTTATTTATTTTATGTTTTTTTTATTTTTTATGATTCTACTTACCAATTTACTGCTGCACCTCACGAGGTCTTTCCTCATAATTGGTGAACATTTGGCTGCACATTTGCTTCCATGCTGCGCGGTCAGAATAATGTGCATCACGTTGGTCCCATATTTCTGGCCTCTCCTGCACCAGAACTATCAGCATCTTCACATTTATGTGTCTGGCCATGTTGCTGGACTCCGTGGAGGCGTGTTCCAGGCTATTTGTAGAGGTTGCCAGGGAAATTTGCATGCCAAAGCTTCCTGATAATGGATGACGCAATTTCCTGTCACCTGCAAAATGCTTGCGTATTTCTCGCAAGTCACACTGATGGTCTGTGTGGTGTCCGATTTTTTTCTTGCACCCATAGACTTGCATTGGTGAGACTCGGCTGATATATGCGTAAAATCGCAGCATGCTGCGATTTCACTTGCACGCTGAATACGCCCGAGAAAAAAAATGGTGATGTGAGCTTCCCCACAGATTAACACTGGTCCAAGTGCTATGTGGTGTTTTCTCGCATATCATTTGTCCGTATTCTACACTAGTGTGACCCCGGCCTAACCGTGCGCCTCTTAATGCTCCACATAATAATGCCCCATAATAACTGTGCCCCTTTCAAAGTAATAATGTCCCCTTTGTGCCCTCTAGATGGCAAGTGCCCTAGAATAGTGCCCAAATTTTGCCTCTAGAAACTAATATTGCTTTACAGTCATGGCTGAAAGTGTTGGCAGCCTTGAAATTATTACAGAAAATGAAGTATTTCTCACAGAAAATTATTCCAATTACACGTTTTGTTATATATATTATAAGATGGCCACCGGACAGGTCTTTGAAGGGAGATATGTATCATCGAGGTTGGTAGTTTCGATAATGTAAGCCCGGAAAAGCAGGCTCCAGCACATATAGCGTTGAGAGAGTTAATAGGGCATATCAGGGCTGGGTTTACGAGCAGTAAAAGAGATGGGTGGAACTGGCTGCTCACATATTCTCATCCTGGGGGCGTGGTTTGGCAAATAAAATGGAGACCTGTTATCTCATTCAGTGTCTGTTTCTGGAGGTGTGTAGATCTCCAGTGTGTTGGTCTTTGCTAAGGACTAGTGATGAGCTAGTATACTCGCTGCTCAGGTTTTTCCAAGCACGCTCGGGTGATCGCCAAGTATTTGTTAGTGTTCGGAGATTGTTTTCATCGCCTCAGCTGAATGATTTACAGCTACTAGACAGCTTGATTACATGTGAGGATTCCCTAGCAACCAGGCAACCCCCACATGTACTCAGCCTGGCTATTAGCTGTAAATCATTCAGCTGAGGTGATGAAAACATAATCTCCGAACACTAACAAATACTCGGAGACCACCCGAGCAACGAGTACACTCGCTCATCACTACTAAGGTCCCAAGAACTGGGCACTAATCCAAGAGGGTGAACCCGTAATACTGTATGGACGATTTACTATGTGTTTTCACTTTGTGCCACAAAATGCTATCTTTTGTTTTTTTTTTCCTGAGCGATTTATGGAGTCTTAATAAACCAACCTGGATATTTTACTTAAACTGCTTCCTGTGCCTCCTTCAAACGCAACTGAGTGAGTAATAATCCTATAATTGCTGCTAGAAGCATGGTCACATATTTCAAGGGGCAGTATAACTGCCACAGAGATATCGCATGTCTTGAGTAAAAGCGACTTCAGGTGCAAAAGCCGACAACATCTAGGAGTTGATAAAGCAACTGGTGCAGGCTAATCTCCAGCAGCAACAGCTATGGCTGTAACAGCAGCCAAAACAGTAGCAGCACCACAGGCACCAGATGGAATTCCTAGCCAAGGCGATCCATGGCAGGGCAACCACCCCACCCCCAGGGTCAAGATGATGACTCGCACTCAAAGAAGACTGAGGAGAGCCTTGCAAAAGATGACTCCAGGTGATGACGTCAATGTTATGGCGCCATATCTAAATGGGCAACCGGAGAAGGACTATTATGACCTGGCCTTGCAGGGTGCAAAACAGTATGCCAAGTTGAAGACTGAGATCTTGGGATTGACTGACTGTCAGTGCGTAATGAGTGTACCACTGGGCTATTGTGGCGGTAAACCTGTCCCGTCCCAAATGTTCATCCTCCTACACCTGGCCCAAAGGTAGTTGCAACTTGAATCTTCCTCCCCAGCACAAATGGTAGAAAGGGTCATCATGGACAGGTGCATATGTAGGGAGTATGGTAAAATATGTTTAAGCCTTTGCCTTTTCTCTCTCGTCCCGGTGACTTATGTTTTCAGTGTTTGTGTATAGGTTAACAATGATGGTATTGCTACATGGTTTAGTGTATTGCCACCCCTTATATAATGGTACTGCTACACAAATAGGTGTATTACCATGTCTTGTTCATGATATGTATAGATACAATGTTATATTGTCTTTCTTTTCCTTTGGTCTGCTAAATGTATATATATATTGCTATTTGGTGTGCCTGTTATATAGGGACAACGTAGTACTGAAGTTTGTCCACTAGATGGGGGCATTTTGGTACACCTTGGTTAGCATGGTTGTGGATCAGTGTACATATTACTAGTTAATGTAGGAGGGGTCAGCTGCAGTTAGAGAAGGAACATTTCCTGGTTCAGTTCAGAAGGGCCTGGGTGCCTAGACAGTCCACATGGGCTTAACTGCCCAGGACATTAGCAGCTGCCACGCAACATTGTTTGACTAAGAGGAGAGAGCCCAGCCATCCACAGCATCAGGCCAGTACAGCAGTGGGAAAGGAGGAAAGAAGACAGTACGAGGGCACAGGTAGCCCTAGAATTAGAGCTTGGGCAGATGTCCTCAATACTGGGGCGAAGCGGTGGCTGGGGCAGATCCTAGAAGCAGTGAGCTTAGAGCAGGACAGCGCTGGGACATCACAAAGCACAATACTAAAGGGCAGGTAAATTGCCAGGTGGTCCAACCCTGGTATGTGTTACATGACCGGAAGGAAGGTGCAGGGAAAGAAGAGGAAATGTGTAATGCTGATCTTGTTGTAAATGCTGTGAAGAATCTGGATGTGCGGCATAAAGCTAACAGTAAAGTTGTTTATTTGAAAGATGAAAAGGACTGTGTCTCAATCTTTATTACACTGACTGATGGGAACCCACAGTGAAACAGAAGTGACCCTGATGGCGCAGAGAATGAAGCCACAGGTGCACAAAGTGATGGACAATGTGTTCATGTACTGGGAGACCACCACCAGAGTGTTCGGCCATGACTACAGACCTGGTCCAGCCCCTTACACATATACTCCCTTCCAAGGCTGGTACAATCCTGGGTTGCCCAGGGAGATCCCCAGAATGCCGATGACCTGGTGGAAAGGTACCAGGTAGTTGAGAGTTCCTGGGGAAGAAAAGGGTCTTAGCATAATAGGATTTCTAAAGGGAGGCTGACACTGAAAAGAGGGGAATTAGAGCACATCTGTGGGGTGTCCAAGAATCCAGGAGGCGTCTGAGTTGTTCCCAAAGGCCACATCCAATAACGTGAATTATTGGAGATGTTACACCCCAGGTCACATAGCCGCCCATTGCCCCTGACCACTGAGCCAATGGACTGCAGCCTAGGTCAGCACTGCTCACATTTTGCATACCCTGCCTGCAGTGCTGTCATTCAACCAAGCGAGGGGCAACAGGCATGTCCCGTATCAGTGAATGGAGTGCAAATGATTGGTCTTTTGATCTCGGATAGTTTGGTACCCTTAGTAAAGGCATCAGTTCATCGTCGGCTTCCTGGGAAGATGGTGGGCATCCGCTGTATCCTTGGGGATGCTAAAGACTACCCTGTGGCCTGAGTGATCATAGACACAAACTGTGCCACCGAGTCCCATGAAGTTGACATAGTCAAGGACCTATTACACCCTGTTTTAATAGGGTGGAACTTTGTATTGTTTTTGGGACTTTTGTACTAAAGGCAGGATGCCTGGTTGCCCGGACGACAGCCAGAGCGCTCCTAAAGAAACCTCATTTCAGGCCGTAGCTGACGGGTTTCCCTTTTGTGTACTTGTAAGGTGATGAGGATCAGGCAGCATCCCTGGAGGCAACGTCCCTGAGCTGGAGGTGCCAGATTAAACTTTTGAAGCGCTCAACTCAGGGACTTAGCTCTGTACTTTAATGGTGTTGCTCAAGATCCGGGGGTTGACAGTCGATATTCATATTTTGCTGTAAATGGGGAGTTGCTATACTGAGTAATCAAGCAGAGAGAGTAAGTAATCGAGCAGTTACTGGTGCCAGGGCCATTCATATGCAGGGTGTTAGACATAGCTCATACTCATGTGTTAGGTGATCATCTGGGGTAGAGAAAACCCAGAAACAGAGAAATCAAAGTCACGAGAAATCTAGAACTATTGTAGGTCCTGTCCCACCTGCCAGCTGAGCTAACTTCCATATCCCCTTAGTGCCGTTGCCCACCATTGAGGTTCTGTTTGATCACATAGCCATGGATCTAGTGGGACCCCTAGTTAAGTTCGCCAGAGGTCATCAGTATATCCAGGTGATCATGGAATATGCTACATGGTATCCGGAGGCTGTACCACTATGAAAATCCTTTACTAAATGTATAGCTCGCGTGTTCGTCCAAATCCTTTCCAGAATGGGGTTGCCTAAGTAGATATTAAGGGACTAAGGAATTCCGTTCATGTCAAAGGTTGTGAGAGAGTTGTGCAAAACCCTGAAAATCACACAACTCAGGACCTCAATCTACCATCCACAGACAGATGGTTTGGTAAAAAGTAGTGATGAACGAGTATACTCGGTACTCGAGATTTCCCGAGCATGCCCGGGTGTCCTCCGAGTATTTGTAAGTACTTAGAGATTTAGTTTTCTGCGCCGCAGCTGAATGATTTACATCTGTTAGGCAGCATAAGTACATGTGGGGGTTGCCTGGTTGCTAACATGCAAACCGCCTTTGGGTGTAAAGGGGGTAGGTTGACAATGTCAACAATTTTGTCTTGCCAATTTTGGAGATTTTGTGTGAAATTATGTCTAATTTGCCTTTTGATATGACTTGCGTTTATTTGAGAAAAAAATGAAAATTTGGTGAAAACTTTGAAAATTTAGCAATTTTTAAACTTATTCAGAGAGTTGCATCACACAAAATAGTTATCAAATAACATTTACCACATGTCGACTTTCATTAGCACAATTTTAGAAACATAATTTTTTTTGTTAGGAAGTTATAAAGGTTAAAGTTGACCAGCGATATCTCATTTTTCCAACAAAATTTACAAAACCATTTTTTAGGGACCACATCACATTTAAAATGACTTTGAGGGGGTCTATATGATAGAAAATATCCAAAATTGACACCATTCTAAAAGCTGCACCCCTCAAGTTTCTGAAAATCACATTCAAGAAGTTTATTAGCCCTTCAGGTGCTTCACAGGAATTTTTGGAATGTGGAAGGAAAAATGAAAATTTAACTTTTTGTCACAATAAATGTGCTTTTTTATATTTTAGCAAGGGCATCGGGAAAAATGGACCCCAAAATTTGTTGTACAATTTCTCCTGAGCATACTGATATCCCAAATGTGTTGGAAAACAACTGTTTGGGTACACGGCAGGGCTCGGAAGGGAAGATGCACCATTTTAAATTTTACTTTTTGAATGTAGCATTTTCTGGATTAATTAGCGGATGCCATGTTGTGGTTGGATAGCCCTTAATGTGCCTAAGCAGTGAAAACCAACATGAGTGACACCATTTGGAAACTAGACCCCTGAGTGAACTGATTTACATGTGTTGTGAGCACTTTGAACCCCCTGGTGTTTCACAGGAGTTTATAATGTTGAGCCGTAAAACACAAAAAAAAAACACATTTGTCCCACAAAAATGTTTCTTAGGCCTAAATTTTTCATTTTCACAAGGGTAACAAGAGAAACTGTACCATACAGTTTGTTGTGCAATTTCTCCTGAGTACGCCAATACTTCATATGTGGTCAAAAACTACTTTTGAGGCACAGTGCAAAGCTCAAAAAGGAAGGAGCAAAATATTGGAGTTTACATTTTGCTGGACTGGTTTAAGTGTTCCATGTCACACTGAAATGCAGAATCCCCCATAAGACACCCCATTTCACAAATTACACCTCTCAATTAATTCAACTAAGGGTGCAGTGATCATATTGAGACCACAAGTTGGTCACAGAATGTTGTACCATTGGGCAATGAAGAAAAAAATTATTACATTTTTTTCATCAAAATTTTGTTTTAGCCCAAGATTTTACATTTTCACACAGGGAAATGGGTAAAAAAGCACCAAAATTTGTCCCACAATTTCTGCTGAATGTAGAAATACCCCATATGTGGCTGTACAGTACTGCTTAGCCATGCGGCGAGACTCGGGGGGAACGGAGCGCTATTTGCAAATTGTGGTCCATTCGTCCCAAGTCGCGCCGTATAGCTAAGCAGTACCGTTATATACAGTAATCATCCTGGGGCGCCGAATTTTCTATAATAGTTTGCGGACTCCATATACAGAGCCTCTGAATTGTTATGTTTTAGAATTAAATATTTTGCTCAGCGTTTGTCACACAAACCTTACTATCTCTTACAATATTTCCATATTATGCATAATAGATGATGGAAGAGCAATAGTTCTTAGCCATCTGTAAGAACTGAGATTTTCCTAAACAATGACTACCATCATATGTCTAGTCACAGAGTCATCTCTGGCTGCTGATTACATCGAGTTAGACTAGTGGTATTGCCAGGAAATCATTCTTGTCGTGAAATATTGCCAGCGTGTCCCTCAGCTGCTTTGTTATCGTATAGCGCAAAATGTAGCAGAAAAACATTGTCTAGGCATCCACAAAAAACATAATTCAGGGGGAACCTCAGATCAGAATCACCTTGTGCTGTAATGTGGCCAGAAGCTGCAACCGTGGGCGAGATACTCGTCTTTTACACCCCGGCATGTTACATGAAGGTGGGTGTCCTAGCTGGGTGTGTGGACTGTTATGGGAGTGCTACATTCATATAGATATAGCAATTTTGATTTTAACGAAAAAACAAGCAAAATTGATCCCACAAGATATTAGATAGCAAAAAAAGAGGAATTAAAGCATAACATTTAATGAACCATTTACCATGTACCAGGACACAGCAAAATACATAAAACTGGGGCCTTAACAAGACGTGCCACAAAGACCAACAGGCTCAGGTAGGGCACCAATTGTCTGTATTAGACTACCTATGTCAGTACAACTGACATGTAATAGCAAAACCTAATAGGGTATTGCAGACCTAAATTAAAATTGAAGTGGACTCACCCAATTAAGGTCATTCTTAGGACCTCTGGCGAAGGTTTTTCAAACACTCTTGTGGAGCTGCAGGCATCCAGCCTCTATATAGTAGTCCCTAGGGAGTCAGATTACTCTTAGGCCTCTTTCACACTTCAGTCTTTTGGCGTCAGTCACTACCGACATAGTGACGGATTGACGGATCCGTCACAATTGTTGCGAAAACGGTTCTAACGGATCCGTTTTTTTGACGGATCCGTTACTTGGGGGTTGTCTGGGAGAAGTATCTACTTTTTGGAGCATGCGCAATTGAAAAAACGGATTGGGGCGACGGATCCGCCGAAAAAACTGTTGCGGCTGATCCGTCGCCCATAGGCGGCCATTCTATGGAATGGCGGACGCGACGGATCCGTCGCGATCCGCCATTTCGGCGGTGACAAAAAACGTTCCAATGTTCGTCAATTTTCAGAAAACGTCCGCCAAATTTCGACGGATTCGTCGCATGGCGGATGGAACGGACGACCATCCGTCACAATCCGTCACTAATGCAAGTCTATGGGAAAATAACGGATCCGTCAAAAAAAAATGACGGATCCGTTATTTGAGGAAAATGGCGGTTTTAGACTGATGCCAAATAACTGAAGTGTGAAAGAGGCCTAAGCTGACATTTCAACCCATGATGTGGACTACAATATAGAGGCTGGAAGCCTGCAGCTTCACATGAGTGTTTGAAAAACCTTCACCAGAGGTCCTTAATTGGGTGAGACTATTTAAATTTTAATTTGGGTCTGCAATACCCTATTAGGTTTCGTTATTACATGTCAGTGGTACTGACATAAATAGTCTAATACAGACAATTGGTGCCCTACCTGAGCCTCTTAGTCCTTGTGGCAGGTCTTGTTAAGGCCCCAGTTCTGTATATTTTGCTATGGTGCTACATTCTTGCAGGCCACATGTTACCAATTACTTTGGTTGGCCAGAACCAGATGTTGAGAACTTCAATTAGGGAGCCCACCAGTCGAAAATAAACGTTTTACTTTGTGGGAATTCTATACAGTAGGTAGCAGGTACACAACTTTATGAACATTTCCACAATAAGGAACATTTTTCACAAACAGAAAACAAAAGAGTAACGAGAAAGGAGTTGAGACTATATCTCCAACGCTACACTTACTTGTATCACAACCCAGCTCTCAGTACTACAGTACTGTTAGCAAGACCTATGGTTCTGCGTTTTCTTTTCCCTCAAGAAAGCTATGTTGCCAGTAGGTACTTATCTTCTCTGCTGCTGAATCCTTGGAACTCCCACCTGGGGCACTCTCTTTGTCTCACATTCTCTGTCCCGTTTTGGACTGTTACCTCTCGGAGTTATAATCTCGGGGCCATACTGTTAGGCATCCTCTTCCAGGACCTGTCACTGATCACTCCATCATCCTGTGAGTATTCATTTTCTCCTTACTCTCTTTACTGTCTCCCCTCACTTCGGGACATCTATGTCATGCGGCACTGCTGACTGTCCATACCTTAGGTCTGCTTCAGATGCACCCTGGTCACTTATCTGAAATCCTGACAGGAAACTGTCTCTGTCATTCAGCTTGGCCCCTCCCACTCAGGGATTGTCCCAATCATTAACTTTAACTCTCCCTAGTGTCGGGCATAATGTAAGGTGCCAAAGGGCGGTAGTCATGGTCAACCTAATGGGTTCATAACTCTCTGGCACTTTGTAAGAAAATTTTTTCCCAATGTAGGCTGCATTACAATCACTTGTAGGCCGCATGCCTCCACTGTCTTCAATTCTCCATATTCAGGAACAGATGTACACAACTCAGGGGACACCCAGTTCATTTCAACACAAAAGTTTATTGGACAGTTCAAATGCATCAGATTGTATCACGCAATATCGACAACCACACCCTCCCTTTCTTGTTTCAGTAATACAGTACATTTCCTGCTTTACTTACCATTCTGAATTATTCTACATTCACTGACTCTGTAAGCCCCAGGGATTTCCCATTCAGTCCTGCAGTATATCATTATGAAGGATGGCACCAGAGAGTTCACGCAGAATCCCACCGCTGTCACCACATGTGAAGAATATGCACCTTGCCACCACGCCTGACCTCACTATTATGCCAGACGATCACTTAATGCGGTCTCCCCACTTTCACCAATGTGTTTTTCAGCACCCCCTGGGGACATGTAAGGCTAACTTGGTACAGATTTACACAGACGGCCCCTGTCCACACGGGCCCTGGGAGGCACGGGAAGTAAGAGGATGTGGCCCACGCAGTCACTGACTTGGCACCACACTCGCTCACAACCCTGACAGGCTGAGAGGCCCACTTCACTAGCATCAGTGAAACAGAGCACTGCCAGCCCAGTAGGACTGCCACCAGTTCCTTGTTAGATATATGTTATGATCTGGTGGCCTAGGAGCAGCATGAGACGGACTCTGGAGAAGGAGGTCCCTGTACTGACCGCAAACCATGAACCTAGCAGCGCAAATAGAAGTAGCCATGGGGGGTACTATTGTGAATTCTGTGGTCAAGCTCCCTCCTGTGGTCATGAGTGGTACTTCGGCTGGTTCTGTGTATGAGCTTCCTCTGGTGGATGTGAGTGGGGCTGCGGCTTCTGAGTTTCCTTCCTCAGGTGACGAGGTTAAATCGTTAGGTGCTGCTCTATTTAACTCCACCTAGTTCTTTGTTCCTGGCCTCCAGTCAATGTTCCAGTGTTGGTCTTGTTCTCTCCTGGATCGTTCTTGTGGCCTGTCTACCCTGCATAAGCTAAGTTTTGCTGGTGTTACTTTTGTTTGCTATTTTTTCTGTCCAGCTTGCTATATTGGTTTTTCTTGCTTGCTGGAAGCTCTGAGACGCAGAGGGAGCACCTCCGTACCGTTAGTCGGTGCGGAGGGTCTTTTTGCGCCCTCTGCGTGGTTATTTGTAGGTTTTTGTGCTGACTGCAAAGCTATCTTTCCTATCCTCGGTCTATTCAGTAAGTCGGGCCTCACTTTGCTAAAATCTATTTCATCTCTGTGTTTGTATTTTCATCTTTACTCACAGTCATTATATGTGGGGGGCTGCCTTTTCCTTTGGGGAATTTCTCTGAGGCAAGGTAGGCTTATCTTTCTATCTCCAGGGCTAGCTAGTTTCTCAGGCTGTGCCCGAGGCGCCTAGGTCTTGTCAGGAGCGCTCCACGGCTACCTCTAGTGTGGTATGATAGGATTAGGGATTGCGGTCAGCAGAGTTCCCACGTCTCAGAGCTCGTCCTATGTTATTAGTAACTATCAGGTCACCTTGTGTGCTCTTAACCACTAGGTCCATTGTGGTTCTGAATCACCAGTTCATAACAGTACTGGAGGCCCAAAGTACTAATGCTTCTCAATAGAGGGAAAAGAGAAGTTCTGAGACCATTTTTTTTCTTTGCACTGTGTTTTGTCTTTCTTTTCCCCTAGACATTTGGGTGGTTCAGGACACAGGTGTAGTGATGGACATTAAAGGTCTGTCTTCTTGTGTGGATCATCTCACTGCAAGAGTACAAAATATTCAAGACTTTGTGGTTCAGAATTCTATGTTAGAACCAAGAATTCCTATTCCTGATTTGTTTTCTGGAGATAGAGCTAAGTTTCTGAGTTTTAAAAATAATTGTAAACTGTTTCTGGCTTTGAAACCTGTTATGATAAGGTAATTCAGTACCACAATGGACATAGAGGTCAGAGCACATTGTTGTGAATTCTGTGGCTGAGTTCACTTCTGTGGTCACAAGTGGTATTGCAGTCTCTGGGCTTCCTCCCTCAGGTGTTTTGGTGAGCTCGTTGGCTGCCTTGCTATTTAGCTCCACCTGAGTCTGTCTTCCTTGCTCCTTGTCAATGTTCCAGTGTTGGATCTGAGCTACTGCATCTTTCCTTGGGCCTGCTG
Organism: Ranitomeya imitator; assembly: GCF_032444005.1. Taxonomy (NCBI): domain Eukaryota; kingdom Metazoa; phylum Chordata; class Amphibia; order Anura; family Dendrobatidae; genus Ranitomeya; species Ranitomeya imitator. The sequence continues at coordinate 1,015,256,128 of NC_091282.1, forward strand.
CTCTGCTAGATAAGTGCTTCTAGTTTGTTTTCTGTTTTTTCTGTCCAGCTTGCTATTAACTTTTGCTGGAAGCTCTGAGAAGCAAAGGGGTGCACCACCGTGCTGTTAGTTCGGCACGGTGGGTCTTTTTGCCCCTTTGCGTGGTTTTCGTTTTAGGGTTTTTGTAGACTGCATAGTTCTCTTTGCTATCCTCGCTCTGTCTAGAATATCGGGCCTCACTTTGCTGAATCTATTTCATTCCTACGTTTGTCTTTTCATCTTGCTAACAGTCATTATATGTGGGGGGCTGCCTATTCCTTTGGGGTATTTCTCTGAGGTAAGTCAGGCTTGTATTTCTATCTTCAGGCTAGTCAGCTCCTCAGGCAGTGCCGAGTTGCATAGGTAGTTATAGGCGCAATCCACTGCTGCTTATAGTTGTGTGAGGATAGATCAGGTACTGCAGTCTACAGAGATTCCACATCTCAGAGCTTGTCCTATTGTTTTTGGTTATTGCCAGATCTCTGTATGTGCGCTGATTACTGCACGCTGTGTTGCCTGATTGCCAGCCATAACAGTACAAGGAGCCACACCAATGATTCCCAATAGAGGGAAAAAAGAAATCCTGACATCATTTTTTTTTCTTAGCTCTGTCTTCAGTCTTTTTTTTCCCCTAGACATTAGAGTGCTTCAGGACACAGCTGTGGACATGGATATTCAGGCTCTGTGCTCCTCAATGGATAATCTCGTTGTAAATGTACAAAAGATTCAAGATACTATTGATCAGAAATCGATGCTAGAACCAAGAATTCCGATTCCTGATTTGTTTTTTGGTGACAGAACTAAGTTCCTGAGCTTCAGAAATAATTGTAAGCTATTTTTGGCCTTGAAACCTCATTCTTCTGGTAATCCTATTCAACAGGTTTTGATTATTATTTCTTTTTTGCGCGGCGACCCACAGGACTGGGCGTTTTCTCTTGCGCCAGGAGACCCTGCATTGAGTAGTGTCGATGCGTTTTTCCTGGCGCTCGGATTGCTTTACGATGAGCCTAATTCAGTGGATCAGGCTGAGAAAAATCTGCTGGCTTTATGCCAGGGTCAGGATGATATAGAAGTATATTGTCAGAAATTTAGAAAGTGGTCAGTACTCACTCTGTGGAATGAATCTGCACTAGCGGCTTTGTTCAGAAAGGGTCTCTCTGAAGCTCTTAAGGATGTAATGGTGGGATTTCCTATGCCTGCTGGTTTGAATGAGTCCATGTCCTTGGCCATTCAGATCGGTCGTCGCTTGCGCGAGCGTAAATCTGTGCACCATCTGGCGGTATTGTCTGAGAGTAAACCTGAGCCTATGCAGTGCGACAGGACTATGACTAAAGTAGAACGGCAAGAACACAGACGTCTGAACAGACTGTGTTTCTATTGTGGTGATTCTACTCATGCTATTTCTAATTGTCCTAAACGCACTAGGCGGTTCGATAGCTCTGCCGTTATTGGTACTGTACAGTCCAAATTCCTTTTGTCCATTACCTTAATGTGCTCTTTGTCATCGTATTCTGTCATGGCGTTTGTGGATTCAGGCGCTGCCCTGAATCTGATGGATTTGGATTATGCTAAACGTTGTGGATTTTTCTTGGAGCCTTTGCGGTGTCCTATTCCGTTGAGAGGAATTGATGCTACACCTTTGGCCAAGAATAAGCCTCAGTACTGGGCCCAGCTGACCATGTGCATGGCTCCTGCACATCAGGAAGTTATTCGCTTTCTGGTACTGCATAATTTGCATGATGTGGTCGTGTTGGGGTTGCCATGGCTACAAACCCATAATCCAGTATTGGATTGGAACTCTATGTCGGTAACCAGCTGGGGTTGTCAGGGAGTACATGGTGATGTTCCATTTTTGTCTATTTCGTCATCCATTCCTTCTGACATCCCAGAGTTCTTGTCGGACTTTCAGGATGTATTTGAAGAGTCCAAGTCTGATGCCCTACCTCCGCATAGGAATTGTGATTGTGCTATCGATTTGATTCCTGGTAGTAAATTCCCTAAGGGTCGTTTATTTAATTTGTCCGTACCTGAACACACCGCTATGCGCAGTTATGTGAAGGAGTCCCTGGAGAAGGGACATATTCGCCCATCGTCGTCACCATTGGGAGCAGGGTTCTTTTTTGTAGCCAAGAAGGATGGTTCGCTAAGACCGTGTATTGATTACCGCCTTCTTAATAAGATCACTGTTAAGTTTCAGTATCCCTTGCCATTGATTTCTGACTTGTTTGCTCGGATTAAGGGGGCTAGTTGGTTCACCAAGATAGATCTTCGTGGTGCGTATAATCTGGTGAGAATCAGGCAAGGAGATGAATGGAAAACGGCATTTAATACGCCCGAGGGTCATTTTGAGTATCTGGTAATGCTGTTTGGACTTGCCAATGCTCCATCTGTTTTTCAGTCTTTTATGCATGACATTTTCCGTGAGTATCTGGATAAATTCTTGATTGTTTACTTGGATGACATTTTGATCTTCTCTGATGATTGGGAGTCTCATGTGAAGCAAGTCAGAATGGTTTTCCAGGTACTGCGTGCTAATTCCTTGTTCGTGAAGGGATCAAAGTGTCTCTTCGGTGTGCAGAAAGTTTCATTTTTGGGGTTCATCTTTTCCCCTTCTACTATCGAGATGGATCCGGTTAAGGTTCAGGCCATCCAGGATTGGACTCAGCCGACATCTCTAAAAAGTCTGCAGAAATTCCTGGGCTTTGCTAATTTTTATCGTCGCTTCATCTGTAATTTTTCTAGCATTGCCAGACCATTGACCGATTTGACCAAGAAGGGTGCTGATTTGGTTAATTGGTCTTCTGCTGCCGTGGAAGCTTTTCAGGAGTTGAAGCGTCGTTTTTGCTGTGCCCCTGTGTTGTGTCAACCTGATGTTTCTCTTCCGTTCCAGGTCGAGGTTGATGCTTCTGAGATTGGTGCAGGGGCGGTTTTGTCACAGAGAGGTTCTGGTTGCTCAGTGTTCAAACCATGTGCTTTCTTTTCCAGGAAATTTTCTGCTGCTGAGCGTAATTATGATGTGGGCAACCGAGAGTTGCTGGCCATGAAGTGGGCATTCGAGGAGTGGCGTCATTGGCTTGAGGGTGCTAAGCATCGCGTGGTGGTTTTGACTGATCATAAGAACCTTACTTATCTTGAGTCTGCCAAGCGCTTGAATCCTAGACAGGCCCGTTGGTCGTTATTTTTTGCTCGTTTTGATTTTGTGGTTTCATACCTTCCGGGCTCTAAAAATGTGAAGGCGGATGCTCTGTCTAGGAGTTTTGTGCCCGACTCTCCGGGGTTATCTGAGCCGGCGAGTATCCTCAAGGAAGGAGTCATTGTGTCTGCCATCTCCCCTGATTTGCGGAGAGTGTTGCAGAAATTTCAGGCTAATAAACCTGATCGTTGTCCGGCCGAGAAACTGTTCGTCCCTGATAGGTGGACTAGTAAAGTTATCTCTGAACTTCATTGTTCGGTGCTGGCCGGTCATCCAGGAATCTTTGGTACCAGGGAGTTGGTTGCTAGATCCTTCTGGTGGCCATCTCTGTCACGGGATGTGCGTGCTTTTGTGCAGTCCTGTGGAATTTGTGCTAGGGCTAAGCCCTGCTGTTCACGTGCCAGTGGGTTGCTTTTGCCCTTGCCGGTCCCGAAGAGGCCTTGGACACATATTTCGATGGATTTCATTTCTGACCTTCCCGTTTCTCAAAAAATGTCGGTCATTTGGGTGGTCTGTGATCGCTTTTCTAAAATGGTCCATCTGGTGCCCTTGGTTAAATTGCCTTCCTCCTCTGATTTGGTGCCTTTGTTCTTCCAGCATGTGGTTCGTTTACATGGCATTCCTGAGAATATTGTTTCTGACAGAGGTTCCCAGTTTGTCTCGAGGTTCTGGCGAGCCTTTTGTGGTAGGATGGGCATTGACCTATCTTTCTCCTCGGCCTTCCATCCTCAGACTAATGGCCAGACCGAACGAACCAATCAGACCTTGGAAACATATCTGAGATGTTTTGTTTCCGCTGACCAGGATGATTGGGTGTCATTTTTGCCGTTGGCTGAGTTCGCCCTTAATAATCGGGCCAGCTCGGCTACCTTGGTCTCTCCATTTTTCTGCAATTCTGGGTTCCATCCTCGTTTCTCTTCAGGACAGGTTGAGTCTTCGGACTGTCCTGGTGTGGATTCTGTGGTGGACAGGTTGCAGCAGATCTGGACTCAGGTGGTGGACAATTTGACCTTGTCCCAGGAGAAGGCTCAGCTTTTCGCTAATCGCAGACGCCGTGTGGGACCCCGACTTCGTGTTGGGGATCTGGTTTGGTTATCTTCTCGTCATATTCCTATGAAGGTTTCCTCTCCTAAATTTAAACCTCGTTTTATTGGTCCGTATAGGATTTCTGAGATTCTCAATCCGGTGTCTTTTCGTCTGACCCTCCCAGACTCCTTTTCCATACATAATGTATTCCATAGGTCGTTGTTGAGGAGATACGTGGCACCTATGGTTCCATCTGTGGAGCCTCCTGCCCCTGTTTTGGTGGAGGGGGAATTGGAGTATATTGTGGAGAAGATTTTGGATTCTCGTGTCTCTAGACGGAAACTCCAGTATCTGGTCAAATGGAAGGGTTATGCTCAGGAAGATAATTCCTGGGTTTTTGCCTCTGATGTCCATGCCCCAGATCTTGTTCGTGCCTTTCATGTGGCTCATCCTGGTCGGCCTGGGGGTTCTGGTGAGGGTTCGGTGACCCCTCCTCAAGGGGGGGTACTGTTGTGAATTCTGTGGCTGAGTTCACTTCTGTGGTCACAAGTGGTATTGCAGTCTCTGGGCTTCCTCCCTCAGGTGTTTTGGTGAGCTCGTTGGCTGCCTTGCTATTTAGCTCCACCTGAGTCTGTCTTCCTTGCTCCTTGTCAATGTTCCAGTGTTGGATCTGAGCTACTGCATCTTTCCTTGGGCCTGCTGCTCTGCTAGATAAGTGCTTCTAGTTTGTTTTCTGTTTTTTCTGTCCAGCTTGCTATTAACTTTTGCTGGAAGCTCTGAGAAGCAAAGGGGTGCACCGCCGTGCTGTTAGTTCGGCACGGTGGGTCTTTTTGCCCCTTTGCGTGGTTTTCGTTTTAGGGTTTTTGTAGACTGCATAGTTCTCTTTGCTATCCTCGCTCTGTCTAGAATATCGGGCCTCACTTTGCTGAATCTATTTCATTCCTACGTTTGTCTTTTCATCTTGCTAACAGTCATTATATGTGGGGGGCTGCCTATTCCTTTGGGGTATTTCTCTGAGGTAAGTCAGGCTTGTATTTCTATCTTCAGGCTAGTCAGCTCCTCAGGCAGTGCCGAGTTGCATAGGTAGTTATAGGCGCAATCCACTGCTGCTTATAGTTGTGTGAGGATAGATCAGGTACTGCAGTCTACAGAGATTCCACATCTCAGAGCTTGTCCTATTGTTTTTGGTTATTGCCAGATCTCTGTATGTGCGCTGATTACTGCACGCTGTGTTGCCTGATTGCCAGCCATAACAGCACATACAGTGACCTGACAATAACCCAAAAACAAAGAATGAGCTCTGAGACGTGGGAACTCTGCTGACCGCAATCCCTAATCCTCTCCAACCACACTAGAGGCAGCCGTGGATTGCGCCTAACGCTCCCTATGCAACTCGGCACAGCCTGAGAAACTAGCTAGCCTGAAGATAGAAAATAAGCCTACCTTGCCTCAGAGAAATACCCCAAAGGAAAAGGCAGCCCCCACATATAATGACTGTGAGTTAAGATGAAAAGACAAACGTAGAGATGAAATAGATTTTAGCAAAGTGAGGCCCGACTTTCTGAACAGAGCGAGGATAGGAAAGGTAACTTTGCGGTCAACACAAAACCCTACAAAAACCACGCAAAGGAGGCAAAAAGACCCTCCGTACCGAACTAACGGCACGGAGGTACACCCTCTGCGTCCCAGAACTTCCAGCAAGCAAGAAAAAACAAATAGACAAGCTGGACAGAAAAAAACAGAAAACAAAATAGCAAAGCGGAACTTAGCTATGTAGAGCAGCAGGCCACAGGAACGATCCAGGAGGAAACAAGTCCAATACTAGAACATTGACTGGAGGCCAGGATCAAAGCACTAGGTGGAGTTAAATAGAGCAGCACCTAACGACTTCACCACATCACCTGAGGAAGGAAACTCAGAAGCCGCAGTACCACTTTCCTCCACCAACGGAAGCTCACAGAGAGAATCAACCGAAGTACCACTTGTGACCACAGGAGGGAGCTCTGCCACAGAATTCACAACAGTACCCCCCCCCCTTGAGGAGGGGTCACCGAACCCTCACCAGAGCCCCCAGGACGACCAGGATGAGCCATATGAAAGGCACGAACAAGATCGGGAGCATGGACATCAGAGGCAAAGACCCAGGAATTATCTTCCTGAGCATAACCCTTCCACTTAACGAGATACTGGAGTTTCCGTCTTGAAACACGAGAATCCAAAATCTTCTCCACAATATAGTCCAACTCCCCCTCCACCAAAACCGGGGCAGGAGGATCAACAGATGGAACCATAGGTGCCACGTATCTCCGCAACAATGACCTATGGAATACGTTATGTATGGAAAAAGAATCTGGAAGGGTCAGACGAAAAGACACAGGATTAAGAACCTCAGAAATCCTATACGGACCAATGAAACGAGGTTTAAACTTAGGAGAGGAAACCTTCATAGGAATATGACGAGAAGATAACCAAACCAAATCCCCAACACGAAGTCGGGGACCCACACAGCGTCTGCGATTAGCGAAACGCTGAGCCTTCTAGTGGGACAAGGTCAAATTGTCCACTACATGAGTCCAAATCTGCTGCAACCTGTCCACCACAGTATCCACACCAGGACAGTCCGAAGACTCAACCTGCCCTGAAGAGAAACGAGGATGGAACCCAGAGTTGCAGAAAAACGGCGAAACCAAGGTAGCCGAGCTGGCCCGATTATTAAGGGCGAACTCAGCCAAAGGCAAAAAGGACACCCAGTCATCCTGATCAGCAGAAACAAAGCATCTCAGATATGTTTCCAAGGTCTGATTGGTTCGTTCGGTCTGGCCATTAGTCTGAGGATGGAAAGCCGATGAAAAAGACAAGTCAATGCCCATCCTACCACAAAAGGCTCGCCAAAACCTCGAAACAAACTGGGAACCTCTGTCAGAAACGATATTCTCTGGAATGCCATGTAAACGAACCACATGCTGGAAGAACAATGGCACCAAATCAGAGGAGGAAGGTAATTTAGACAAGGGTACCAAATGGACCATCTTAGAGAAGCGATCACAGACCACCCAAATGACTGACATCTTTTGAGAGACAGGAAGATCTGAAATAAAATCCATAGAGATATGTGTCCAAGGCCTCTTCGGGACCGGCAAGGGCAAAAGCAACCCACTGGCACGAGAACAGCAGGGCTTAGCCCGAGCACAAATCCCACAGGACTGCACAAAAGTACGCACATCCCACGACAGAGATGGCCACCAAAAGGATCTAACCACTAACTCTCTGGTACCAAAGATTCCAGGATGACCAGCCAACACCGAACAATGAACCTCAGAGATAACTTTATTCGTCCACCTATCAGGGACAAACAGTTTCTCCGCTGGGCAACGATCAGGTTTATTAGCCTGAAATTTTTGCAGCACCCGCCACAAATCAGGGGAGATGGCAGACACAATTACTCCCTCTTTGAGGATACCCACCGGCTCAGATAAACCCGGAGAGTCGGGCACAAAACTCCTAGACAGAGCATCCGCCTTCACATTTTTAGAGCCCAGAAGGTACGAAATCACAAAGTCAAAACGGGCAAAAAACAGCGACCAACGAGCCTGTCTAGGATTCAACCGCTTGGCAGACTCGAGATAAGTCAAGTTCTTATGATCAGTCAAGACCACCACGCGATGCTTAGCTCCTTCAAGCCAATGACGCCACTCCTCGAATGCCCACTTCATGGCCAGCAACTCTCGATTGCCCACATCATAATTTCGCTCAGCAGGCGAAAACTTCCTGGAAAAGAAGGCGCATGGTTTCATCACCGAGCAATCAGAACTTCTCTGCGACAAAACAGCCCCTGCTCCAATCTCAGAAGCATCAACCTCGACCTGGAACGGAAGCGAAACATCTGGTTGACACAACACAGGGGCAGAAGAAAAACGACGCTTCAATTCTTGAAAAGCTTCCACAGCAGCAGAAGACCAATTGACCACATCAGCACCCTTCTTGGTCAAATCGGTCAATGGTTTAGCAATACTAGAAAAATTGCAGATGAAGCGACGATAAAAATTAGCAAAGCCCAGGAACTTTTGCAGACTTTTCAAAGATGTCGGCTGAGTCCAATCATGGATGGCTTGGACCTTAACAGGGTCCATCTCGATAGTAGAAGGGGAAAAGATGAACCCCAAAAATGAAACCTTCTGAACACCAAAGAGACACTTTGATCCCTTCACAAACAAAGAATTAGCACGCAGGACCTGAAATACCGTTCTGACCTGCTTCACATGAGACTCCCAATCATCCGAGAAGATCAAAATGTCATCCAAGTACACAATCAGGAATTTATCTAGGTACTCTCGGAAGATGTCATGCATAAAGGACTGAAACACTGATGGAGCATTGGCAAGTCCGAATGGCATTACTAGATACTCAAAATGGCCCTCGGGCGTATTAAATGCAGTTTTCCATTCATCGCCTTGCTTAATACGCACAAGATTATACGCACCACGAAGATCTATCTTGGTGAACCAACTAGCCCCCTTAATCCGAGCAAACAAATCAGATAACAACGGCAAGGGGTACTGAAATTTAACCGTGATCTTATTTAGAAGGCGGTAATCTATACAACGTCTCAGTGAACCATCCTTCTTGGCTACAAAAAAGAACCCTGCTCCTAATGGCGACGACGACGGGCGAATATGCCCCTTCTCCAAGGACTCCTTCACATAACTCCGCATAGCGGCGTGCTCAGGCACAGATAAATTAAACAGTCGACCTTTTGGGAATTTACTACCAGGAATTAAATCGATAGCACAATCACAATCTCTATGCGGAGGTAGGGTATCGGACTTGGGCTCATCAAATACATCCCGGTAATCAGACAAGAACTCTGGAACCTCAGAAGGGGTGGATGACGAAATAGTCAGAAATGGGACATCATCATGTACCCCCTGACAACCCCAGCTGGACACAGACATGGATTTCCAATCTTATACTGGATTATGGGCTTGTAGCCATGGCAACCCCAACACGACCACATCATGCAGATTATGCAACACCAGAAAGCGAATAACCTCCTGATGTGCAGGAGCCATGCACATGGTCAGCTGGGTCCAGTATTGAGGCTTATTCTTGGCCAAAGGCGTGGCATCAATTCCTCTTAATGGAATAGGACACTGCACGGGCTCTAAGAGAAACCCACAACGCTTAGCATACTCCAAGTCCATCAAATTCAGGGCAGCGCCTGAATCCACAAATGCCATGACAGAATACGATGACAAAGAGCAGATCAAGGTAACGGACAGAAGAAATTTTGACTGTACCGTACCAATGGTGGCAGACCTAGCGAACCGCTTAGTGCGCTTAGGACAATCAGAGATAGCATGAGTGGAATCACCACAGTAGAAACACAGCCCATTCAGACGTCTGTGTTCTTGCCGTTCAACTCTGGTCAAAGTCCTATCGCACTGCATAGGCTCAGGTTTAAGCTCAGGTAATACCGCCAAATGGTGCACAGATTTACGCTCACGCAAGCGTCGACCGATCTGAATGGCCAAAGACATAGACTCATTCAGACCAGCAGGCATAGGAAATCCCACCATGACATCCTTAAGGGCTTCAGAGAGACCTTTTCTGAAAATAGCTGCGAGCGCAACTTCATTCCATTGAGTGAGTACGGACCACTTTCTAAATTTTTGACAATATACCTCTATCTCATCCTGACCCTGACACAGAGCCAGCAAATTTTTCTCTGCCTGATCCACTGAATTAGGTTCATCGTACAGCAATCCGAGCGCCAGGAAAAACGCATAAATATTACTTAATGCAGGATCTCCTGGCACAAGGGAAAATGCCCAGTCTTGAGGGTCGCCACGCAAAAAAGAAATAATAATTCTCACTTGTTGAACTGGGTCACCAGAGGAGCGAGGTTTCAAGGCCAGAAACAGTTTGCAATTATTTTTGAAATTCACAAACTTGGCTCTATCACCATAAAACAAATCAGGAATAGGAATTCTTGGTTCTAACATAGGCTTCTGAACCACCAAATCTTGAATCTTTTGTACATTTATAACGAGATTATCCATTGAAGAGCACAGACCCTGAATGTCCATGTCCACACCTGTGTCCTGAACCACCCAAATGTCTAGGGGAAAAAAAAGGCAAAACACAGTGCAGAGAAAAAAAAATGGTCTCAGAACTTCTTTTTTCCCTCTATTGAGAATCATTAGTACTTTGGGCCTCCAGTACTGTTATGATAAGGTAATTCAGTACCACAATGGACATAGAGGTCAGAGCACATACAGTGACCTGACAATAACCCAAAAACAAAGAACGAGCTCTGAGACGTGGGAACTCTGCTGACCGCAATCCCTAATCCTCTCCAACCACACTAGAGGCAGCCGTGGATTGCGCCTAACGCTCCCTATGCAACTCGGCACAGCCTGAGAAACTAGCTAGCCTGAAGATAGAAAATAAGCCTACCTTGCCTCAGAGAAATACCCCAAAGGAATAGGCAGCCCCCACATATAATGACTGTGAGTTAAGATGAAAAGACAAACGTAGAGATGAAATAGATTTTAGCAAAGTGGGGCCCGACTTTCTGAACAGAGCGAGGATAGGAAAGGTAACTTTGCGGTCAACACAAAACCCTACAAAAACCACGCAAAGGGGGCAAAAAGACCCTCCGTACCGAACTAACGGCACGGAGGTACACCCTCTGCGTCCCAGAGCTTCCAGCAAGCAAGAAAAAACAAATAGACAAGCTGGACAGAAAAAAACAGAAAACAAAATAGCAAAGCGGAACTTAGTTATGCAGAGCAGCAGGCCACAGGAACGATCCAGGAGGAAACAGGTCCAATACTAGAACATTGACTGGAGGCCAGGATCAAAGCACTAGGTGGAGTAAAATAGAGCAGCACCTAACGACTTCACCACATCACCTGAGGAAGGAAACTCAGAAGCCGCAGTACCACTTTCCTCCACCAACGGAAGCTCACAGAGAGAAACAGCCGAAGTACCACTTGTGACCACAGGAGGGAGCTCTGCCACAGAATTCACAACAGAAACCCCGCTCCTCTGGTGACCCAGTTCAACAAGTTAAGATCATTATTTCTTTATTACGTGGCGACCCTCAAGACTGGGCATTTTCCCTTGCGCCAGGAGATCCTGCATTATGTAATATTGATGCGTTTTTTCTGGCGCTCGGACTGCTTTATGATGAACCTAATTCAGTGGATCAGGCAGAGAAAAATTTGCTGGCTCTGTGTCAGGGTCAGGATGAGGTAGAAATATATTGTCAGAAGTTTAGGAAGTGGTCTGTGCTCACTCAATGGAATGAATGTGCGCTGGCAGCAATTTTCAGAAAGGGTCTCTCTGAAGCCCTAAAGGATGTCATGGTGGGATTTCCTATGCCTGCTGGTCTGAATGAGTCTATGTCTTTGGCCATTCAGATCGGTCGACGCTTGCGTGAGCGTAAAACTGTGCACCATTTGGCAGTATTATCTGAGCATAAACCTGAGCCTATGCAGTGCGATAGGACTTTGACCAGAGTTGAACGGCAAGAACACAGACGTCTGAATGGGCTGTGTTTCTACTGTGGTGATTCCACTCATGCTATTTCCGATTGTCCTAAGTGCACTAAGTTCGCTAGGTCTGCCACCATTGGTACGGTACAGTCGAAATTTCTTTTGTCCGTTACTTTGATCTGCTCTTTGTCATCCTATTCTGTCATGGCATTTGTGGATTCAGGCGCTGCCCTGAATTTGATGGACTTGGAGTATGCTAGGCGCTGTGGGTTTTTCTTGGAGCCCTTGCAGTATCCTATTCCATTGAGAGGAATTGATGCTACGCCTTTGGCCAAGAATAAGCCTCGGTACTGGACCCAGCTGACCATGTGCATGGCTCCTGCGCATCAGGAGGATATTCGCTTTTTGGTGTTGCATAATCTGCATGATGTGGTCGTGTTGGGGTTGCCATGGCTACAAGTCCATAACCCAGTATTGGATTGGAAATCAATGTCTGTGTCCAGCTGGGGTTGTCAGGGGGTACATGGTGATGTTCCATTTCTGTCTATTTCATCATCCACCCCTTCTGAGGTCCCAGAGTTCTTGTCGGATTACCGGGATGTATTTGATGAGCCCAAGTCCAGTGCCCTACCTCCGCATAGGGATTGCGATTGTGCGATCGATTTGATTCCTGGTAGTAAGTTTCCTAAAGGTCGACTGTTTAATTTGTCTGTGCCTGAGCACGCCGCTATGCGGAGTTACGTAAAGGAATCCTTGGAGAAGGGTCATATTTGCCCGTCGTCGTCGCCATTGGGAGCAAGGTTCTTTTTTGTGGCCAAGAAGGATGGTTCGCTGAGACCTTGTATTGACTACCGCCTTCTAAATAAAATCACAGTCAAATTTCAGTACCCCTTGCCGCTGCTGTCTGATTTGTTTGCTCGGATTAAGGGGGCTAGTTGGTTCACCAAGATAGATCTTCGTGGTGCGTATAATCTTGTGCGTATTAAACGGGGCGATGAATGGAAAACAGCATTTAATACGCCCGAGGGCCATTTTGAGTACCTGGTTATGCCATTCGGGCTTTCTAATGCTCCATCAGTGTTTCAGTCCTTTATGCATGACATCTTCCGAGAGTACCTGGATAAATTCCTGATTGTATACTTGGATGATATTTTGGTCTTCTCGGATGATTGGGAGTCTCACGTGTAGCAAGTCAGAATGGTGTTCCAGGTCCTGCGTGCGAATTCTTTGTTTGTGAAGGGGTCAAAGTGTCTCTTTGGTGTTCAGAAGGTTTCCTTTTTGGGTTTCATTTTTTCCCCTTCTACTATCGAGATGGACCCTGTTAAAGTTCAGGCCATTTATGATTGGACTCAGCCGACATCTCTGAAGAGTCTGCAAAAGTTCCTGGGCTTTGCTAATTTTTATCGTCGCTTCATCAATAATTTTTCTAGTATTGCTAAACCATTGACTGATTTAACCAAGAAGGGTGCTGATGTGGTCAATTGGTCTTCTGCTGCTGTGGAAGCTTTTCAAGAGTTGAAGCCTCGTTTTTCTTCTGCCCCTGTGTTGTGCCAGCCAGATGTTTCGCTCCCGTTCCAGGTCGAGGTTGATGCTTCTGAGATTGGAGCAGGGGCTGTTTTGTCGCAAAGAAGTTTTGATGGCTCGGTGATGAAACCATGCGCCTTCTTTTCCAGGAAGTTTTCGCCTGCTGAGCGTAATTATGATGTTGGCAATCGAGAGTTGCTGGCCATGAAGTGGGCATTCGAGGAGTGACATCATTGGCTTGAAGGAGCTAAGCATCGCGTGGTGGTCTTGACGGATCACAAGAACCTGACTTATCTCGAGTCTGCCAAACGGTTGAATCCTAGACAGGCTCGTTGGTCGCTGTTTTTCTCCCGTTTTGACTTTGTGGTTTCGTACCTTCCGGGCTCTAAAAATGTGAAGGCGGAAGCCCTGTCTAGGAGTTTTGTGCCCGACTCTCCGGGTTTGCCTGAGCCGGCGGGTATTCTCAAAGAGGGGGTAATATTGTCTGCCATCTCCCCTGATTTGTGGCGGGTGCTGCAAAAATTTCAGGCTAATAGACCTGACCGTTGCCCAGCGGAGAAACTGTTTGTCCCTGATAAATGGACGAGTAGAGTTATCTCTGAGGTTCATTGTTCAGTGTTGGCTGGTCATCCTGGAATCTTTGGTACCAGAGAGTTGGTGGCTAGATCCTTTTGGTGGCCGTCTCTGTCGCGGGATGTGCGTACTTTTGTGCAGTCCTGTGGGATTTGTGCTCGGGCTAAGCCCTGCTGCTCTCGTTCCAGTGGGTTGCTTTTGCCCTTGCCAGTCCCGAAGAGGCCCTGGACACATATCTCTATGGATTTTATTTCGGATCTCCCCGTCTCTCAAAAAATGTCGGTCATTTGGGTGGTTTGTGATCGCTTCTCTAAGATGGTCCATTTGGCACCCTTGTCTCAATTGCCTTCCTCCTCTGATTTGGTGCCATTGTTCTTCCAGCATGTGGTTCGTTTACATGGCATTCCGGAGAACATCGTTTCTGACAGAGGTTCCCAGTTTGTTTCGAGGTTTTGGCGAGCCTTTTGTGCTAGGATGGGCATTGATTTGTCTTTTTCCTCGGCTTTCCATCCTCAGACAAATGGCCAGACTGAACGAACCAATCAGACCTTGGAAACATATCTGAGATGTTTTGTTTCTGCTGATCAGGATGATTGGGTGTCCTTTTTGCCTTTGGCTGAGTTCGCCCTTAATAATCGGGCCAGCTCGGCTACTTTGGTTTCGCCGTTTTTCTGCAATTCTGGTTTCCATCCTCGTTTCTCTTCAGGGCAGGTTGAGTCTTCAGACTGTCCTGGTGTGGATACTGTGGTGGATAGGTTGCAGCAGATTTGGACTCATGTAGTGGACAATTTGACATTGTCCCAGGAGAAGGCTCAACGTTTCGCTAACCGCAGGCGCTGTGTGGGTCCCCGACTTCGTGTTGGGGATTTGGTTTGGTTGTCATCTCGTTATATTCCTATGAAAGTTTCCTCTCCTAAGTTTAAGCCTCGTTTCATTGGTCCGTATAGGATTTCTGAGGTTCTTAATCCTGTGTCTTTTCGTTTGACCCTTCCAGCTTCTTTTTCCATCCATAACGTATTCCATAGGTCATTGTTGCGGAGATACGTGGCACCTGTGGTTCCTTCCGTTGATCCTCCTGCTCCGGTTTTGGTTGAGGGGGAGTTGGAGTATATAGTGGAGAAGATTTTGGATTCTCGTATTTCGATACGGAAACTCCAGTACCTGGTTAAGTGGAAGGGTTATGGTCAGGAAGATAATTCCTGGGTCTTTGCCTCTGATGTTCATGCTGCCGATCTGGTTCGTGCCTTTCATTTGGCTCATCCTGGTTGGCCTGGTGGCTCTGGTGAGGGTTCGGTGACCCCTCCTCAAGGGGGGGTACTGTTGTGAATTCTGTGGTCAAGCTCCCTCCTGTGGTCATGAGTGGTACTTCGACTGGTTCTGTCTATGAGCTTCCTCTGGTGGATGTGAGTGGGGCTGCGGCTTCTGAGTTTCCTTCCTCAGGTGACGAGGTTAAGTCGTTAGGTGCTGCTCTATTCAACTCCACCGTTCTTTGTTCCTGGCCTCCAGTCAATGTTCCAGTGTTGGTCTTGTTCTCTCCTGGATCGTTCTTGTGGCCTGTCTACCCTGCATAAGCTAAGTTTTGCTGGTGTTACTTTTGTTTGCTATTTTTTCTGTCCAGCTTGCTATATTGGTTTTTCTTGCTTGCTGGAAGCTCTGAGACGCAGAGGGAGCACCTCCGTACCGTTAGTCGGTGCGGAGGGTCTTTTTGCGCCCTCTGCGTGGTTGTTTGTAGGTTTTTGTGCTGACTGCAAAGCTATCTTTCCTATCCTCGGTCTATTCAGTAAGTCGGGCCTCACTTTGCTAAAATCTATTTCATCTCTGTGTTTGTATTTTCATCTTTACTCACAGTCATTATATGTGGGGGGCTGCCTTTTCCTTTGGGGAATTTCTCTGAGGCAAGGTAGGCTTATCTTTCTATCTCCAGGGCTAGCTAGTTTCTCAGGCTGTGCCCGAGGCGCCTAGGTCTGGTCAGGAGCGCTCCACGGCTACCTCTAGTGTGGTATGATAGGATTAGGGATTGCGGTCAGCAGAGTTCCCACGTCTCAGAGCTCGTCCTTTGTTATTAGTAACTATCAGGTCACCTTGTGTGCTCTTAACCACTAGGTCCATTGGGGTTCTGAATCACCAGTTCATAACAGGGTACCTAATACTCCCTAGACCCCTCGACACAGCCTAAGATCTAACTTCCCCTAAAGACAGAAACAGGAAACCTATCTTGCCTCAGAGAAAATCCCCAAAGAATAGATAGCCCCCCACAAATATTGACTGTGAGAGGAGAGGGAAATAACATACGCAGATATGAAATCAGATTTTAGCATAGGAGGCCATACTAGCTAAAAAGAAAGAATAGAACAGAGTACTATGCGGTCAGTATTAAAACACTAGAAAATATCCACCACAGAAAATACAAATCACCACATCTGAATAAAGACATAAGCACAGATCCATTCAGTCCCACCATCCAACACAAGAGACGCTCTCACAAATCACTTAACCATCTGCTCTCTCTTTCGATCCTCCTTCTCCTAGTCGCTGGAGACATATCTCCAAACCCCGGCCCCCCATGTTATAGCCAGTCAAACCTCCCAATTGCTACACCCAGAAACCCCTCTAACCTTATTAATATTCCCTGCATGCCTTCTGTCTCTTTGAATTGTGCCCTTTGGAATTCTCGCTCTGTGTGTAATAAACTCTCCTTCATTCATGACTTCTTCCTTTCTAATTCTCTTAATCTCCTGGCTCTTACTGAAACCTGGATCCAGCAGTCAGACACCACCGCTGTTGCTGCTCTTTCATATGGTGGACTACACTTTTCTCATACCCCAAGATCAGACAACAGAGCAGGTGGAGGCGTTGGTCTGCTCCTTTCACCCAAATGTACTTTCCAAGTTATCCCCCAAGTACCCTCACTTGTCTTCCCTTCCTTTGAGGTCCATGTGGTCAGACTCTACGTCCCCTTCTCCATGCGAGTGGCGGTGGTGTATCGTCCTCCCGGCCCCTCTCATCAGTTCCTTGATCACTTTGCCACCTGGCTTCCACACTTTCTCTCCTGTGACACCCCCACCCTTATCATGGGTGATTTCAACATCCCCATTGCCTCTCCCCTCTCCCCATCTGCTTCTCACCTTTTATCGCTATCCTCCTCTTTCGGCCTCTCGCAGCATACTAACTCTCCAACACATGAAGATGGAAACTCCCTTGACTTGGTCTTCTCCCGGCTTTGCTCAGTGGATGATTTCACAAACTCCCCTCTCCCGCTCTCTGACCACAACCTTCTTTCATTCTCTGTCAAGAACTGCCCTCCCGCTCAGGTCACCCCCACTTTCCACACTTATAGAAACATACAGGCCATTAACACCCAGAAACTTATGAAGAACTTGCAGTCCTCATTGGCCCCAATCTTCTCCATCTCATGTCCTGATTCTGCTCTGAAGCATTACAATGAAATCCTGCAAAGTGCTCTGGATGAAGCTGCTCCTCCTATACATAAAACAACTCGGCACAGACGGCAACAACCGTGGCACACGCTGCAAACACGTTTCCTGCAGCGGTGCTCCAGGTGCGCAGAACGTCTGTGGAGAAAATCTAATCTACCCGAAGATTTCATCCATTATAAGTTCATGCTAAAGACATACAATTCTGCCCTTCACCTCTCCAAACAAACCTACTTCAACACCCTCATCACCTCCCTGTCCAATAACCCTGAACGTCTCTTTGACACGTTCCAGTCCCTACTCAACCCAAGAGAGCAGGCCCCAACCACGGATCTCCGTGCTGACGATCTGGCCAATTACTTTAAAGAAAAAATTGACCACATTCGACAGGAAATTATCTCCCAATCCCTTCATACCATGCACTGTCCTCCCTCCCCCACTGCATCTAGTTCACTCTCTGACTTTGAACCAGTTACAGAAGAAGAAGTGATCAGGCTCCTTGCATCTTCTCGCCCGACCACTTGCACCAGTGACCCCATTCCGTCACATCTCCTCCAGTCCCTTTCCCCGGCTGTCACCTCTCACCTAACAAAAATATTCAACCTTTCCCTCACTTCCGGTATTTTTCCCTCCTCATTTAAGCATGCCATCTGTTATGATGGCAATCCAGTGACACAGTGTGCCAGCAATCAGAGCACATACAGTGATCTGATAATAACCCAAAAAACAATAGAACGAGCTCTGAGACGTGGAATCTCTGTAGACCGCAATACCTGAACCTATCCTAAACACAACTAAAGGCAGCTGTGGATTGCGCCTGACACTACCTATGCAACTCGGCACAGCCTGAGGAACTGACTAGCCTGAAGATAGAAATACAAGCTTGACTTGCCTCAGAGAAATACCCCAAAGGAAAAGGCAGCCCCCCACATATAATGACTGTTAGCAAGATGAAAAGACAAAACGTAGGGATGAAATAGATTCAGCAAAGTGAGGCCCGATATTCTAGATAGAGCGAGGATAGCAAAGAGAACTTTGCAGTCTACAAAAAACCCTAAAGCAAAAAACCACGCAAAGGGGGCAAAAAGACCCACCGTGCCGAACTAACGGCACGGCGGTACACCCTTTGCGTCTCAGAGCTTCCAGCAAAAACGAATAGACAAGCTGGACAGAAAAAACAGCAACAAAAGCAAAGAAGCACTTATCTAAGCAGAGCAGCAGGCCACAGGAAAGATCCAGAAGCTCAGATCCAACACTGGAACATTGACAAGGAGCAAGGAAGACAGAATCAGGTGGAGTTAACTAACAGCCAACGAGCTCACCAGAACACCTGAGGGAGGAAGCCCAGAAGCTGCAGTACCACTTGTGACCACAGGAGTGAATTCAGCCACAGAATTCACAACAGCCATCATACATCCATTACTTAAAAAACCATCCCTCGATCAAAACTGTGCCGCTAATTATAGACCTGTCTCTAATCTTCCCTTCATCTCTAAACTCCTCGAACGCCTGGTCCACTCCCGTCTTACCCGCTATCTCTCAGATAACTCTCTTCTCGACCCTCTTCAATCTGGCTTCCGCTCTTTACACTCTACTGAAACTGCCCTCACTAAAGTCTCTAATGACCTACTAACAGCTAAATCTAATGGTCACTACTCCATGCTAATTCTCTTGGATCTCTCCGCAGCATTCGATACTGTGGATCATCAGCTCCTCCTCACTATGCTCCGCTCCATCGGCCTCAAGGACACCGTTCTCTCCTGGTTCTCCTCCTATCTCTCTGACCGATCCTTCACTGTATGTTTTGCTGGTTCCTCCTCCTCTCACCTTCCCCTTACTGTTGGGGTTCCTCAAGGATCAGTCCTAGGCCCCCTCCTCTTCTCGTTGTATACTGCCCCTATTGGACAAACAATCAGTAGATTTGGTTTCCAGTACCATCTCTATGATGACGACACCCAATTATACACTTCTTCTCCTGATATCACGCCGACCTTTTTAGAAAACACCAGTGATTGTCTTACCGCTGTCTGTAACATCATGTCCTCCCTCTATCTGAAACTTAACCTGTCAAAAACTGAACTCCTCGTGTTCTCTCCCTCTACTAACCTACCTTTGCCTGACATTGCCATCTCCGTGTGCGGTTCCACCATTACTCCAAAGCAACATGCCCGCTGCCTTGGGGTCATCCTTGATTCTGACCTTTCATTCACCCCCCACATCCGATCACTGGCTCGCTCTTCTTACCTGCATCTCAAAAACATTTCTAGAATTCGCCCTTTTCTTACTTTCGACTCTGCAAAAACTCTTACTGTTTCACTTATTCATTCTCGTCTGGACTATTGTAACTCTCTACTAATCGGCCTCCCTCTTACCAAACTTTCCCCGCTCCAATCTGTCCTGAATGCTGCTGCCAGGATCATATTCCTCACCAACCGTTACACCAATGCCTCTACCTTGTGCCAGTCATTACACTGGCTACCCATCCACTCCAGAATCCAGTACAAAACTACTACCCTCATCCACAAAGCACTCCATGGCTCAGCACCACCCTACATCTCCTCCCTGGTATCAGTCTACCACCCTACCCGTGCCCTCCGCTCCGCTAATGACCTCAGGTTAGCATCCTCAATAATCAGAACCTCCCACTCCCGTCTCCAAGACTTTACACGTGCTGCGCCGATTCTTTGGAATGCACTACCTAGGTTAATACGATTAATCCCCAATCCCCACAGTTTTAAGCGTACCCTAAAAACTCATTTGTTCAGACTGGCCTACCGCCTCAATGCATTAACCTAACTATCCCTGTGTGGCCTATTTATTAAAAAAAAAAAACAACAACAATCAGGTTCCTCGCATCATGTTCTCATTCACTTTATGCAGTTAATAGCCCTCTGTGTCTGTACTGCTACATACTTAGGCAGTTAACTGGTTCATGCAGCTTTACATGAACACCCGAGCCTTACACTATGGCCGGTCCGAATAACTAAAGCAATTGTTACCATCCACCTCTCGTGTCTCCCCTTTTCCTCATAGTTTGTAAGCTTGCGAGCAGGGCCCTCATTCCTCCTGGTATCTGTTTTGAACTGTATTTCTGTTATGCTGTAATGTCTATTGTCTGTACAAGTCCCCTCAATAATTTGTAAAGCGCTGCGGAATATGTTGGCGCTATATAAATAAAAAATTATTATTATTATTATCTCCAGAGACACAGCTAGGCTGCAAAAAATCCTTCACAGACAAAGCTGGACAAGACAAAAACATAAATATGCACAGAACTATAAGGTCCACAGCAGGTGGACAGCAAAAACAAAGCCAGGACTTATCTTTGTAGAAAAGCACAGCAAACTGGAGAGACCAGCAGGGAAGTGAATCCTCCAAAAACAATGGACAACTGGCAGGGACTAAAGAGTCCTGCAAAGCTATATACCCCAGTCAGTTTTGCAATTAGTAGATACACCTGTCCAATCCTGCAGTCCAGACACAACTGCATTACCCTCTACAACCACCGGAGGGAGCCCAAAAGCTGAATTCACAACAGATATAAGCCCGATCCGTTAATGGGATTAAATTGGGCCAGAAACCAGCCCCGGTAGCATGGAAAGAAAAGCATCCGAAAAACGGACTTGTGGATTTGTGGATAGAAATAAAAAAGCTGCTCAAGGTTAAATGATCTATTTAATTGCCTTAAAGGAATACTAGACAATATACTATATACACAATGGTTACACACATACAATGGTCAGATATGCAAATGCAGATAGTGGTAGGACAAAAGATATATCGTATATACTCGAGGATAAGCCGACCCGAGTATAAGCCGACCCCCCTAATTTTACCACAAAAATCTGGGAAAGCTTAATGACTTGAGTATAAGCCTAGGGTGGAAAATGTAGCAGCTACTGGTAAATTTAAAAAATAAAAATAGATACCAATAAAAGTAAAATTAATTGAGACATCAGTAGTTTAGGTGTTTTTGAATATCCATATTGAATCAGGAGCCCGATATAATGCTCCATACAGTTCATGATGGCCCCATAAGATGCTACATACAAAATACGCCCATATAATGCTCCATACAGTTCATGATGGCCCCATAAGATGCTACATACAAAATACGCCCTATATAATGCTCCATACAGTTTATGATGGGCCCCATAAGATGCTCCATATTTTAATATGCCCCATATAATGCTGCACAAATGCTGATTATGGCCCCATAAGATGCTCCATAGACACATTTGCCCCGTATAATGCTCCACAAATGTGGATTATGGCCCGATAAGATGCTCCAGAGATATTTGCCCCATATAATGCTGCACATCGCCCCATACAGATATTTCCCCCATATAATGCTGTGTTAGGTTGAACAATAAAAAGGTTCACTCTAGTTGCCTACTTGTGGCCTAATGGATATTGATCAGGTGCGCACTAAAACAAAAACATCATCTCGTGAGGTTCTCCTCAACAGCTGCACGTAGCCCCATAAGATGCTCCATACAGATATTTGCCCCATATAATGCTGCACATGGCCCCATACAGATATTTGCCCCATATAATGCTGCCCATAGCCCCACAAGATGCTCCATACAGATAATTGCCCCATATTGTGCTGCACATGGCCCCATAAGATGATCCATACAGATAATTGCCCCATATAATGCTGCACAAATGCTGATTATGGCCCCATAAGATGCTCCATACAGATATTTTCCCCATATAACGCTGCACATGGCCCCATAAGATGCTCCATACAGATATTTGCCCCATAGAATGCTGCACATAGCCCCTAAAGATGCTCCATACAGATATTTGCTCCATATAATGCTGCACATGGCCCCATACAGATATTTGCCCCATATAATGCTGCACATAGCCCCATATGAAGCCACATACAGATATGTACCCCATATAATGCTGCACATGGCCTCATACAGATATTTGCTACATATAGTGCTGCACATAGCCCCATAAGATGCTCCATACAGATTATTGCCTCATATAGTGCTGCACATGGCCCCATAACATGCTCCATACAGATAATTGCCCCATATAATGCTGCACATGGCCCCATAAGATGCTCCATACAGATAATTGCCCCATATAATGCTGCACATGGCCCCATAAGATGCACCATACAGATAATTGCCCCATATAATGCTTCACATGGCCCCATAAGATGCTCCATACAGATATTAGCCCCATATGCTGTTGCTGCGATTAAAAAAATAAAAAATCACATACTCACCTCTCAGGCCCCCGACACTTGCTATATTCACCTGCTCCCCGTTCCACCGCCGACAGCCGCTGTGTCTTCTCCATCCTGTGCACTGATGCTCAGGCAGAGGGCAGCGCACACTAATCGCGTCACCGCGCCCTCTGACCTTAGCGGGGAGCAGGTGAATATAGCGCACTGCGTTATACTCACCTGCTCCTGGCACGGTCCCTGCACGTCTGTCCCCGATGCCGGCATCTTCTTCCTGTAGTGAGCGGTCACATGGTACCGCTCATAACAGTAATGGATATGCGGCTCCACCCCTATGGGAGTCCATATTATTACACAGCTCCTCTCCCCCTTCACAGCACATTACTTGACACAATCCCCACTTTCAAAGTGACCAGCAAGCATACCAGAGAGAGAGATCACATGAACTTACACTAGCCTTTAACCCCTTTGGATCACTACCCTCTTGCCCTCTGGGCTGAACCTAAATCCCCTCCCCTTGCAGCTAAAAACTCCAAAACATAAGATGGGTCATAATTCCTTAACAGAGGGTCCTAGGTAGGCGGTTTTGGCACCATCAGATCCAGACGGGCCCCTGGTACGTGTTAAGAGCAAACACAGCTTTGCGATCTCATTTCTACTAGCTGTTTATGTATCTCCATACCCCTGGGTGCTAGAATGGGTCGAGACCCAAGCAGGTGTTTGCCACACGATATATGGCTAGGATGTATAGAATCTCCATAATTCCTTATGGAATTATGTTTCTGGAATGTTCTAAGAAGATGTCTGCAGCTTCAGCAGAGCTCTGTATGGCAAGCAGGTCTTTGTCCTGCTCTGAGCTGATCAAGGTGTGAAATCTGTCACAGCCTGTGAGACTTGGTCTCCTGCTGAACTAGATGCACACTGAAGAGGGTCTAGGTGTTCTGTTGCAGCTGTACACTTAAGGGGTTTTTATAATCCCATGCCACCAAGGATACAAATGATTGACATGAAATTATATTTCCAATATTCTTCACTATCCTAAATGCATTACTTTTCCCTCACGTGGTTCTATGTCCATCTTCCTCTGTACAGAAGAGGTTAAGTTGATCTCCATAGCACCTGTTCAAGTTGTAGAAATGTTCGCAGGGATTCTTGTAAGGCCCCATACCGCCCAGAATACTTTGCACTCGTTTCTGCTATCAGCACCTTGAACTTCACCATGTCACTTAGCAAGCAAACCTTCCTCTAGAAAAAGGAAGAAGTCTCCTTTTTACTGGCCCTAACACCTGCCACTATGGGCTAGACCAAACAATGGACAAGCATGGACAGCCTGTTGTTGGGCAGATCTCCCTAACAAACACTATGCATCTTATAAAAGTATGCAGTAATCATATTACACTACAAAAACAAGAAAAAAAGCGACTAAAAAAGTCGCAGCCAGCTCACCAACCAGACCATCGAAAGCAGAGCACGGGAGCCCGTCCTGATCCAGTCCAGCAGCAGCACTTCCAACAAAGTAGACACTCCAGCTCCAGCAAGATGGATAAAAACACCTGCTCCCAGCCACCCCAGAAAAGGCACATCTGGAAGATGCGCCTATTCTGGCACTTGGCCACTCTCTTCCCATTCCCATGTAGCGGTGGGATATGGGGTAATGAAGGGTTAATGCCACCTTGCTATTATAAGGTGACATTAAGCCAGATTAATAATGGAGAGGCGTCAATTATGACACCTATCCATTATTAATCCAATTTTGTACTAAATGGTTAAAACACACACACACATTATTACAAAGTATTTTAATGAAATAAATACACAGGTTTTTGTAATATTTTATTATCCTGGTAATCCACCTGAAGACCCTCGTTCTGTAAAAAAGGTAAAATAAAAAAACAACAATATCCCATACCTTCCGATGATCAGTCTCGTCCCACACTGTAAATCCATCTGAAGGGATTAACTAATTTTACAATTAGAAGCTCTGCTAATGCAGCTGTGCTCCTGCCTGTAAAACCCTGGGGAATTAATGGAATGTAGGTCAA
This sequence comes from Ranitomeya imitator, assembly GCF_032444005.1. Classification (NCBI taxonomy): domain Eukaryota; kingdom Metazoa; phylum Chordata; class Amphibia; order Anura; family Dendrobatidae; genus Ranitomeya; species Ranitomeya imitator. The sequence goes on from NC_091282.1 coordinate 1,015,280,640, forward strand.
TGACCTGTAGTTACCTTGAGTTGCGGTGATGCGCCCTCTGCTGGATGTCCTCATATGAACTCGAGCCTGGGAACTTTACAGAATATTTTCCCACGCTCGAGTTCATATGAGGACATCCAGCAGAGGGCGCATCACCGCGACTGAAGGTAACTACAGGTCATTGACCTACATTCCATTCATTTTACAGGCAGGACATTTTTACAGAACGAGGGTCTTCAGGTGGATTACCAAGATAATAAAATATTACAAAAACCCGTGTATTTATTTCATTAAAATACTTTGTAATAATATGTGTGTTTTTTAACCATTTCATACAATTGGATTAATAATGGATAGGTGTCATAATTGACGCCTCTCCATTATTAACCTGGCTTAATGTCACCTTACAATAGCAAGGTGACATTAACCCTTCATTACTCCATATCCCACCGCTACACGGGAATAGGAAGAGAGTGGCCAAGTGCCAGAATAGGCGCATCTTCCAGATGCACCTTTTCTGGGGTGGCTGGGGGCAGATGTTTTTAGCCAGGGGGAGGACAATAACCGTGGACCCTCTCCAGGCTATTAATATCTGCCCTCAGTCACTGGCTTTACCATTCTGGCGGAGAAAATTGCGCGGGAGCCCACGCCAATTTTTTCCGCGATTTAACACTTAAATTTAATAGCTAGAGCGCCCAAATTTTGCACATACACACTACTAACATTAATAGTGTGGAATATGCAAAAAAAAAGGGGACATGAGATGGTTTACTGTATGTAAACTATATCTCATATCATGTCGGGTTTGTGAAGGAGATAGCAAAAGCCGGCAAGTGAATTACCGGCTTTTAAGCTATCTAGCGCTGCATTAAATATAAATATATATATATATATAGGTGTCTCCCTGACATATATATATGTATATATACCTATTCTATGTGTATATACCTACTCTAATCTAACCTGTCAGTGTGATTTTACTGTACACTGCGCTGAATTACCGGCTTTTCAAAGGACACCCGTGCGTAAAAATCAGACAGCAATACGGATGTCATACGGATGTTGTGATAAAAAAAAAATCGCATGACACTCGCATGACAATCGCATACGTTACATCCGTTTTTTCGGTCCGTAAATTGGATCTTTTTTTTCTCTCAAGTGGAAAGGAGCCCTTAGAGCAGTGTTCACACTAGAAATGTTCCGAGAAGTTCTGATACTGCCTTGTCGTCTCCATTTTTAGCTACTATCCGGAAGCAGTATTGCTATTCATATTTAATATATTTCATATTGACATGCTTTAGCACTACAGAGTGCAACTTTTTTTGTTTATTGAATATGGCGATGGTTACTCCTAGTATGCACCTGTTCACACTAGCTTGGACGTGGCACTCGGTCTTTTGTCATTTGTATCAATAAAAACGTTAGACCGGAGAGCAAAAAATAAACCCTCACCATGCCCCAGATCATGGGTATGTGCAGTTTAGGATTGTGAAAAGAGCATGAGTGCTGCACATAGGAGAGGAGGGAGAGGCTGATATGGATTGACATTGAAATTGACAAGCTGTGGATTTGAAACACGCACTGCAGGGGAATTTACACTGAGTAAAATAAAAAGTACAGTGGGCATGAGATTTCTATAAATACCGTCCACTTTGGTAGAACTGCAACAAAAATATGTAGCATCAAAAAGGCACCTAAAGCACATTGTGGTAATGTAGCCAAATGGTCCATTTACACTGCATAATTATCGGGAATGAATGTTCCTAGGAACGCTTGCTTTACAAAGACTATGCAATCTAAACAAGATGCCCATGACACAAAAAAGTAGGTGAAAGAATCTTTTGTGCTGCACAAAGGATCATGGTTTTCGGAAGTTCGTTGCAAGGCTAGGACAAGGGGTAGGTAGCACCCGAGGTGGGTGCCAACCCTATCTGCTACCTCGAGAGAGATGGGAGAAAAAATGGCACTGCTGAATGCCTGCGGCAGCCGAACATCATCCTCCGGCCACAGGCATTTAGCACAGTGACGGCCGAGACGCAAGCACATAGCTCTGGCCATCTCTTCTCCCTGCACTCAGTCGTATTCATATGTGTCAGATGTGAATATCATTGCTGTGAGCTGCGCCACCAGCACAGAAGCACAGCAGCTGAGCTCCTTCCTCCGCTGCCCACTGCTGTTATTAATAGAAGAGGAGACACAGCTGCGCTGGATGCCCCCTGAAGAAGGTGTGACAACCGAAACGCCCGTCAGGGAGGACGCACAGACCCCGGGAACATTGCACCCATTACTCTATTAAGAGGTAATTGACATCTTCGATTTCCATCAAAATTTCGGGACTATGTTTCTCCCTATAATGTATATATTGGAATGATCCCATATTGGATATAATAGGGTGTGTTTTACGTTTCTAACTATAAAAGGCAGCATATATATCTTTGCTATTTGTACACAGCCTTACTATATGTGGGGAGTACTAGCTCCTTGATGGTTTACTAATAAATGCGGGTGTTTTCGTCCCTGGCTCCGTGCGCCCCTAGTATGCCTACATGCCTATGCGGTGTCTGTCCACACCATGCGGCATTGTACCTCACCTGTTCTTTGTAATGTTATGCATTTTTGTGTATTTTCTATATTTTTTAAGATTTAATAAAGGTAATTTATATATATGGACTTCTAGGTCGTTTCTTTGGGTCCTTGTGACCTACTCTTTTGCTATAGTCTTTTTAGCGACTAGTCCTGTTATGTAGTCTTTTGTTCTGCTTCTTCCTTTCAGCATATAGTACTAATTAGCTTCAGCTATACTTGAATAGGGATTTGCTTCAATTATGCTGGTTTTTGTTGTGTTTTTGGTTAATTAGCACAGCCCACATAGTAGTGTACAGCAGAGCCCACATAGTAGTATATAGCAGAGCCAACACAGTAGTATACAGCAGAGCCCACATCTCTCCTTACCCCCGAGAATGGCTCAACAGTCCAGTAAAAAAACACTCCTCCTCACCTCCCCTCGTGCCCTCGTTGCTCCCTGCTCCTGTCTTGGCGGCTGCCACTCCACTGCCTGGGACACAGTGAGTGCGCATGCACCCGCAGGGTCAGAGGCAGAGCGGGGACTGATGGGAGAGGGAGCGTCAGGTGATGCTCTCTCCTCCATCATTGCATTCAACTGTACCGGCGTCATAGACTGGCACCGGCCCTTCTGGCATTTGCCAGAACTGCCCGATGGCCAGTCCGGCCCTGTACCGAGGTGTGTTCCTCAGGATACAGTGAAAGTCACGGGGAGAAAACCGACTCCAACACAGTTCACTAATAGTGATAAGCGAGTATACTCGTTGCTCAGGTTTTCCCGAGCATGCTCGGTTGGTCTCCAAGTATTTGTGAGTGCTCGGAGATTTCGTTTTTGTTGATACAGCTGCATGATTTGCGGCTGCTGGACAGCCTGAATAGATGTGGGGGTTGCCTGGTTGCTAGGGAATCCCCACATGTATTCAAGCTGTCTAGCAGCCGTAAATCATGCAGCTGTGGCAACAAAAATTGACAAACACTCAGAGACTACCCGAGCGCGCTCGGAAAAACCCGAGCAACTATCCATAATTATTTTTTTTAGTTATGTGGAAGACTCAACCAGAAAATAGAAAACATTGAAAACATTATACAGACATTCAGCCAGGAAGCTGAGACCCATGTGCTGTATAGCGTGGCACCAAAACAATCTGTACCTACTATACTTTCTAAGGGTAACTGCACACGTTGCAGATTTGTCTGTGGAATTTTCCATGCAGATTCTGCATCTCTTGGCAGAAAACGCAGTTAAAAATCCGCGCATTTTTTATGTGTTTTTTTATGAGGATTTTCATGGTTTTTTTCATGCGGATTTGTCTGCGTTTTTATCGGCCAAGTAAAGATATATTATTTAACAAAAAAAAAAAGAATTGCGATGTAATTTCCTTGTCCAACCTCTTCTTTTACATACTCCATTGAAGAATAATGTTTACACACACAGATAGATAGATAGATAGATAGATAGATAGATAGATAGATAGATAGATAGATAGATCTGAAGATAGATAGAGATATCTATAGATAGACAGATAGAAAGATAATACCTATCCTTATGTTTAGTAATAAGCATAATAAAACGGTGCATAAAGAGTTAAATAAAGACACACACACAAAATCTGCGTTAGGCCAGGGTCACACTTGCGAGAAACTCGCACGAGTCTCGCACTTCAATAGCCGAGACTCACACCGGAACTCGGACCAGAGCGTTCAGCTGCAGAGAAATACATGCAGCCGCACACTCCAGTCCAGAGTGCCGGCGGCAGTGCCGGGTACAGAGGTGCAAGACGCGTGCGAGTTTCTCACAAGTGTGACCCCGGCCTTGAACGCAATATTTGTTTAATTTAAAAAAAATTGAAAAAAATGGTGTGGGCTCCAGCACAATTTTCTGTGCCATAGAGGGAAAGCCAGCAACTGGGGGCAGATGTTTATAGCCTAGGAAGGGGTTAATACCCATGGAGCTTCCCAGGCTATGAATATCAGCCCGCAGCTGTATATTTAGCCTTTACTGGCAATTAAAATAGGGAGACCTCCCAAAAAACGAAGTGGGGTCCCCCTATAATTAATAGCCAGAAAAGGCTATGCACACAGCTGCGGACTGATATTCATAGCCTAGGAAAGGGACATGGATATTGCCCCCCACCCCGGCTACAAACACTAGCTCACAGCCACCCCAGGAATGGTGCATCTCTAAGATGCGCGAATTCCGGCACTTAGCCTCTCTCTCCCCACTCCCCTGTAGCATTGGAATATGGGGTAATATTTGTGGGGTTGATGTCACCTTTGTATTGTAAGGAGACATCAAGTCAGCTTAGTAATGGAGAGGCGTCAATAAGACACCTATCTATTACTAATCCTATAGTTGGTAAAGGGTTAAGTAAAGACACAGCCAGTAAGTATTTTAATGAAATAAAACACTAAACAGTTTCCCATATTTATTGTACTGCGAATCCATGCGACACCCTCGATCTCCTGCAAAAAAAACAAAATAATAAACCAACACAAATACTCCTTGTTCTGATGTAGTCCATTTAATAACGAGTGTCCCATGATGATCTCCCCATAGAGCTGTCACATCAGGAGATGTGACTGCTCTATAGGCCTCCCGTGATGCACTGACAGGAGGTAATGGCTCCTGCAGTGCATCACTGAAGAGGTTACCAGAGTTCAGGCTCTCACTTTACGGCAACGCTGAGTGAGAATTTTCTTACACCAGCATTGCCGGTGACAGCATGAATGAACTCAGGTGACCCCTCTCCTCGATGTCACTTTTCTACACGGGAGAGCGTTGTGGGACACTTGTTATTAAATGGACTACGGCGGAACAGGGAGTATACTGTTGGTTTATTATTTTATTTTTGTTACAGGAGAACAAGGGCATCGGGGACTAGGTGATTGGTGAGTATGTACTGTATGTTGTATGTTCTTTTTTACTATTGAAACATGCATCGTCTGCTGGGACTACTCTCCCATCATCGGCAATGCTGTCACTGTTCTATGTGACAGCATTCATAACCGGATGGGAGCAGTAGTCCCATCAGACGATGCCCGGCTATACAGACCTGCACACACCCGCATATACACTGGGACACACACAGACACCCGCACACACAGAGACACACACAGACACACACAGACACCAGCACACAGACACGCACATACTCGCACACACACATACACGCAGACCCCCGCAGACAAACATGCACATAGTCTCCGCCCACACTCCACCCACATACTTTTCTTTCTCCCTATCTGCAGCCTTTTTTCGTATGCAACTCTGCAGCAAAACCGCAGATCTTTTTAAACCTGCGGCTTTGCTGTGGATTTGACTGAATCAATGGAAGTCAATGGGTGCAGAAACGCTACAGATCCGCAAAAAGAACTGACATGCTGCGGCAAATAAAACACTGCAAATCTGCGTGTTTTTTTCTGCAGCATGTGCACATCAATTCTCAATTTCCCATTGACTAACATAGCTTGGGCACTACATTGCAGATTTGATGCAATTCCGTGTGTCCAAAAATGCTGCGGAAACGCATCAAAATCTGCAATGTGTGCACATAGCCTAAATCTACCTCCTGGCGTCCATTCCTAAACCGGCCGCCTGTTACCTGTTTACACCCTGGGAACAGGGACAATTATACGAGTCTAACTTATGGGCTCGCTGGCGGTATAGCACAACAATTTACGGTACAGTCTGACAATCAATTACCTATAAGCTCCAATCAAATATCCCTCTCCTGTCCTGATGCGACTTCAATAAACTCAGAGGCATAGTCAGTCCTCAACTATATTGAAAATAGCCTAACAGTTAACCAACTCCGACGGCTATTTAGCCATAAATGAAGTCTATTGAAGTTGAACAGTTATGCCGCACTATACTATTCCACAGAAACTCTCTCCTGAAGCAAGAAGCTCAAGTTCGGTTGGAAATCTGTTGCGTAATGTAGTTTTCTTTCCGACTGGTCTTCTGTAGACAGTGTATACCAATGGATGCAGTTTCCCTTAAGCAGGTGAACGCTACCATTGATGACTGGGACTAAACTCCTCAGTGGCATCAAAGTAAGCATACAGCATCCAATCCAGAGCGATAAGTTCAAAGAGACAAAGTTTAGTCTGTCATCACATAACAACATTTCAACTTATTGTCTTTATCAAGTACAAACAATGACACACAAGGCTGGTTTATATAGTGTGGCTTACACACATACACCAAACACCATAATGGCTAAACCCACTTATATGAAAGACATCCATTACAAAAACATCAATACAAGGGATATGATCCCAAACACTAATATACTGTACATTAGCAAAATATTGTGAGATAAAAAGATGGAAAATAATCCCCATAATTGTCAATACTTACATTATTTACATAGGAACATCGTAATGATCAACCAATTAAAAAATGGCATCCACATAATCATGGCTACAAAGATCCAATCCATCCCGAGTAGATCATGAATATATAACTAACCCCATATGTGGAACCAATAGGAGTGTTCTAAAAAAATGCGCCAAAAATAAAATATGGAGGCATATTCAGGGCGTCCTCTGTCCTCCATTGATAAAAAAGGCATCAAGTTGTCAAGGTGACGCTGGCCCCATTGCTCTAATCCCCCAGTTTTACCAAGCCTGTGCGCACAACGCCCAAATGCACACCACAGTCCACACGCATCACAGGAGTCTGGCCACAAGAAGACGGTCAAAAAAATCGCAATCCAAATGATGAACGGGCACGGTCTGCATGTGCAGGCGGCCACATAGCTGGAAAGCAACCCCTTGCATTACCAAGGCTGCGGTCACATGATTGCAGTGAAGGTGACGCCCAGTTGACGTAAGAGGATCACAAAAGACCAGCCAATCCAGGTCAAGACCTACAGTACAGACCAAAAGTTTGGACACACCTTCTCATTTAAAGATTTTTCTGTATTTTCATGACTATGAAAATTGTACATTCACACAGAAGGCATCAAAACTATGAATTAACACATGTGAAATTATATACTTAACAAAAAAGTGTGAAACAACTGAAAATATTTCTTATTTTCTAGGTTCTTCAAAGTAGCCACCTTTTGCTTTGATGATTGCTTTGCACACTCTTGGCATTCTCTTGATGAGCTTCAAGAGGTAGTCACCGGGAATGGTCTTCCAACAATCTTGAAGGAGTTCCCAGAGATGCTTAGCACTTGTTGGCCCTTTTACCTTTACTCTGCGGTCCAGCTCACCCGAAACCATCTCAATTGGGTTCAGGTCTGGTGATCGCGTTGCTGCGAGGGTCTCCTTACCTCCCTCCCTGTAGCAGGCCCGGATCCAAAATGGCCGCGGCATCCGGGTCCTGCAGGGAGGGAGGTGGCTTACCAAGTGCCTGCTCAGAGCAGGCGCTTGGTAAGCCTGCAGCACTGCAAGTCAGATCCTTGATCTGACAAAGTGCTGTGCAAACTGTCAGATCAACGATCTGTGATGTCCCCCCCTGGGACAAAGTAAAAAAGTAAAAAAAAAATTTTCCAAATGTGTAAAAAAAAAAATAAATTCCTAAATAATGAAAAAAATTCGTAAATAATGAAAAAAAAAATATTATTCCCATAAATACATTTCTTTATCTAAATAAAAAAAAAACAATAAAAGTACACATATTTAGTATGGCCGCGTCCGTAACGATCCGACCTACAAAACTGGCCCACTAGTTAACCCCTTAAAAAACGAGGCAAAAAACAACGCTTTATTATCATACCGCCGAACAAAAAGTGGAATAACACGCGATCAAAAAGATGAACATAAATAACCATGGTACCGCTGAAAACGTCATCTTGTCCTGCAAAAAACGAGCCACCATACAGCATCATCAGCAAAAAAAATAAAAAAAGTTATAGTCCTGAGAGTAAAGCGATGCAAAAATAATTATTTTTTATATAATATAGTTTTTATCGTATAAAAGCGCCAAAACATAAAAAAAATATAAATGAGGTATCGCTGTAATCGTACTGACCTGAAGAATAAAACAGCTTTATCAATTTTACCAAACGCGGAACGGTATAAACGCCTCCCCCAAAAGAAATTCATGAATAGCTGGTTTTTGGTCATTCTGCCTCACAAAAATCGGAATAAAAAGCGATCAAAAAATGTCACGTGCCCGAAAATGTTACCAATAAAAACGTCACCTCGTCCCGCAAAAAACAAGACCTCACATGACTCTGTGGACCAAAATATGGAAAAATTATAGCTCTCAAAATGTGGTAACGCAAAAAATATTTTTTGCAATAAAAAGCGTCTTTCAGTGTGTGACGACTGCCAATCATAAAAATCCACTAAAAAACCCGCTATAAAAGTAAATCAAACCCCCCTTCATCACCCCCTTAGTTAGGGAAAAATTAAAAAAATGTATTTATTTCCATTTTCCCATTAGGGCTAGGGTTAGGGTTAGGGCTAGGGTTAGGGTTAGGGCTAGGGTTAGGGCTAGGGTTAGGGCTAGGGTTAGGGTTAGGGCTAGGGTTAGGGCTAGGGTTAGGGCTAGGGTTAGGGTTGGGGCTAGGGTTAAGGCTACAGTTAGGGTTGGGGCTAAAGTTAGGGTTAGGGTTGGGGCTAAAGTTACGGTTAGGGTTTAGATTACATTTACGGTTGGGAATAGGGTTGGGATTAGGGTTAGGGGTGTGTCAGGGTTAGAGTTGTGGTTAGGGTTACTGTTGGGATTAGGGTTAGGTGTGTGTTTGGATTAGGGTTTCAGTTATAATTTGGGGGGTTTCCACTGTTTAGGCACATCAGGGGCTCTCCAAACGCAACATAGCATCCGATCTCAATTCCAGCCAATTCTGCGTTGAAAAAGTAAAACAGTGCTCCTTCCCTTCTGAGCTCTCCCGTGTGCCCAAACAGGGGTTTACCCCAACATATGGGGTATCAGCGTACTCAGGACAAATAGGACAACAACTTTTGGGGTCCAATTTCTCCTGTTACCCTTGGGAAAATACAAAACTGGGGGCTAAAATATAATTTTTGTGGGAAAAAGAAAAGATTTTTTATTTTCACGGCTCTGCGTTATAAACTGTACTGAAACACTTGGGGGCTCAAAGTTCTCACAACACATCTAGATAAGTTCCTTGGGGGGTCTAGTTTCCAATATGGGGTCACTTGTGAGGGGGTTTCTACTGTTTAGGTACATTAGGGGCTCTGCAAACACAATGTGACACCTGCAGACCATTCCATCTAAGTCTGCATTCCAAAAGGAGCTCCTTCCCTTCCGAGCCCTCCCATGCGCCCAAACAGTGGTTCCCCCCACATATGGGGTATCAGCGCACTCAGGACAAATTGGACAACAAATTTTGTGGTCCAATTTCTCCTGTTACCCTCGGGAAAATACAAAACTTGGGGCTAAAAAATAATTTTTGTGGGAAAAATTTTTTGTTTTATTTATACGGCTCTGCATTATAAAATTCTGTGAAGCCCTTGGTGCGTCAAAACGTTCACCACACATCTAGGTAAGTTCCTTAGGGGGTCTACTTTCCAAAATGGTGTCACTTGTGGGGGGTTTCAATGTTTAGGCACATCAGTGGCTCTCCAAACGCAACATGGCGTCCCATCTCAATTCCTGTCAATTTTGCATTGAAAAGTCAAACGGGGCTCCTTCCCTTCCGAGCTCTCCCATGCGCCCAAACAGTGGTTTACCCCCACATATGGGGTATCAGCGTACTCAGGACAAATTGTACAACAACTTTTGGGTTCCAATTTCTTCTCTTACTCTTGGGAAAATAAAAAATTGGGGGTGAAAAGATAATTTTTGTGAAAAAATATAATTTTTTATTTTTACGGTTCTGCATTATAAACTTCTGTAAAGCACCTGGTGGGTCAAAGTGCTCACCACACCTCTAGATAAGTTTCTTAGGGGGTCTACTTTCCAAAATGGTGTCACTTGTGGGGGGTTTCAATGTTTAGGCACATCAGGGGCTCTCCAAACGCAACATGGTGTCCCATCTCGATTCCAGTCAATTTTGAATTGAAAAGTCAAATGGCACTCCTTCGCTTCCGAGCTCTGTCATGCGCCCAAACAGTGGTTTACCCCCACATATGGGGTATCGGTGTACTCAGGACAAATTGTACAACAACTTCTAGGGTCCAATTTCTTCTCTTACTCTTGGGAAAATAAAAAATTGGGGGCGAAAAAAGTGTTATGATGAGGTAATTTAGTACCACAATGGACATAGAAGTCAGAGCACATACAGTGATCTGACAATAACCCAAAAACATAGAACGAGCTCTGAGACGTGGGAACTCTGCTGACCGCAATCCCTAATCCTCTCCAAGCACACTAGAGGCAGCCGTGGATTGCGCCTAACGCTCCCTATGCAACTCGGCACAGCCTGAGAAACTAGCTAGCCTGAAGATAGAAAATAAGCCTACCTTGCCTCAGAGAAATACCCCAAAGGAAAAGGCAGCCCCCACATATAATGACTGTGAGTGAAGATGAAAAGACAAACGTAGAGATGAAATAGATTTAGCAAAGTGAGGCCCGACTTACTAAACAGAGCGAGGATAGGAAAGGTAACTTTGCGGTCAACACAAAACCCTACAAACAACCACGGAAAGGGGGCAAAAAGACCCTCCGTACCGAACTAATGGCACGGAGGTACACCCTCTGCGTCCCAGAGCTACCAGCAAGCAAGAAAAAACAAAAAGACAAGCTGGACAGAAAAAAACAGCAAAACAAAATAGCAAAGCGGAACTTAGTTATGCAGAGCAGCAGGCCACAGGAACGATCCAGGAGGAAACAGGTCCAATACTAGAACATTGACTGGAGGCCAGGATCAAAGCACTAGGTGGAGTTAAATAGAGCAGCACCTAACGACTTCACCACATCACCTGAGGAAGGAAACTCAGAAGCCGCAGTACCACTTTCCTCCACCAACGGAAGCTCACAGAGAGAATCAGCCGAAGTACCACTTGTGACCACAGGAGGGAGCTCTGCCACAGAATTCACAACAGAAAAGATAATTTTTGTGAAAAAATATGATTTTTTATTTTTACGGTTCTGCATTATAAACAGTGGTTTACCCCCACATATGGGGTATCGGTGTACTCAGGAAAAATTGTACAACAACTTTTGGGGTCCATTTTCTCCTCTTACCCTTGGTAAAATAAAACAAATTGGAGCTGAAGTAAATTTTTTGTGAAAAAAAGTTAAATGTTCATTTTTATTTAAACATTCCAAAAATTCCTGTGAAGCACCAGAGGGGTTAATAAACTTCTTGAATATGGCTTTGAGCACCTTGAGGGGTGCAGTTTTTAGAATGGTGTCACACTTCGGTATTTTCTATCATATAGACCCCTCAAAATGACTTTAAATGAGATGTGGTCCCTAAAAAAAAATGGTGTTGTAAAAATGAGAAATTGCTGGTCAAATTTTAACCCTTATAACTCCCTAACAAATTTCCGTTTTTTTTCACAAATAAGCGCAGGTAATATCAAATAAATTTTACAACTGTCATGAAGTACAATATGTCACAAGAAAACAATGTCAGAATCACTGGGATCTGTTAAAGTATTCCAGAGTTATAACCTCATAAAGGGACAGTGGTCAGAATTGTAAAAATTGGCCCAGTCATTAACGTGCAAACCACCCTTGGGGGTAAAGGGGTTAATATTGTTTTTGTCCCTGGTTACTGACACAGCTTTGCTCTTAGTTTACAGTCTTGCTGCTTATTATTGCCATTTCTAGTGGTTTTCCATAATATTGATCATGCTTTCAAGCTTTTTGAAGATTTGTTGTATTTCACACATGACTTTGTTTGGGCTGCTAATTTTGGTATAACTTTTGGTTGGTGGCACCCCATGGCATTTGTGTCCCTTTTTTAATGAGTTAGCACCTTTCTCTTTATATTTTTTACTATAGTTTATCAATAAAAATTACTTTTTAATTTTAAAGTAACTATTGGTTGCCAGTGCATTCCATTCTGCTGTGTAACTTATTTTGTGAATAATAGTCTATGTTTAGTCATATCTACCAAACTCAATCCGCACAATTCGATTCAACTCCAATTTGGTTTTGTAAGGAAAAAGCTCTATAACTGTAAAAACACAATATTAAAAAATACATACTGATGACAAAAATGAACTACAGAGGAAGTTTAGGGCAAACAATTATGCAAATTGTATTCAATATTTAAACTTTCAGGCTGTGAAGTCCCCAACTCAAAAATCCACCTTTGTTCTTTTCTCTTCAAAAGTTTAAGCCTGTTCCCCACCTCTTGGTGGTTCACCGAATGTCTGCTATCAAAAAAATGTTTTGGAACTGGTAAATTGGTAAGTTGTCTTGTGCATAGCTCTGTGGAGTACACCAGCATTAGAGCTGGTAGTCCTACACAGAGTCAAAGGATTGGGAACTGTGGGCACTTACATTGGGGAAGGAGCTGCTGGGTACACATCTTTCTCCATGGGTGGTTGGTCTGCAACGGCCGAAGTCTCCATTGATGCCTGGAGTACCCACCATTCTTCATCCAAGGGGGGGTGCTATTGCTCTCAAGACAGGAGTAGGTACCTTCCCTGCAGCCATAGGCTCTTCAAAAGTACAGCATCTCAACATGTTTTGGTGAAGATTTCACGAATGTCCCCCAGTCCCTACTGGCTCTACCTTATACCTCACTGGGGATGTTAGGGTCTACACTCCTTATCATTGCATATAGCACCACCTTTCACCGTCCATGCAACTTCCCAGATGGCCGCTTGGCCCTGACCATCACCCAATCACCCGGAACATATTTATCTTTCCGCATGTGTCTCGAGTTGGGGTGCAACACTTGTCTCCTCCACAACCTTGTACACCACCCCCAGCCGCTAGCGATGCTCTTGAACCCACATGGTGGTATTTCTTGGCTCTGGGCCCAATGAGTCAGACATGTGGAGATCTTTGACCTCCCTGCCTGATCTCACAAACATGAGCATATGCCTTGAGTAGCCGGTGGTGCTGTGTACCCTGTTTTTATAGGCCAAAAAAGCTGGCGCACAGCCATAACCTATATGTATAGATGGGGGGTGCAAGCAGCAGCATAATAGCATAACAAAAAAGGAGAGAAAGGACTCTGCTACAAAAAATGCACACCACCCAGTATATAAACATGCAAAACAAACACTTTATTGGCATAAACAATAAAAACAATTAAAATCAATAAACCACTGTAAACCGCCTGGATACAAATGAGTATACGCATATATAACAATAACTGTACAGCTTATCAGTATGTCCATAAGGAATATACACCATATAGAGACATGTATAATGATAACATCCTACCTAATGGCTCATGGGGGATCTAAGGGCAAACATATATACAATGACCCACAGAACCCACAAGAAAAAATGGGCCAAAAACGACCACGAAAACACCCATGTAAAAGGGGGATGAGCCTAAGTCATAGGGGCAAAATATCCCCAACCAGAACATATACCAACCTATAACCGATAAGCTAGAGCATCCAGGGGGAGGCAGTGGACCCTAGCCCCACGCGTATCGCCTCCTAAATAAGGCTTCGTCAGGGGAAGACCCTTTGCTCAGTATTGAGTAGAAGCACCCTTTTGAGCTAGTACAGCAATGAGTCTTCTTGGGAATGATGCAACAAGTTTTTCACACCTGGATTTGGGGATCCTCTGCCATTCTTCCTTGCAGATCCTCTCCAGTTCCGTCAGGTTGGATGGTGAATGTTAGTGGACAACCATTTTCAGGTCTCTCCAGAGATGCTCAATTGGGTTTAGGTCAGGACTCTGGCTGGGCCAGTCAAGAATGGTCACCGAGTTCTGAAGCCACTCATTTGTTATTTTAGCTGTGTGCTTAGGGTCATTGTTTTGTTGGAAGGTGAACCTTCGGCCAAGTCTGATGTCCAGAGCACTCTAGAAAAGGTTTTCATCCAGGATAGCTTTGTACTTGGCCGCATTCATGTTCCCTTCAATGACAACCAGTAGTTCTGTCACTGCAGCTGAAAAACACCCCCATAGCATGATGCTGCCACCACCATGTTTCACTGTTGGGATTGTATTGGGCAGGTGATGAGCAGTGCCTGGTTTTCTCCACACATACTGCTTAGAATTATGACCAAAAAGGTCTATCTTGATCTCATCAGACCAGAGAATCTTATTTCGCATAGTCTTGGAGTCCTTCATGTGTTTTTTTTAGCAAACTCTATGCGGACTTTCATATGTCTTGCACTGAAGAGAGGCTTCCGTCGGGCCACTCTGCAATAAAAGCCTGACTGATGGATGACTGCAGTGATAGTTGACTTTGTGGAACTTTCTCCCTACTGCATCTCTGGAGCTCAGGCACAGTGATCTTGGGGTTCTTCTTTACCTCTCTCACCAAGGCTCTTGTCCCATGATTGCTCAGTTTGGCTGGACGGCTAGGTCTAGGAAGACTTCTGGTGGTCCCAAACTACTTCCTTTTAAGGATTATGGAGACCACTGCGCTCCTAGGAACCTTGAGTACTGCAGCAATTCTGTTGTAACCTTGGCCAGATCTGTGCCTTACCACAATTCTGTCTCTGAGCTCCTTGGCCAGTTCCTTTGACCTCATGATTCTCATTTAGTCTGATATGCACTGTGAGGACTTATATAGACAGGTGTGTGCCTTGCCAAATCAAGTCCTATCAGTTAAATTAAACACAGCTGGACTTCAATGAACGAGTAGAACCATCTCAAGGAGGATCACAAAGAAATGGACAGCATGTCACTTAAATATGAGTGTCTGAGCAAAGGGTCTGAATACTTATGATCATGTGATATTTCAGGTTTTTTTTAATTAAATTTGCAAACATTTCTACGTTTCTGTTTTTTTCAGTCAGGGTGGGGTGCAGAGTGTACATTAATGTGAAAAAAATGAACTCTTTTTTTTAATTTACCAAATGGCTGCAATGAAACAAAGAGTGAAAAATTTAAAAGGGTCTGAATATTTTCCGTACCCACTGTAATGAACCATCAGGATCTCTAGAGGCGCAGACGTTCGAATGGTCTGGACAGGGGCTCCCTGCTCAGGGCTCTTGCACAGCCCGCAAGGCGGGCACCTGAGATATCACTCGTTTACCATGTCTCTTAAGTCGGGGCAATATACCATACGCTGGAGCCACCTGAATATCTTATCACTTCCAAAATGGGTGCCCCTCTCATAGGCTTCCTATGTGGCTGCCAGCCCCAATGACATGGGAATGACTATCTGCTGTTGGTACTGCAGCTTCGACTCTAAGTAGTGTAATACCGCAAGATTGATGCAGTATGACAAACAGGAAGTGACCCAGGAAAGTTCAAAACAAAGTCTCTTTTAACCCCTTAGTGACAGAGCCAATTTGGTACTTAATGACTGAGCCAATTTTTACAATTCTGACCACTGTCACTTTATGAGGTTATAACTCTGGAATACTTTAACAGATCCTGCTGATTCTGAGATTGTTTTTTCGGGACATATTGTACTTCATGTTAGTGGTAACATTTCTTCAATATTACTTGCGATTATTTATGAAAAAAATTGAAATATGGCGAAAATTTTTAATATTTTGCAATTTTCAAACTTTGTATTTTTATGCCCTTAAATCAGAGAGATATGTCACGAAAAAATAGTGAATAAATAACATTTCCCACATGTCTACTTTATATGAGCACAATTTTGGAAGCAAAATTTTATTTTGTTAGGGAGTTATAAGGGTTAAAAGTTGACCAGCAATTTCTCATTTTTACAACACCATTTTTTTTAAGGGACCACATTACATTTGAAGTCATTTTGAGGGGTCTATATGATAGAAAATAACCAAGTGTGACACCATTCTAAAAACTGCACCCCTCAAGGTGCTCAAAAACACATTCAAGAAGTTTATTAACCCTTTACGTGCTTCACAGGAACTGAAACAATGTGGAAGGAAAAAATGAATATTTAACTTTTCTTGCAAACATTTTACTTCAGAACCAATTTTTTTTTATTTTCACAAGTGTAAAAACAGAAATTTAACCATACATTTTGTTGTGCAATTTAATCTGAATACGCCGATACCCCATATGTGGGGGTAAACCACTGTTTGGGCACACAGCAGAGCTTGGAATTGAAGGAGCGCCGTTTGACTTTTTCAATGCAGAATTGGCTGAAATTGAGATTGGATGCCATATCACGTTTAGAGAGCCCCTGATGTGCCTAAACAGTGGAAACCCCCCACAAGTGACACCATTTTGGAAACTAGACCCCTTAAGGAACTTATCTAGATGTGTGGTGAGCACTTTGAAACCCCGAGTGCTTCACAGAAGTTTATAACGTAGAGCCGTGAAAATAAAAAAATCGCATTTGTTTACACAAAAATGATCTTTTCGCCCACAAATTCTTATTTTCACAAGGGTAATAAGAGAAATTAGACCACAAAACTTGTTGTGCAATTTCTCCTGAGTACGTTGATACCCCATATGTGGGGGTAAACCACTGTTTGGGCACACCGCAGAGCTTGGAAGGGAAGGAGTGCCGTTTTACTTTTTCAATGTAGAATTGGATGTAATTGAGATCGGATGTCGCGTTTGGAGAGCCCCTGATGTGCCTAAACAGTGGAAACCCCCACAAGTGACACCATTTTAGAAACTAGACCCCTTAAGGAATTTATCTAGATGTGTGGTGAGCACTTTGAACCCCCAAGTGCTTCACAGAAGTTTATAACGTAGAGCCGTGAAAATAAAAAATTGCATTTTTTCTACAAAAATGATCTTTTTGCCCCCAAATTTTTATTTTCTCAAGGGTAACAGGAGTAATTAGAACACAAAACTTGTTGTGCAATTTCTCCTGAGTACGTCGATACCCCATATGTGGGGGTAAACCACTGTTTAGGCGCACCGCAGAGCTTGGAAGAGAAGGAGTGCTGTTTTACTTTTTCAATGTAGAATTGGCTGGAATTGAAATCGGACGCCATGTCGCGTTTGGAGAACCCCTGATGTGCCTAAACAATAGAAACCCCCATAAGTGACCCCATGATGGAAACTAGACCCCTCATGGAACTTAAGGTACCTTCACACTAAGCGACGCTGCAGCGATTCAGACAACGATCCCGATCGCTGCAGCGTCGCTGTTTGGTCGCTGGAGAGCTGTCACACAGACAGCTCTCCAGCGACCAACGATGCCGGTAACCAGGGTAAACATCGGGTTACTAAGCACAGGGCCGCGCTTAGTAACCCGATGTTTACCCTGGTTACCAGCGTAAAAGTAAAAAAAAAACAAAACACTTCATACTTACCTTCCGCTGTCTGTCCCTCGGCGCACTGCTTCTCTGCCCTGTGTAAGCACAGTGGCCGGAAAGCAGAGAAAGCAGAGCGGCCGCTGTGCTTACACAGGGCAGAGAAGCAGAGCGCCGAGGGACAGACAGCGGAAGGTAAGTATGAAGTGTTTTTTTTTTTTTTAACTTTTACGCTGGTAACCAGGGTAAACATTGGGTTACTAAGCGCGGCCCTGCGCTTAGTAACCCGATGTTTACCCTGGTTACTAGTGAAGACATCGCTGAATCGGCGTCACACACGCCGATTCGGCGATGTCTACAGGAGGTCCAGCGACGAAAGAAAGTGCTGGCCTTCTAGCTCCGACCAACGACATCACAGCAGGATCCTGATCGCTGCTGTGTGTCAAACTGAACGATATCGCTAGCCAGGACGCTGCAACGTCATGGATCGCTAGCAATATCATTCAGTGTGAAGGTACCTTTATCTAGATGTGTGGTGAGAACAGGGCTGCCACTAGAAATTTCAGGGCCCCATACTGGCAAAATTTCCGGGGCCCCCTTGAGACTCCGCCCAGGCTCCACCCCCGCCCCGCCTCCACGCTCTACCCCTCAAACTGGCCACAGTCCCACCACTCTTTCTTGGAAAAACTCCACTTCTCACCTATAACACATTAACAGTTCCCATCACCAGATCACACATATAGCCGGCAGCTTTTGTTTTGGCCAAAAGATTTTTTAAGCCACCAAAATGATAAGGTAGACACTTTTGGCCAGGCCCTACTCTACTGTAACGTATAAAATATTTGTTAAAATATGCAATACAATTTAGGTATATTTTTATTTATTTTTCAATTTTTTAAGATGACCTATAATACCACATACAAGGAACAAATACCACAGCACCATGACCAGATGCCATATCACCACAGTGACCTATTATACTATCTACAAGGCACAAATACCGCCACACCATGACCAGATGACATATTACCACCACAGTGATCAAATAATATCAAATACAAGGAACAAATACCACAACATCATGACCAGACCACATATTACCACCACATAGTGACTGAATACTACAATACTGATCAATAATAAAAAAAAACACAATACTATCACCATCAGTGCCATTATACACAGGAGATCTGTACTTACTGTAGTATGCAGTGTCTGTGTACAGGTAATACAGTGATCACCAGTGACATTATACACAGGAGCTCTGTATATAGTGTATAGGTAATCCAGTGATCACTGGTGACATTATACCCAGGACCTCTGTATATAGTATACAGTGTATAGTGTCAGTGTATAGGTAACACACTGACTCACCAGTGACGTATCTAGGTGAAGTCCTTCATCTTTCATCCAGCACAGACCGCCATCACTTCATCCAGCCAGGACTCGTCTCTGCAGGAAATAACACCGTTATCTCGAGTTCCACTTGCAGAACACATTACTTAATTTTCCCAACTTCTACATTACACCACATGAAGAAGGCGACATAGTATCACTCTACACAGTAATAGGACCGCCCCCCCATTTAGAACAGTATACTAAAAAAAAAAAAAATACATCACTGCAGTAATAATATCCCTTAATTATCCCCTATGGTAATAATATTCGCCATCCTAGCCCCCGTGTGTCTTATTCCTGGCGTCAGCCATATGTTCTCCCATCCTGCCCTAATGAGTATCCATCCTGCCCCATCTGTCTCCATCGTATCCATCCTGCCCCATGATCCTGTCCCATCTGTCACCAATCCTGCCTCCAGTGTCTCCAATCATGCCCGTATCACCATTCTGCCCCGTCTCCAATCATGCCAACAACAAAAGAAAAAGAGTAGCATGCATGATAAAGGGATCACCACAAAATATATAGCAAAATATAACAAATTTTTATTGAAACACACTTGAGTACACCACAAAAAAGTTAAAAACACTTAAAATAGCAGCATAGAGCAAATATGAAAAACATGGCCCATAATAGGGTCAAGCCACAGTGTCACCCCACACACACTACCAGGGAAAATAGCAAGTATAGGGGATATAGGGATATAATGGAACCCAGCAAATAGGGCCTCTGTCGCTAAAGATAGCCAAACAGATAACCCATCCTATACTACCTGACGTGAGTAGACCAGGCCTCCTAGGTAGCGTTCCTGCATAATAAATCAGGGCTGATGAAAGATGACAATAGACAGGGGTGGCACCGGGCTAAGATGCCCAACGCGTGTCGCCAGTAAACTGGCTTCTTCAGGGGCAGTATCGGCAGTGTCCCAAGTATACGGTTTAAAAACCTTGATAATGGTGTGCAAATTCAATACAGCTGGAGACCAGGGAGGGTCGGGAACGCGGTATGTGCAGGTGAAGCTGAAAGTGTAGAACAACGCCGGCGCCTGCGCAGTGAAAGGGCAGAGCCGAGGTCCCCGCCTCAAAGCGTCTGTCCAGAAGCAAGCGCGCAAGCGCCAAGAGCGGCGTCCGCGCACTGCAGTCCAGGCGGGCGCCTGGCAGAGACAGGACACCGCGCCACCATCCCCCACCGCGCCGGTATGAAGGCCGAGCCACCCGTTCCAAGAGGGCCGCCCGAAGCTCAGTGCGCACGCGCAGGTGCGCAAATAGAGCAAGGGGCGGGCATCCAGCGAGCAGGGTGCCCGTTGACGTAAATACCAACGAAGGAAGCCAGAGGGGGAAGGAGGGAACTGAGAGATGGGTGGGAAAGAACGGAGATCTCCATAATGCGTAGCAGATCCCCACCACCCATATATCAAGAGGCCAGGCACTGGAGTCTAAAAGGGGGGGGGGGGGGGCCCTGAAAGTATGCAAGGGTATATTAAACCAACTAAAGGTCTCGAAGAGGTTATGTACAGAAGAAATATATATACAAAAAAATATAAACAATAGCGCTTCAAGTATAATGAACATATATATAATAACAAAAAAGCATTAGTTAAAGAGACATAAATATATATAATACTTGAAAATAAATTCAAATACACCCTTTACGAAAACCATGGTTTTCACGGATAGAAACTAGTTCATCCGTATTTGGACATATACATAACGAGGTACAGATATAGGTCACAGAAAAAATAAAAGTAAACAAACAGCATTAACATATTCTATAGTTGTTTATAGTAGCCAGTGAAAAGTAATTCCTCGTTCAGTCCATGTGGAGTGAGGGTGTTGAGATTATGAATCCACTTGGACTCACATCTTAGCAGTTTTCTTGCCACATCACCACCTCGGATATTCTGTAAGACTCCCTCTAGTCCCATGACCTTTAACCCCCTTGGCTTTCCATTATGACAGTCCAAAAAATGCGCAGCCACAGATGAGATGCCCCTGCCCCTTGCACGATCCCTTGACGCCATAGCGATATTGGATAAATGTTGCTGGGTTCTTCTACGCAATTCCTGCGTGGTCTGTCCCACGTAGATCAACGGACAGTCGCAGATTAAAGCATAAACAAGGCAGCGGGTTTTGCAGTTGAAAAAGGCTTTTTTCGGTGTAACCTGAAAAGGAGAGGCAATGAGCGTGAGTCCATCCTGTGCCACCATATATTGGCACACATTACATCCGCCACATGGGAATGTTCCAACAATCCTCACTCCCCTATTCAGTCTAACCGTAGGGCGTACATAATGGCTATGGCAAAGCA